>NC_088933.1:10895000-10930000 GCF_038396675.1 Hydra vulgaris
ATATATAAATATATATATATATATATATATATATACATAGTTAGTATGCAAGGAAGGGGGGGGAAAGGGATATATGTATATATATACATATATATATATATATATATATATATATATATATATATATATATATATATATATATATATATATATATATATATATATATATATATATATATATATATATATATATATATATACATGTATGTATGCCAGATATATAATCATTTAACAACATTATTTTATTTAAATACTAAATAATAACACTTTTTTGAATAACGGTTTAATGAATACTATCGAGTCTATTCCGTAAGCGCACATTCCGATACGCTTCTTCTGTAAGGAACGCGTTTCGCAAGTTTTCTTTTGAAATGATTTGTAAGTTTCTTTTCGTTAATGGTAATTACGGATTTATTGTTATTTATGTTTTTCGTATAGAGCGTTATGGAAGGTGAATTTGGGCAAGTATAACTTCCGCACGAGGGACTTGAAATACGGAAGATTTAAATGCGAATTTTTCGTAAGATTTTTTTTACGGAGAACAACTCCGGTTTAAACATTTAAAGACAATATAAAACAATTAAATTTAGGAAAAGAAAAGTTAAATTCGTTGCAAAATACAAAAAGTCAAAAAGTATTTTAAAAACATGAGTCAAAATGGTCGTACACTATTCAAAGTATTTTCTTCAAAATAATCAAAGCAAAATGTAAAAAAACACGACACAAGTTAAAACAAATATGCTGATATTTTTCTAAACAAGAATTCTTGATTTCCTAATATTTGCCTTTCTTTTTACCAAAACAAAAACAATAAAGTGGATTTAGTTTAAAACAAGATTATCCGTTTCTATTAATCAATAAGCTTAAAAATTTTTTTAACTAGTATTTTTAAGGGTTTAAAAAGGTTATAAACCAGAATCATGATTTGAAGATGCATATAACATTTTAAAAGTAATTTTCCATAAACTTATAAAGATTTTTATTAAAGAAAGCGAGGAAAAAAGACATCAAACACACTTTGACACCATGTTTATTTGTAGTTCTGGTTTATTACTTAAACCAAACAATTACAAAAGCACAAAATTTAATTCAAGTTAGCATACGGTTCTAATCTAAAAATGCTCTGCTTTAAAATTCACTTATTAGCTAAAAATGACGTTTTGAGAAAAACAAATAACAAACTAAAAGTTAATATAATAAATTAAAATAATATAAAAAAAAATTAATATAATAAATTAACATAAAATCATATCTTCCCACATTAAAAGACTCTAGACATATGCTAAACGTAGTTTACCACTTTACAAGACTCTAACGGCCGGTATTATTCAGGGGGCTAAAGGAGGTACCGAACTTCCATACTCGCTACCAAAAATGCATATTTTGTCTATAGTAAAGCATCTTTTTGTGAAGTTAGTCATTTCTATATACAAAATGATATTCTAATTTTAATGCAACTAATATATGATACAAATTTTATATTCCGATAGTCAGAAAGTCCTTAAAAGCATTGTAGTATTTTATAAAGATGAAACGAGTACAAAAAAAAACGTGAAGACAATTGCCACAATAGCTTGGAATAATACCTCGAGGCAGTTTTTTATTGCAATAAAATTAACAAAACTTCAGGATTAACCTCGCCATATTTCAACCTTATTTTGTTCATTGCTAAAACAGTTTTAACTGTCATACAATCGTATCCAGTTAATTGGCAAGTTTCTATTTCCAGAGACTGTGATGCGGAATGACAAGAAATAGCTATTGTTTCAAGCGGGTGTAAATGACAGCTTAGCTCATTCAAACTCTTACCCCAGGTTTCCTAATCTTGGTAATGGTAAGATGGTTTGCTACAACTGTGTCTGTTTTTTTGTTTGATATATTTGAGATAATTAACTTACCGCATTTGTCAAATAAAAACGAGTGATAATCTGAATAAATTAAAGCCATATGATCCACTGCGTTACATATGTATTTTTGATAATCATTCAATATACCTCTGCGTAACTGGTTTAAAGCAATGACTTAACATTTATCCTTTAATGTCAAGTGAATGCTGTTGATATAGACACCTTCTTGTGTTTTTGCATCAAACCCAAGAGTTAGATTTTTGTTACCTTAGGCCTATTCTGCAGCTTGTAAATCAGATATGTTGTCAATCTCACGAGCCGTTTGCTCAACAGCAATGCGCTGGGGAATATACAAAATGTCTACACCAAAATGTTGTTTAATTTTCCCCAATAAGAATGGAATATTAACCGTTGGCACATTAGACAACAACATGCAATAAATTAATAATCTAGTTTGTAATGCATGACTTGTTTTTTTCAGACTTAACTGAATTTGCTATAATTTCCTCCTCCATCTGGGTTACATCATTTTCTAAACTAGCTAATGATGTTTTATTTTCTCTAATGATTTTATTTTTTTTGAAATTAATTTGTCTTAATTTTTCTTTCTCTTTATTTTGTATAGCTTTTCTTGTATTAATAAGATTGTGAATACGTCTATTGTAATAATATGTTTTCAATTTCTGTTTTTATTTACTAAATCTATCTTATTTTTGTATTCTTTGGAAGAACTAGCTAACTTAGATGGCCACTAAGACAACCTATTCAATAACTTTTTTTTCTTTGGAGGTAATTTTTCTCTTGAATTTCGCCTAATTTTTAAATTTACAATTTGGCTTGGCGAAAATTAAGATTCACTTATTGGAGAAAACACATTGTTTTCTAATGATGAAATAGTTGAAGATACAGTGATTATGTTACTAAAGATAGACGGAAATGCATGAGGCAACACTGGTTTTTTTAATGCATAGGGCTCATTGCAAAACGCAGCAAAATGATTGGAACCTCTTTTAAAGTTGCGAACCCATTTCTTTTTGTTCCCTTTATTGACAATGAATTGGACATCATTTGTGCTAATGCTGAAGCCAAAATATTCTCCTTCAAAGGTTCCTCAGTTTTAGAAAGAAAAAAATAGTATATGTTATCTACACTGATTTGTTTCACAAGGCAAAGTTGTTAACAAGGCTAAAAGAAGTAAGGCCAAGACCTTACGTTACAAGGCCAAGGTCAAGGCCAAAACTTACAAGGCCAACGCCAAGAGTTTTAAGATCAAGACCAAGATTAAAAGTTTCAAGGCTAAGGCCTACGCAAACTTTAATTTTTGCCTTACGTTAAGGCCAATTATTAACAAAACTGTAAGTAGCATGTACTGTGACAATAAAACCAAATTTTGTAAAAACAGACCAAGGTTATGCGGGAAATTCAACAAAGTCGATAAGAAAAAATATTTTTTTTTTAGGCCAAAGCAAACACAATTAAGGCCTAGGCTAAAGTTTTCAAGGCCAACAGTTTCAAGGCAAAGGCCTCATTTTTTGGCCTGAAGGCAAGCAGAGGCCAAGGTCAAGGACTAACAATTCTATCACAAGGTAGTGCGTAGTTAGCAAATAAAATCTCTTTGAATTTACTTAAAAATACAAAACAATTTCTTTTGGGGCCCAAATTACCGTTCAAAATATACCAATTTAGTCAACTGGTACTACTGTGCACTTGTAAATCTACTCTAACAAGAAAATTATAATAGATAAGAGAAAGTCTTAGTGTTAAAAAAAGCAAAAAGGGTGCATCGAAAAACAACGATTTTAACAATTTGCTTTGTCTTAGTTCAAAAAGTGATTTTTGTTAAAAAATAAAGCAAGACTTATATTTTTTTGAACAAAAATATTTTCGAGGTGCCCCAAGACACTAGGGTAGAGCTATAAGGCTCACTCTCATTATATAATATTTCCTAACATCCTAACATTTCCTTAATATTTTCACTATCAAATATTTCCTTTTCAGCTTTCTACTTATAATAAGTAGAAGAAAAAAAAGAAATATTAGATAATGAAAAGTTATAAAACATTCACATAAATTTGACTACACTATACTACAGTTAAATAAATGTTTTTTTTAAATAACTATCTACTTATATACTTATAAAAGTAACTAAACATAAAAATACTAACTCATTTTTTCAATAATTTCTCCATTTAAACAAGAAATATCATTTTTTTATTTTTATAAATTTTATCCCTGTAATGTCCACTTTAATTGTGTCCTGGCTGATTTGCTTAGTTAACAATTTAATAATAAGATTTAATCAGGACACTTAATAAAAAATCACTTCATAAAGTCTAAAGTATGAACTAAAAATGTTTTCGAAAAAATAACTAACTAAACTGATCATATGCAAATTATATTCTTATCACCTCCTCCCCCTTCTCCTAAATTTAAGCGGAAAAATGGAATTTAGGTATCAAAAGTGCTACAGAAATTAGGGTGTCTAATCTGCTAATAAAAATAAATCATGGCAAGAAAATGTGTAAACTTAACTGAGTAAAGGAGTTGAAAAAAGAGGTGAGCATATCTTTAACATTTACTGAATGCACAGAGTACAACAAAAATTTTATTACTAATAAACACACCTAAAATAATCTTAATTGCAATTCAAATGTACAGACTAATAAAGCTTAATTCCTATAGTTTCTGAAGATTATCTATGTTAATATGTAATTTTACAAAATAAAACAACAAAATATGCTTTTTCATCACTGGCAAAGTACAAACTTCAAAAAGCGTGGCACAGAATTTTTGCACAAATATCGGTTCCGTTAAATGCGGAATTCTACGTACCTAGTATATATTATTTAGTATATATATATACAGACTTGGTTTGTATACAGATTTGTATAATTTATTAATTATAACTTTGATCTAATGTATAATGGTAGTACTAAAATTGATGCAAAAAGAATGGTAAGTAAGATGAATCGATCCTTTGAATTAGTATTCAATACACCATAAACCTCAATTGTTTTAATTATTATAACAGAAATATTAAACAGAAAATGTGAAAATCCCTACTTTATCCTCTCTTAAGTGGTGGAATGCATAAGCTAATTGGATGAAAATATAGTAACTAAAATAAATAAAACTTACCAAAGTGTTTAAGTAGTGCTAGCTAAATATTTTAATAAATTTAGATATTAGAAATAAGCACGAGATTACCATCAGGAGATTACCATCACAAGATTACCATCACAAGATAACTATCGCAAGAATACCGTCATGAGATTACCATCACAAGATTACTTTCACAAGATTATCATCGTGTTCATTCCTAACAAGGCTGCAATTTACTACTGTTAAGGGGGAAATTACCAATTATTTTTTTTGTGAAAAGCCCGTAGCAACAGAATAAACAAAGCAAGCTTATGTGATGGAATTATTATTATTTTTTTTTTTCAATGCTTTTATTCTTGTTATTTATGTATATTTGTTCAATTTTTTTTATTACAAAATTAAAAAAAAAATAAATTCAAATTGAAAAACTCATTTTTTCAAAATATCATTTTTTGACTAATATAACTATTGTAGATTTTAAAGTAGATTTTTAGATTTTGTCCACTTTTAATAATTGTTTCAAATTAATCAATATCATTTTTTATCCATAGAAACGCTTTGTTTATTATGTTGTTACGGGCTTTCACAAAAAAAAATTGTACAATAAAAAGCAATAAAACAAAACAAAAAGCAATAAAATTATTTCTCTACCAAAGGTACAATATGAACATTGTAATCCAGCCACTGCTTCTTGTTTATTGACTCGGTTAATGCGAATATATTTCGTCTAAAAATGTTTTTGTTACTTTTTATGCACCTAAAAAACTTGCTTATTACTCTATATTGTAGTCAGTTATTACAATATTTTGTTAAAATGCAAGTGCTATGTGTGGGTCGAAAAGAAAAGAATTATCAAAAAGTCTATACTAAAATAAAAAATCAAAGTTTCATGTAAGCAGATAAAAAAAAGTTTGCGCCTTGAGTTGACAGCACTCCATGTTCATCATCTTTCAAGAATTTGTTCAACAAAGCGATTACACAGGATCTTCAAAATAGAATTGAAGACTTTAACTTTATTATGAGCTTTATTTTGCTGAAAAAAAGGCAATAATGCTTTTTAAATGTGATAAATGTGAAGAGTTAGTTAATTTGCAGTTTGATTCTTCCAAAAAATATGCGCTTTATTAAGAAAATGATTTATAATTTTATTATGAAACTTAAAGAAATACACACATCCTGAAGAATATGATGACTTTTATTTCTTACATTATCAAAAATGTAAAATCAGTCATACTGGTTCAGCTTCTTCTATAAGATCAAGTGGTGTAATAAAAGTATTTTTTGCCTTCTGAAAAAAAACGATTTAAGATTTACCACATTTGTAAGTGATAGAGATAGCAGTTTATAATTTACTGTTGGTAATGTATAACTTTTTGGAGATTTAAAAGAAATTAAAAAAGCAGAATGCATTGGGCATATTCAAAAATATGTTGGTACTCGCCTAAGAAATTTAAAAAAAAATAGTAAAGAAATCTTATGTGATGGAAAAAAGTTAGGAGGAGTAGGTCGCTTAACTGAAAAACTATAAATACATTGCAAAACTATTATACTTGAAGAGAGTTAAATAATGATTTCTCGACAAATACCAAAAACTAAAACATTTAAAAATCAAAGGCTAGCACCCATCAATACTGAGATCTTAAGAAAGAACAATCGAATTATGTTAGTCTCACAAGGAGCTAGCAAGTCTGGTGACTTTGATTTCAGATAAGATTCAACTTTAACTTTACTTTGAAGACCACAAATGTTTGTGTACGATATATCGAAACAGTTTATGTGGCCTTTACAATGTACACTAAAATCATTAACAGGAACACTATCCATGTGCAACATGGTACTATTAATATTCTAATAATTTACAGTTGTTGATGAATTCATTCTTTCTAAGAGCTACTACAGAGTTTAGGAAACCTAACTATTAGCCGGCGTTAGTACCATTAAGTTGAATGTTAGAGCTCTACCCTCATTAGGAGACTTCTGGAAGAGTTGCATTGCCATTATCAAGTAGATAAAATCAAAATCTATTAGTAGAGTAAAAAATATTCAGCATCCATAACCCTAGGTAGGAAATAATGTAGCACAGATTAACATATACGCAAACGTAATAGATGAAGAAGGGGTTTGCGGGATGGTCAACATAATTATTTTGCTGAGCTAAAAAATCTTTGCCTAGAAGACTTTTTACAAGACATTAGCTTGATGCAGTTGATATCTGCTTAGTTTGAGTTTTTTATTGAGACACAATCTTTAGCCTTTACATAACCAAGAGCCCCATTTTAAGTAGCAAGTTTTGAATATATAATTTTCCCATCTAGCACACGACGTTAAACTAACGTCGGAAACGTTTGACTAGTTTTCTTCAAATGATGGTCTAGTGCAGTGCAAAAGAAACGTTTGTTTAAGAAACTGTAATCATTATTTGATAACAGATGCTTAGTTTATTAAACAACGTCACAATATATAGTAGTTTCACTTTTCTATAATTAATAAAAGTATTTTTAAAAAATTGTACTACACTCTGTAATTGAGTGATTGCTTATTTCAGGCAATGCAAAGATAGAGGTTTTGCCACAAAACAAGCTTATGATAGCTAAGGAATAAAACATTTATATGGAGAAGGAATAAACAATACTAATTTTATTAGTAAGTTACAATTAATAACGACTTAGTATTAGTAAGTAAGAAACTTACTTTATATACTAAAATAAAGTAAAATAATTAAATCACTGTAATAGTATTTATTATTGTATCAGTGTTAGATTACAATATACCAAACCTAATTAGGTTTTCTGTATGGGTAAAAGTATCGCTAGAATTTACATTAAAACATTGCTTTATTTTTCTTACTTGCTATGTGATATTACCTGTTTAAAACTTATAAATATCCTATCATTTTAAAATTGTTATATATCTTGTTTTTTTATCAAGATATTTTTTTTTCGAGATTTCTTAAATAGTTAAAAAGATTTACTTTTCTTAAATAGTTAAAAATTCTTTTTAAATGAATCTTTTGCTTTTTTGTTTTCAGTAAAACTTTTGTTAAGAATTCTGAATCTAGTGTACTGAATTTGTAGGTCAAAAATTTATTGTATATAATTGAATAAACTATTTAAAATTAAAAACAAACGCAGTATTATAAAAAAATGTTTCTAAAGTGCTAAAAAGTGAATTTATTATTATTTTATTAGTTCAGTTATGTAAAAAATATTCATTTTTCAATTCAATTTTAAAATTAAAAACAAACGCAATATTATAAAAAAATGTTTCTAAAGTGCTAAAAAGTGAATTTATTATTAGTTCAGTTATGTAAAAAATATTCATTTTTCAATTCATCAAATTTTTAAAGAAAAACAACGTGGAATTTAATCTAATCACCATGCCAAAATAAATAACAAAATGAAAATATAATTTCCCTAGATTTTCTTACTTTAAAAACGTAAAATTGAAATAGACCTGTTGCTATTAGCTACAGACATATTAAAGTTAATTATTAAGTCACAACCTAGACTAGCTATAAGCCTTTTCATTATAAGAAACTATTTTTATAAAAAAATTTAATTAAAAAACTCACTTACTGAAAACTCACGTACAGCAGTTTTTGCTTCAGTTTTAAGGACCCCAAAAACTTTGAATTTCAAAAACTTTTTAGGGACCTCACACCAAACACCTTTATAGATGAGCGGTGGATTTATATTTAAATGGCACAGGGGTCCAGAAGATAAGTCCGTCTTTAAGTTTGTTCTAATTTTAAATTTTCATCAATTTTGTTTTAAGAATTTATTATATTAACTTTAGATGATAAAAAGTTGAGTACACGCAACTTTTTTAAAATTTACATTTCTAAAATATGTACTTTGTCTAAAAAATTAGTTAAACCATACCTTGCGTTTAGATTTTTCACACAAATACCATTCACTATTTTAGCTTGTTAAAACAGCGCTCAAAGCTTTACGGCTTTTTCCACTCTTGAAATAGTTTGTTGTTGTTGTTAGAGTAACTGCTGTTACTTGATTTGTATTACACTCATTATCAAAGTTTAGCATACTTAGCTTTCTAGATTGCTTCGACGTTTTTACTTACTCAACATAATTCAATCTTTCCAGTATTTCAAGCCCGTTGAGACATTCTCTTTTGAGTTGTTGCACCTTTTACTTCTTTTATTTTTTTATATTGACGAGTTGAATACAAAACATCTTCAAAAAACTGCGGCATATGATTGAACTGACTGTATTTGTTTTCCAACCATTTCTTAAACTTTTGGCTATTCTTTATGATTGTTGCTAAACTTTGTTGGTGTAGATTCACAGTGTAGTGACTAATATTGTGTAGTTACTGGTGGTACTGGCAGAGTACCATTAGTACAAGTACGAAAACTCGGGTTCAGATGATGGTGTTTTTAATGTATTTATTAGCATTTTTACAGTAATAACTGATTAATTTTGTCGATTTTGAGTCAAAACAAATTGTTAATTTAATATCAAGTGACTGTTTTCAGAGGAGCAAAAATATCACCGAGCTGACTTTATATGAAAATAATCAATAACATCTGTAACCTGAAATATATGTGACGAATAAGCTTGTAAACAAATTAGCTAGAAATAAATTAAGATATTGTTTTTAATGCAAATTAGTACCATCCAATAGGTAGCTTGTCAAGTGCCTTGCTTTGCCGAAGAAGTCATCCATAAAGGTCGTCACGCAAAGTTTAACTAATGGCATGAAGTTGGAAAATGTTGGCTCTCGTGCGCAGAGAGTGTTACGGCGTCTTAAGTTAAATGAAAATCTCCACCGAAGGGAGCAAATAAACTTCTACTTCTAGTTGGTATTTCAATTCTGAATGACATCCTTTATGAACGACCTCTAAAATATTAACAGAGACTCTGATTAGATTTCTTTATATAAATCACTAACTAATAAAATTACTAAAAACCATATCAACCACAAGGATTAAAATTTAAATTTTTAAATCGAAATTTAAAACTGTTGCAATTTGAACATCTTTAAGTTTTTCTTCATATACTAATATTTTTAGGCCTTTATTCACCACATCGGAATCTTCATGTTTATTTTAATTTAGTTCGACTAGTTTAGTTTTAAATAGCAATTTAAATTTCAAAAACTTTATGTAGATTAGTACATACATATTTTACAAAATGAGTTAATAACAAATAATATTAGTTGCGATTTTAGTTTAACAATTTTTGGATTTTTTCCACATTTTTCTAATCAAATGAGGAAAAAGGGAAAAGTTAAAAGCAAAACTTTAAAATTTGTACTTAGAAGAAAAAGTACAAAAATTGTCAAAGTATTAAACGGTTTGAGCTGTACTTCGTTGTTAGTTATATTAAAATGAAACCAAAAATAATTTTATAAAGCGTATAAGTGTTTTAATTGTGTATTTAGGTATAAATATAAACATATACCACTCATAGGTACATATGAGTGGTATATGGTTAAAAATTAATTTTAACATAACTAATAACTTCAAATTGCTAAGATGTTATATTTTAAATTTGTAGCTAGTATGGATGTCTCCAGAGACGCTACTCCAGTTTTGTCTTCGACGTACTGGGGATACTTATTTGCAAAATATGCTATTGATGGAAATGTAAATACATTTGCAGGTACTGATGCTGAAGATCAAAGTTGGTTTAAACTAGATTTACATTATGTGTATCAGATTACTCAAATTGTTATCTACAATCGAGTTAAGTGTTGTCCAGAACGAATGGATGGTAATTTATTAATTGTGAGTGTAACCGATTCGTTCTTAGGTGGAACTGAAATAGCAACATTGACATCCGATCTGGTGCAAACTTTTACAGATTTATTTATTGGAAGATATGTGTTTCTTGTAAAAATCCCCGGCGGTAATTTGCAATTAGCAGAAATAAATGTTTTGGTTTAATTTGCCGATTAAATTATTTTTTAAAACTCTAATAACGTTTACAGTTTTTTGGTATTGTCTTTTTTTTTTCCTGTCTTTTTTTATTGTCTTTATTTAACATTGTAGTATCTACTGTATTATATATTATGTACTGTTGAGCTAAACTTTTATTTTGTTTTTTTTTATTGAAGTTTTTTTTTAATGATTTATTAAAACGTATCGGTTAAAAATTTAGGAGTTCTTAGAACAAAACATAATTTAGAATAATGATGCCCTAGAAGCAACCAGTATTGCTGAAAGAATAATTTTCGTGGCAAATATAGACCAAGCCCGGTCCAAAATCACTGCGCGATAAACTGGCGAAATTTGTTGCGAGAAATACTGCAGTTTGGCCACTAATCATTTGTTAAATGTTAAAAGGGCGGAAGTCCAAAAAATTAAACTTTCGGAAACTAAAAAAAAATGCATTTCCTCTTTTTTTCTCACTCTAAAAGCTTAAAAAAAGATATATTCTTATGTAAAATTAATTTTTAAACAGAGTTTCCAAAATATTTTTTTGATTTGACAAAGTTTTGATACCAAAATTTGCACTTACATAAAATGAAAACAAAAATCTATTTTTAAAAAAATGCCCTTTATTGGATTTAAAAAAAAATTAAATGTAAATGATATTTTTAGACAAATCCAAATTTGTTTGATTCTTGTTGTATAGATATCATTTTGCATAGATCCTATCTGCAGTGCAGACTTTGCGCTTTTCAGGGGAGCATTAAATACATTTTTTCAAGGTTTTAATGAATTAAAAATCCTTTGGATTCTCCAGTATTTTAGTTTGTTTTTATTTTTTTGAGAAATTAGAAAGAGGTGGTGCTAGTAAAGCGGTTTCATCAAAAAACACGTAATTTAACCCATAACTAATCCAAATGATATTTGATAACATTATTAAAACACTATTAAAAAAAGCAATGTTTTTTGGCGTTAAAAGCCTAATATAAAATATCTTACATTGTTTTAAACGCAGGTATCAACTCTCAATGTTAAGCTCTAGCTCTAGTATACCCATCTCTTGCATCTGGTTCAACTACCGACATAGATGCTACTGTCACTTGTTATGTAGCACTTTCAATACTTTGGGTATAAATTTTAACAGGAGTGATTAAAGGCATTATTTTTAGCAATAACAACATGTCTTTAGTAATTCTTGTACTTCTTCGTTTTCCCATTTAACTAAATCTAGAGCAGTTGCTGCAAAGTCAGTTTAGTTATGTTCTACTTGATTGAATTCGCATATCTCCTTGTATCTCGTTACCCCATTGTTTCAGTGGTCAACAGAAAAGATGCGGTCCTCTGCATTATTACTGAATAACAAGGAGACTAAAATACGTTTATGGTTTGCATACCAAGCTTCTCCTTTTCCCCTATCAGGTTGATTTCTGAGAATTTTCAATTGAGAAAGAATGCGATAGAGAATATCTTCAAATTTGTCTTTCACTTTTATGTTAAAAAAATTAAAGTAAAATTGTAAATAAAATAAGACTAGTAGTTCTAGATTTTTCAAATTCTGCTCAGTTAAGTCATGTTTTCTTGTTTAAATAAAAACAAACACGTTGTGAGCGATCTGAAATGGTTTAATGGGCCACATCCAATCTTAATTGTTTTACATAGCTTGTAGGATTTTTTTTGATATGTTGACATATTTTTTAGTGAAGTTTCTGGAATGTCAACAAAGCTTTCTTTGTTGGGAAGAGCTGCGAATTGAGGATTTGACTCCATTTTATTATTATCAGTAAAAATTTTTCCCACAAGACCTAAAAATCTAGTACTACATGATATTATTCCATCAATTACTTCTATTAGGTGACGCAAAAATAATTCATTCGAATGAAGCATGCATACGGCCCAGGAGCACTTGTAACCTATCAGTTTTTTAAGATGCGCTATAGCACGACCTTCCCAGCCGGTGTTAACTTAAGTACAACCTGCTCCAAGTATTAAACATGAATAAGTAAGATTATGTTGTTTTTAGAAGAAATAAACACCTTCAGCAATTTTTTTAGCTGGCCAAACAGGTTGCTAAAGGTGTTAAATAACCAAGATATTTAGCGCGAGGTTCTAAAATAACAGTAATGTGTTGCTTTCTGATAATATAGGATATATCTTGGCATTTTTATCATTTATTATTGCTCTTTTTAAATATTTCTTTTCATTAAAGTAAATGCAATTATTACCTATATTTGGAAGATTTGAATTATCATTTTTCATTGCATCCACCATCACAAGGAAGTTAGAAGGATTCAGGGCTGAGAATTCGTGCTTCAATTAAATCTTGGAGAAAACTTGTAGCAATTGCTGCATTTGCGGCAGGTAAATCCCAAACCTATAAAAAAAAACTAGTTTAAGTTTCTTTTTGTTAACTCATCATCCAAGCATTCGCTGCTCAATAAAACAACAATATACAATCATCCTATGCTTGTCATAGGTGAGTTTTTTATTGACATGATATTTTTTTTTAACTTCTCACTTTGAAACCTTTTAACAAGAAAGGTATAGATGTCTAACTTTTTCTTCATAAGCCTTTCAACCAATAATTAAATATCTTTATCTTTTTTTAAAGTAAAGTAATCATTAATTGGGTTATAGTTTTTGAAAAATGGAGAGCAAGGAGAAGTATTTTCTTGATGTTCTTTGTTTAACTTTATATCGTTTTTTCTGTGAGCTAAAACTAAACAATTACACTTATTATTATTATTTTATATAGCTATATATATGTATATGTATATATATATATATATATATATATATATATATATATATATATATATATATATATATATATAACAAATATTTATATATACATATATATATATATATATATATGTATTTAAATGTATATATATATATATATATATATATATATATATATATATATATATATATATATATATATATATATATATATTTGTATATACAGTTATGGCCATTGAAATCCGACCACCAGTATCATTTTACTTAAAACTAGTTTAATGTAGTAATAAACAATTGTATTATAGCAATAAAAGAATAACAGTAACAATTAATGATTATAATGTAACATATCGTACATATTCAATGTTTTTAATATTTAGTGGCACCACCATGTGCTTTTAAGAATGCATTAATGCGATCTGGCATTGAATCCACGAGAGCCTGACAATATTTTGGCGTTATTTCAGTAATCCAAGCTTGACGAATTTTGTGCGCTAGATCGTCCAGTCATGTAGGATTAGTTCTGAATACTGCTGACTTTAACTCGACCTAGCAACTTTCGATTGGGTTCAAGTCTGGGGATGATCCCGGCCAAGGACCCAGAACATTTTGGCATTCGCAATTTTGCTGATATCTGACGCTCACTTGCACCATCCTCCCATAAAAGTTTAATATTAGCACGAAGACCTTCCTTCGTAGTCATAATTAAATTGTGACAGTTAAATGATAATCCATACCCTACAATGAGATATATAGCTTAATAAATTTTACAGTGCAATAAAATAAACGCTAATGTGATTGGCTAAAAGCTAATTAACTAATCATTGATGTCAGGGAAGAAAATAAATTGATTATTCGCATGCATAGACTGTTTTTCTTTATATTCAACAGTGGTCGGATTTCAATGGCCATAACTGTATATATATATATATATATATATATATATATATATATATATATATATATATATATATATATATATATATATATATATATATATATATATATATACAGTGGCGGCTTGTCAATAGGGGCCATAGGGGCCCGGCCCCACCTATATTTATTTAAGATAAAATATTTGATAATGTTAATATGTATTTTTATATATGCAAATATGCAATTATCAGCCTAAACTATTTGCAGACAAGTTTTATAAAAATAAATAGTTCTAAAGTTAGTTCTAATTTTAAACTATTTCAATTTATAAGTAATACGTTTATTTGCAATTAATTCAAAGTATTGTAGCGTTGTTTTAATTCATTGCCAATAACGGCTGGGCCGATTTTTGTTGGCCCTATTTATTTTGTTTGTAGTAATATTATTTTTGATGCGCGCGCAGAATTTATTGTGCTTTCAGATAGAACCAAAAAACGCACCGCAGGGCCTCATTGAACTGGCCCGTAAAGAAAAGAACCATAAAAAACATCACGAATTTTAAAAACTTTATACACCATTTTTAATTCTCGATTTTAAGAGTGAAGAATTTAGTTTAGAAGTTTTGTTGACTCAATAAGGTACAGTAATATTAGGAAACTTTATAACATTAAATGTAAACATTTATTAGTAAAAATAATGTAAACATTATACATTTGTTAATATTGGAATTTCACTGTGAATATTAGCAGTGTTTATATTGCAATATTAACAGTGTTAGAATTAGTTTCTTAAACTGGATATGTAAATAAAAAATTTACCAAGTAGTTATTAAGATTATAAATTAACAGGAATAAGAACATGGCAAATATATGATATTTAAAACAATGTAAGAAATTTTATAAAAAAGTTTGGAAATTTTATAGTTTGGAAAATTGATTTTAAAATATCATAAAAAAGTTCTGCATTTCTTTTATAATCAACAATCTTGTACATTTTATAATATTTGCTAATGAACTACATTTTTCAGGAATATATTGTTTTATTTATTTTTTAAAATTTTAAAGCTTATTATTTTTTTTTTACAGAGAAAAAAATTGTGGCTCAGCCATATTAATGATGATCTTGATTTGTGTATTGTTTGGCAAGTTTATATGTTGTGACACGAGAAAGCTTAGTCATTTCTTCAAATATAATAAGAGCTACTGCAATTTTGAAATTCTTGTTCTTTTCTCAATGAGGGATTGCTAAAGTTTATTTTTTCCAAATAGCTTATGTATCATATTCTGTGGCATAATGAATCAGCCATTGAAAATTGTTTACATTATTTGGTGGCAGTTTAGTCTTTTAAGTTGTCAATTGGATTGACGCTGAACCAGAGCCAATATCAACCATAATAATAAGCATTAAACACAAGTTTTAAAGCCTGGGTTTTCAAGTAAAGATTAAAATTAGTCAATATTATTATTAGTTCGATACAACAAAGGTACAAACAACAGAAGATATAAAGAACATTTTTTTTCAATCATTAAAACTCTACCACTGGTGGTACTGTTACATTTCATAATACAGCTTCAATAATTGCTACTTCCAAAAAGGCACTAATTAAAAAAATATGCAAAGTTTAGATTATTTTAAAATGTTGGACATTTACCATTGCCATCGAAATAAAAAAATCAGAGTATTTTATTGAAATGTTTTTTTTTTGTGAGGGAATAAAGCTAAAGTCAAAGAACTAAAACTATATAAATATTTATGTATGCTTACAAACAGATATTAAGTTTTTATCTTTAATTACATAAAATTGTGAAAACATGTAAAGACAATGTAAATAATCTCAAGAAGTTTACTATTATTTATGACTGACATTGTAAATGTTGTATTTAAGAATTATGGATTTAATTAACTAAAATATGTGTTGTATTATGAAAAGATTCTTTAAACAATTTTTTGTTGTAAAAGTATCTTTCGTTTCTTTTGTTGACCTTTTCATCAGAGAGTTAAATGTATATGTAATGTTACATTCTTTATTATTTTATCGATTATTAATTAAGATTAAGAGTCCTTCTTGACTGAACTACTGTTGATAAAATTTTGAATCATGCCAAAATCATATTCTAGTTACAATATAGTTTAAGGTTATCTTATTACAATAATTTAGGTTCATTAATAAGATAATTTAACATGAACAAACGTGATAGTTTATTGGCAAACGTTTCTAGTTTTTCTTGAAGGCCCAACTTCAAGGAAAACTAGAAATTAAAAATCTTGGGGCATACCAACCAAAAGGTGTTCGTATAACTCAAGTTGATGGTAAAAAAACGCGAACATTTTGTGTGACATGGTTTGAAAAAAATCATGGTTAAGTGTAAGTGATAAAAAAAATTCGTTGTTTTGTTTTTATTGTGTTTTGTTTGGTGGCGCGAGCTTGTGGGCAGAAAATGGCTGTAAAGATACAAAACAATCTTTCTGAGCGAATACAAAAACACGAATCCAGTAAAACACATATAAGTAGTTCGTTGCAGTTTCAAATGCTCGGAAAGACAAACATTTTATCGACAATTGATGCTGGATACATTCTTAGCATAAAAAAACATAATGAATTAGTTGACAAAAACAGATACATAATTGAGGGTTATAGATTGTATAAAATTTTGTGGTGTACACGAATTGCCCTTAAGAGGACATGACAAAACTATTGACTAAAATAATCGAGGGGTATTTTTAGATATGGTTTCATACACAGCTACATTGGATAGTGTGTTAAGCGATCATCTTAAAGATTCAAAAATAACAAAAAATACTTCGAAAACAAACCAAAATGACATTCTAGAATGTATGTATAAAATACATAGAAAAATTAAACGTGAGATTGATAAAGCAAGATTTGTTTCCTTGCAAGCAGATGAAACAACTGATGTATCTTGTCGTTCTCAGTTCGTCATTATTTTGTGTTATTTAA
This sequence comes from Hydra vulgaris, assembly GCF_038396675.1. Classification (NCBI taxonomy): domain Eukaryota; kingdom Metazoa; phylum Cnidaria; class Hydrozoa; order Anthoathecata; family Hydridae; genus Hydra; species Hydra vulgaris. Next base: position 10,912,417 of record NC_088933.1, read on the forward strand.
AAGGTTATCAACCAGTTAAAAGATTTATAGCATTTATTGATGTTCAGGATAGAACTGCTATGGGTCTTACAAATGTATTAAAAGAAGAATTAAATTGTTTCGGTCTGAAGGAAAAATTAATTGCACAGGCTTATGATGGTGCAACAGTTATGAGCGGATCAAGGAATGAAGTCCAAAGTCTAATGAAAGAAGTTTACCCAAATGCCCATTATGTCCACTGCTATGCACACCAATTGAATTTAGTTTTGAAAAAAGTTTGTTCGTCGAATAAGCGAGTAAGAACATTTTTTTCTTCTTTAAGTGGATTTGGCGTGTTCTTTACATCCTCACCAAAACGAAATGATTTACTTCGCGAAATTACTTTTAAACAGCTACCAAGAGTTTGCGAAACACGATGGAATTTCCGTTCAAAAATAGTTACTTGCATAAAAGAAAACAAAACAAAGATTGGGAAATGTTTTAATAAAATTATAAACGATGAAGGATGGGATGATACAAGCGTGTGGCAATCTGTTGAGTTCAAAAAATGTTTGGAAGACTTTTTGGAGTTCTTTGGAGACCTTTGGAGACCTTTGGAGTTCTTTGGACCTTTGGAGACCTTTGGAGTTCAACTTTTTTTTACCTATTTTTTATTCAATTTTAAAACATGTTGATGTACTTTACAATATATTGCAATCAAGTTACAGCAACACTATAACAATCAAGGAGGCTTTTGAAAAATTTGAGTTTTCTATAAATTTTGTGCGAAATAGCATCACTAATAATGTTTCGATAATAATGGATTGATTCTTAACAATTGCGAAGAAATGCATGAAAACCAAATGAAACGAAACACATCAATCGAACTACTAATAGAAGATGCTAAAGATGCTTGTGATAAAATTATTTACGAAATTAACGAGGTTTAGAAGCATTGAAATATTTAAATCATTTTCAATTTTAGATCCCAAAAATTTCAAATTTAATAGACAACATTTTCCTCGGAATCATAAAAAATATTCTAACAAACTATCCAATGCTGAGTGAAGTTAAGTTGATGTCCGAATTAACTGTTTCGTATGAAAATGCTGTTTTTAGTAATATCGGCACCATTAATGCCCTATCCCAATTTATGCATGAAAATAACTTGATTGAAACATTTTCTGAAGTATCAAAGTTGATAGAGATTGTTTTAGTCACACCGTTCAGCATCGGCTGTGTCTACAGCCGATGCTGAACGGTGTTTTATTACTTTAAAAAGAGTTAAGACACTTTTGAGAAATTCCACAGGTCAAGATCGATTGAATGCATTAGCTGTACTATCAATACATAAAGATTATTTACAGGATATTGATCAGTTTAATTAAAAAGTAATCGAAATGTTTTCTCTTATGAAACAGAGAAGAGCAGAATATTTGTATAAATAATATACTTAAATCATTGTTTTTAACATCATTCTTTATTTTAAAATATATTATACCTTTATGAAAATTATAGTGTTAAACGTATTTTATATTTATGACTTACTTTAAACTAACTAAAAGTTTTTACCATAAAGTTAAAATAAAAAAAAAATCTAAAAAAGAAATCTGTTCAAATCATAATGCACCACTATCAGGGCAGTTTTCAGTCAGTTTTTGCTGCTTTTTACGTAGGTTTAAAAGATTCAATGCCATTAAATACTTATGCTTTATTTTGCTAGCGCTTTAAATTAAATACTTATGCTTTATTTTGCTAGCGCTTAACTCTCTCAACCAATCAAAAAACGCTAGCGACCAAAGAATTCCTAACAAACACCTAAGTATCAGTTACGCTGACAGCGAGTCGTTGCGATATTTTTTGCTTAATATTTGCTGGCCCCACCAAAGTTTATTGTCACCGGCCGCCACTGTATATATATATATATATATATATATATATATATATATATATATACATATATATATATATATATATATATATATATATATATATATATATATATATATATATATATATATATATATATATATACATATATATATATATATATATATATATATGTATATATATATATATATATATATATGTATATATATGTATATATATATATATATATGTATGTATATGTATATATATATATATATATATATATATATATATATATATATATATATATATATATATATATATATATATATATATATATATATATATATATCTTTCGATTTTTTATATATTTAATTGTCTCAATTCTATCAGTAAGTCTAATCTGCACATCAGACTTTTTAACTGTTTTATTTACTTGTAAGAAGAATTATAGTAAGCATACAGGTGCAATTTCTATGTGCTTCTTTTACAACATTAAGGGCAAATACGCCCAGACAGAACATTCTCATATAGAATTATTGTATGAAGTTAAGTGGTTAAGTCCATTAGTTTAACTTGAATATAAGTTCTTTTTATTTTACTTTATCTCTTACCCGTGTAACATTTTCTACTTTCTTCCAAAGAGTTTTTATTTGATAATATAGTAATTTCTCAAAATTATAACTGGCATTTGAAGCTTAACACTTGCTTTTATCTTTTGAGCAAAAACTAATGAAACTTGTTCGCCAACGAGATCTTTCTTAGAATATTTTTTTTGGTGAAAACTCTTTTGTTTTTCTATAAATATTCTTTTTGAATAACTGCTCTTTTTGTAGGCAGCTTACTAGAAAAAAATCCTTTCCAGGTCAAATAAACCCTAAATTTTATTAATGGATTGATGTATAGTCTCAACTATAGACAATTTATGAATAAGTAAAATAAATAACAAATAACATATTAAACAATTACAAATTACTATCTTATAAAAGAATTAAACTGAGGAGAGAGTCAAAACTGCTAAATTTATACATACATACATGCATACACACATACATACATACATACATACATACATACATACATACAAACATACATACATACATACATACATACATACATACATACATACATACATACATACATACATACATTCATACATACATACATACATACATACATACATACATACATACATACATACATACATACATACATACATACATACATACATACATACATACATTCATACATACATAATACATACATATATACATACATACATATATACATACAAACATACATACATACATACAGACACACATACATACATACATACATACATACATACATACATACATACATACATACATACATACATACATACATACATACATACATACATACATACATACATACATACATACATACATACATACATACATACATACATACATGCATACATACATACATACATACATACATACATTCATACATACATAACATATACATATATACATACACACATATATACATACAAACATACATACATACATACAGACACACATACATACATACATACATACATACATACATACATACATACATACATACATACATACATACATACATACATACATACATACATACATACATACATACATACATACATACATACATACATAAATACATAAATACATACATACATACATACATACATACATACATACATACATACATACATACATACATACATACATACATACATACATACATATATAAATACAAACATACATACATACATACATACATACATACATACATACATACTTACATACATACATACATACATACATACATACATACATACATACATACATACATACATACATACATACATACATACATACATACATACATAAATACATACATACATACATACATACATAAATACATACATACATACATACATACATACATACATTCATACATACATAATACATACATATATACATACATACATATATACATACAAACATACATACATACATACATACAGACACATATACATACATACATACATACATACATACATACATACATACATACATACATACATACATACATACATACATACATACATACATACATACATACATACATACATACATACATACATACATACATACAGAGGGTTACAAATGTCATCGTACAGTAAACTATTTAATAAATTTAGTCATTTTTTATATATTTTTCAGGTTTTTTTGACAAAATTATGCACAAAATTCTTTTTATAGATCAAAATTAATGCGACATTAATTTTGATCTAGAAAAGAAAAATATTATATTTTTAGAAAATTCCTTCGACAAACTTAGATACATGAAAAAGGTCTTGTTTAAAATGTTACAAAAGTCTTAAATATATATAAAATATAAAATCTTTCAGAAAAACAAAAAAAAGTGTTAAGAAAGGTATCAAAAAACCAAATATTAATAACGTGTTGTTTATCCCTAGCTTTTTACAACAACTCTCAATCGATCTGGCATAGAATGAACCAATTGTTTTGTAATTTCAAGACTTAAACAATTCCATGCACTCTCTAAGGCCACTTCCATCTGTAGTTTGTTAGTGAAGTGAAATTTACGCAGTTCAATTTTCAATTTTGACCATAAATGCTCAATTGGGTTGAGATCTGGACTTTGAGTTGGTGTTTTGATCACTCCAGGACAATTGCAGAGCATCCAGAACCGTGTATCAAAAGCACTATGCTTTGGATCGTTGTCCTGGTATTACTTATATACACCAGTCAATCCTAATTTTTCAGCACTTTGGTTTAAGTTTTGTTTTAGGACATCAATATTAACATCGGCGTTCATGGTAGTTTCTATAAAATGCAATTTACCAACCCTAGAAGTTGCATTACAGCTCCAAATCATGACATCACCCCCGCCATGTTTGACTGTTGCTACCATATTTCACTCTCCTAACTCTGTACTTGATCTTCTCCAAACAATGACATGCCCGTCCGATCCAAACAAAGTAAATTTGCTCTCCCAGAATTCTTTAGGCATCGAAATGTACTTTTTAGCAAATTCTAAACAGGCTTTTCAATTCGGCTTAGAAATGAAGAACTTCTTTTTTGCTACTCTTCCATGAAAAGTTTTTTTCTTTTAATATCGTTCAACTGTTTGCACACTTACAGTTTGTCCAAGATCAAGTTCTAAGCCTTTAGTCAATTTAGGAGCGCTCCGCTTTGACTGCATCTTGATTTTTCATATCAACTAATTCTCAGTTCATTCCGAAAAAACTTTTGGGCGGCCAGTTCATGGTTTAGTTTGAACAGAACTCGCAGTAGATAATTTTTTTATAATAGACCGAACCATGAATTTTGGCATACAAAGCATTTCTTTTATCTGTGGCAGTGATTTCCCATTTTGATAGTGAGAAACAAGATTCTTCATCACGTCTGGCAAATCTTTTCTAGTAGGCTTCATTTTCAAAATTACCAATTTTTTATTGCACAAAACTTCCCATTGGGTTTTAAAATGACAATATCATTAATGCTGAAAACCAAACCATTGAAAATGTAAAGCTAATGAAAACATAAACAACAGATAAAGGGGTCGAACTAGACTTTTGTAACATCAAAAAACTGATTTTTCGTATTTATTAACTTTTTGACGTAATTTTCTTACAGTTAAGTATTATTTCTTATGTTATATATTAAACAAGGATATTATAAATATCCTTGTTTAATATATAACATAAGAAATAATACTTATATATATATATATATATATACATATATATATATATATATATATATATATATATATATATATATATATATATATATATATATATATATATTATGGTTGAGGAATTAGCAGCTTTTTAAGCATTTTATATATATATATATATATATATATATATATATATATATATATATATATATATATATATATATATATTATATATATATATATATATATATATATATATATATATATATATGTATATATATAGATATATATAGATATATATATATATATATATATATATATATATATATATATATATATATATATATATATATATATATATATATATATATATTGCTGAACGCTCTTAACCTTGATAATTTTAAATTGTTAACAGTGTCTCAATGCAATGATTACTGATAGCATACCGTATCAAATAGCTACAGGTAAAAAGGAACACAAGATTTAAAAAAATATGTATCCATTTTTCCTATATTATTCTACAACAATAGATGTTGGTAACCCCAATACTTCTTGTGCAAATCACGGTCCAGGTAAGGTAGATGACAGCTCAAAAAACTAGTTAAACAAACCTTTCAACCGGATTACTCGGAACATCTTCGATTTGTTGACCTGTCGGTGAGAAGTTCTTATTGCAAACACCCCACACCAAAACCAGATCAAAAAAAAAGTTATCAGTGTGTACAACGAAAATAAGACAAACATTGCATTATACATGTTTCCGTACAGCTAATACAATTATGAGACAATTAGTATATGTCAATCTATTTCTACTCATGCTGTTCATGATCCAAGTATAGTAGGTGATAGCTGTAAAGACCAGTCAAAACAAATTGTTCAGTCGGATTACGCGGAACATCTTCAATTCAATGATCTGTAGGTGAGAGGTTCTTACTGCTATCATCTCACACAACCAAGAGATCGAAGGAATAGCATTTAAGATTACAATTGAATGAATATACACAGCAACAGTAAAAAGGACACGCAACGTTTTACGGATGTGTTCATGCATCTAATATAATTGTGAGAAAATGAGTATAGGTCAATCTAGTATTACGCATGCAGTGTGTGATCTAGGTATAGTAGGCAGTAGCTGTAAAAACTACTTAAAACAAATTGTTCCGTTGGATTACCCGGAACATCTCCAATTTTTTGACATGTTGGTGAGAGGTTCTTCCCGCTCACACCCCACACATCAGAGAGAAGGGACACCATTAAAGAGTAGAATAGAATGAATATACATAACAACAGTAAAAAAAAACACACAAAGTTTTACGTATGTACCAATGTAACTAGTATTATTCTAAGGCTATTCGTATAAATTAGTAAAATTCTAATCATGCAGATCTTGATCCTGGTGAACGCTCAAAGAACTAATTAGGACAAACCGATCAGTCGGATCACCCGGAACATCTACGATTCGTTGACTTATTGGTGAGAAGTTCTTGCAAACACCCTACACAACAACCAGATTAGTAGAAAAGTATCCATTAAACTAAAAGTTGATAAGTCTTCGCATAACCCTAAGCATACTAAATGCATAAAGTCTAATGGAAACTTTGAGACCATGTCAAAATTTAATTCAATTTAAAACACCACTAAGATATTCAGAATGCTTTTGATTACAAAAATCTGAATCAGTGCTTAAAATTGATGAAGTATGTGGGAGTAATATCTTGCCACACCACTCTCCTTTTCGAACACAATGCTCGCATCAGTTATAACCATTGTGTCCCTTAATACACTTAACAAATGCTCTAGCTGGTACATCACATATGATAACAGCAATATTGATTTCATACTCAATAATTTCATAGATTAAACCATCTTTCGGAAGAACTTTGAACTCTACCAAAAATTTATGCAGATAATTAAAAATGGAATTAGGTTTTTGGGCACCAATTTTTAAACAAATCTCTAAAAACACCAATTTGGGTGTTTTTAGAGATTTGTTTTAAAGGCTCTGACAGCAACATTTATAAACAGCAACAACTTTTGGAAAATTTTATTTAAAATTTTTTTACATGTTTGTTTAAATTTTGTCACTATTTTAGATTTTCATTTTATAATTTCTTATGTTTTTTTAATATAAAATACTTTTGGAGCATTATTCTCTTTTACAATCAGCTATCAAATTGATTAAACTGACTTGATCAGCTTGAGCTTTAATTTGAAGCTAATAAGTTTAAAGCTGAAGCTGAAATATCAGTTGCAACCCTAACTTTATAGTCAACATATTTAATGTGATGTAAATACTTTATCATAATACATGTGTTTTTTATACTTGAATACTTATTTTTTTAATTTATAATTTATTTTTTTTTCAATGCGTGTTTTTTTATAATATTTAATACTTAAGAAAATATCGACTTTTACCCAATATTTCTTAGATAGAAATAATATTTTCTTACCCTGATCGTGGGAATAAACAAAGGTTATATTTACTCCTATCATTATATTTGTCCCCTAAAGTTCATGCAAGTCTTTCATACATGGCTCTCACTAATTCTAATAAAAAAAAGTTTTTACTATTTTTATTATTATTATTATATTTACTAACCTGACATAATTATATTTATCAAAAATATATTCTGATTGTTGAAATCACTTTTACTCATTTCAGTATGCAAATATTGTCAACAGTCAGAGTGCTCCAAGCAAAAAAATTCTTAAACATGCTGCAAAATACAAGGTATACATAAGATACATACCATATTTGACCTATTTTTGTTCCGTTAACCTGGAATTTAATATTTTTATTCCAACATTTTAAAATAAAGTTATGAAAAAGAAAAACTGTGTTTAACTTATTATAACTCAGTTATAATAAATAAACATATGATCATGATCTATATCATAACTATTATCTTTTTTTAGTTATCGTTATTTATGTTAAAGTTATTAGGCTAAATTAAAGTTTTATATTAAAAATTTGAATGCAAAAGTTCATATCAATAAAAATTTTATCACATTGTAAACTTAAGTTAAATATTATAACCCGCTAAAAAATGACGCGTTGATTTGATGTTGATTCAATGTTTCTCGTCAACATTAATTCCATATTGATTTTTTGTCCAAAATGTTAGCCACTTATCAACGTTGATTTGGTGTTTACAAACAACGTTGATCGAATGTTGCTTTTCAACGTTTAATCAACAATCATTTTTTCTTGGTGATTCAACACTGATTTTTATAATAGCCGACGGTATTTTGATATCGCTTTTTGATGCATATATCAAAAAAGTATATATCAACAGTTTACGAAATATATATATATATATATATATATATATATATATATATATATATATATATTTATATATATATATATATATATATATATATATATATATATATATATATATATTTAAACAACTTTAAAATGTATTCTACAAAATAGAGTGTTCAATGTTCTTAAAAGATCTGAGCAATTATAAATTAGTAGGCAATCACTTAAGAAAATTTTTTTTCATTTAACACTGTATTTCATCAATAAAAAGACTCATCAGAAATGCTCTCATCAATAAAAAAACTCAGTATTTCTGATGAGTCTTTTTATTAATGAAACACAGTGTTAAATGAAAAAAAACTTTGTTAAGTGATTTTCTACTGATTTATAATTTATATATATATATATATATATATATATATATATATATATATATATATATATATATATATATATATATATATATATATATATTATGTATGTATATATATATAAAATATTTGTATATAAAATTTATACATATTGCTCAAATCTTTATTTGTTTTGTAAAAAACAGGCTGTAAATAAAGGTTTTAGCAAAAAATTTATTGATAGAGCAATTCAAAGCTAACTCAAAAGAATAATGAAAGAAAGTAGGCACTGCATTAAGTAAGAAAGTTTTTTATTGAATTTAACACAAAATTTACATTTTCAAACAATTTATTTAGCGTTTGCAGCATTGTTCATTTTCAAAACTTTTCGATTGAGTCGTGTTCCTGAATGCCTTAAAAATTTCGAAATGCCTGAATAACATTCGCAATTTTTTGCATCATGATGCTATCGTGTAATCGCATCTAAATCAAAAATTCAAATCAAATTTGAAAAAAATCAAACTGCAGAAATTATAGCAAATAGTTACATAAATGACTGACTAGGATAAACAAAATATATTTCCTGTGAAATAAAAAATCTAAAAAAATGCATAAAACCATTCTTACCCACTATCATATGATACAGGGTGTATGTTTTAAAATTTATCTTCAATGAACCACCCGAGACATTAAAACAGGCCCCAGCGTCCTCGCTCATCAACAACTTTCCAAAAGCAAAAGCCGATTTATATTACCTCCACAACGACTAAGAGAACTCATCTATTATTAAAAAAATAAAAATTACTTAAGGGTCAGAATACATATTATGTTCATTCTATATGAATGAAATTATTTTAATTTCAATACATGGATTTTTAAAATTGACTCTTGAATCACTTTTCTCTTTTATCTATTTTTGCCATCCAACTCAACGCAAATCTTTTTTGAAAATCTTTAAAAAAAAAATGTAGTAAAATAAACAATATTATTATTATTTATGTAAAATATTTTGTAAAAAATTAACCATGAAAAATTACCGAAATGGAAAAAATAAATAAAACTTTTATTTAATTTACCCTGGCAAGACAAATGTTTTTCTTTGCTATCCTCTTTATCCAAAACACAATTTTTAGAGCCATTTTCTACCTAGGTATAGATAAATTATACATACAAAAATTAAATAAAATTTTTAAACATTATATAGTGATTTTTATTTAAACTTGTCAACAAACATATATTTATAAAATATTTGTCAACAAAATTATATTCTATAACATATAGATTTCTATTAACTTTTTTACTGCACACGCACACAGATTTTAATTAGAACAAAAGCAAAATTAGGACTTTTTTTTACCAATATATTTGAAGACAACATCATTTTCCCTTGAGATAGATTAGTTTCTTTCGAGAAGTCATTGTTATGTTCAGCAACTGAAAAGCTTGCTATTTCACTGTGTAAATGGGGAGTTGATATTGATTTAAAAACATCTATAATTCAATAAAAAAAAAAGCATTTTATTTTAACAAACCATTATTTTACTTTTACAAAAATAGTTAACCTGCTATATTTGGAATCACGTTAGATGTTCTTTAGCTATTTGAACTATCAAAATAGTATCTTCCGTATAGTTCTTCATCACCAACCACAATATCTTCATCACTTTCACAAAATGTCATTGCTGTCTTTCTCCTTTAATATAAACTTTACTTTATAAACAAAAAAAGTGCATGATTTGTGTAATTCTTTATTGCAAAATTTTTTATTTGTTAAAAACTAATTTTAGTAAAATTTACTTTTGCTTTGTCCCTTTTTTCTCTTCGGTGTCAGTTTCAATATTTGAAGTATCTGCTGCTTTCTCTAAGTGTGACTGAGCTTCTTCATAAACACAAATCTATGTAAGTAAAATCATTTATCAATATCTAATGAAGATGTAATTGAAATGTTTGCGGCAAAAGCAGGCCCTGTGAGAATGGAGTGCAATTGGTGAACCACATAAATTAATGAATTTCAATGAAAAACCCATGAAAATTAATGAACTTTTTAGTTTTTAAAAAACACTAAAAGTTTAAAAAAAAAAACTAAAAACATGGTTAAAAAAACTTTTTTTAATCGTTGGAAATCTTTTTTAAACATTCTAAAGACATTCAGAACATATAATTTAAACAAATGCCATTTGGAATATTGGATTTAAAGTAAGTGATATTAAATGAGACAATAGTCATATTGTAAAGGGGGCCTAAAATAAATTTGCACTAGCACATGTTTATCCTCTCCAGTGCCCTGGTCAAAACATACAGTTCAATATCTAATTCAATTATTTTACATTTTTTTATAGTAATATGCAAATCTGTAGTGTATAGAATCCTCGCAGGGTATATCTTCCAATCAGAGGTTGATGCCTGCAAGGTTGTGACAGCTTTAAGAATCGCAGCGGAACTTTTAAATGGCAGCCAGAAGCATTTCCCATCATTTTTCATCCAACTTTTAGCAATCACTTCCACTTCTTTAATTTTTCCATTTAAAAATTCAACAATGGCAAATGAAGTTTCAATATTCTGGTGCAATTTAATTCTAAACAATCTTATATAAGTTACAAAATAAAATTAAAAATACATTAGAGATTAAAAACAATGAACTTTGTAAAACGCTTTTTAGATTTATTAATGTAAAACGCCAGTGTAAATATTTTATTATTTCTATAAACATACCAGGTATTTGTTTCACACAAAAAATTTATAAATAAAATGCATTAAACTCACTTTAAATTTGTTCAATGAACTACATATTTGACAAATTTACAACAAATTTTACAAAATGACACATGCACAGACATTTTTTAAAATTGATGGTCTGCAAGTATAATCAAAGTTTGTGTTTTTAATTCAAGAAATCAGTGATCATAAGCAATATCACAATGTCTAAGCAGAAAAAAAGCATAACCACCTTTTTGAACAGGTATCATCAAGTCTTTTTTTTAAAAGTTCTTTTTTTTTTCCGGAAAAATTGTTTTTAGGTTGGCTAATGAATTTACATAACAAACGTCTAAATAAGATGTTTCAAAACAATCAGGAAAAAACTTTCGAACTGAATGAGGATTTAGAGCCTTGCATTTTGCAAGATCTACCAAAACCTCTTCTACTAAAATAAACCCTTTGCCTTAAATAAAATAAACTCTGTCTCATAGATTTGATGTGATCTTTTTATTTACCACTTGGGCAGAAATTTCTTTACCATTCCTTTCTCTAAGAAAAATATCCAACTTTTTTCTCTCATCTAATTGATTCACTATTTGGGCAACAGTCTGATGTGATTTTCGCACCATTTTTTTAATTCAACCCAAAATGTTTTCAAAAGGAAATGCTGATAGATGATCAAGACTCTCCCCAAAGTTAACACAATCATCAGCTAAATGAATCATGCTATGAACATTGTATATTACCAAGATCTCCCCATACAAAATTTGTACTTCTCTGACAAACCATATAAGCAGCTGTTTAGCAAATGCCACTAACAATTCATTTTTGGCCATTTTATTAGAAAGCAGTATGTGCATAGCAATTGAAAAAGAAATAAATAAATCATAGTTTTATTTATTTTTCCTTAAAATAAATAAAACAACAGGTCCAGCATAAAGCACAATAATCGAAACTCTGTTGCTTTCCACTTCTCAAGTTCATTTAAAGAGCGTGGTCTATGTTGAAAATTAGATGGTGTACAACTTCGTAAATTTATGAGTTTTTGAAATACTGTCTTTAACAGATTGACTTATTCTAATACATCGGGGACCTTTACACCAGTTTATTAGAAGTTTTTTAACTACTCCAAGACATACAAGGTGCATATAGTCTAATGGGAATCCAGTTACCATTGGGAAATTTAACTGAACAAGTGGAGAAAGACTCTCAAGTTGGTGACCTTCTTTATAAAAATTATTTTTAAAAGCCATGTCAGTACAAAGTAAAGTAGTCGTTTCCAATAATCTTACGCCATGTTTTTGTGTGCCATTTGCCATACATCTTTCACAGCTATGATAGCCACTATGCCCTATAATGCATTTAACAAATGCTCTTGCAGACGCATCACAAACCAAAGCTTTAATAGTCACCAGCAGCTGTTTATACCCATTAGTTTGCAATTTTTTCATTTCAAGAATAAAATCTTCAAAGTACTCATCCAAATTGTTTGGTTTTCCCTGACCATGCCAAATTGCAACAGCGTAGGATCCTTTTCTGTTAATTGTAACTAGTATAGGCCAAATGGAAGTCTTTTTACTATTTTACATAGGTGTGCCATCAATACTTACAATTTGATCAAGCGTTTCCTTATTTCCAACTGTTGATATGTAATAATCAATTGCACTTTTAACTTCAAGATATATATAATCGCCTACACTGACATAAAAAACATTAACTTTTTGAAGAGATTTTTGTAATGTCTGCCAGCATTTCGATATAGATGGAGTAAATTTATTTAAGTGAAATAAAAGTGCATTTAAAGCATCATCTTTTATACAGTGTTTTAATGACCACTCATACAAAAAATCTTTTGTTGAAGTTAGAGTATCAACACTACTGTATAAACTATTTTTAAATGCAATGTCGTCAACATCACAATAATTAGATTTAACTTTACTTAAACAAAATTTATTTTCTGGCGAAGTGATTGAAAACATCAATATATCACTGTGCACATCTTCAGAAACTTCAAAAATCTTTTGAATGTCTAAATCTAGATGAACACAATTCCCTCTACCAACAATGTTGCACTCTTCAAGAAGATATTTTATTCTTTTTTCAGTATTTCGTTTTTCTTTCATAAATTCTCTCATATATAGGCTTCTGTCATATTTAGGCATTATTATCTTTATTTTATTACATCACAAAAGAAAAAAAAATAAAAGGCATTATTGTTCTTATACAGAAAAAATCAATTTAAATTGCATTTTGTACTATATTATTTAAGTTTGCAGTCAGAATTTATCAGGCAAATACTTGCAGCCATTAATAATTTGCTATGATAATAGTAATGTTATTATAATAAGCATAAATAAGCCAAATTGCTGCTAAGTTTTGACTTTTTCATGTTAAATTTTTAAAATATTTATATTAAGATGTTCTATTATCCTCAAATAGTTAAAGAACTACCCTAATTTCATTAGGATAATCTTTATTCAAGAACTGAAAAAACAATTACTTAATAAAATATATGTTTTTTAATAAAGTTTATATTCATTTCATACCGTATAATACAATTAAAATTTGAACAAACGTTTTATAACCACCAAAAATAACAAAAAAATCCCAGCAGAAAATGCTCAGCAAATTACTGTTAGTAAACGGCTCAATAAATTTGTTTTTTGTCAACAGTAAATCAACGAACGCTCAGTGTTTGTAAATAAATGTTGATTTGCTGTTGATAACATTGCTGTTGTTACAACATCCATTAATGGTTGATCGCCGTTGATCGCTAATGTCAACGCAAAATCAACGTTGATCAACATCAAATCAACGCTTCATTTTTTAGAGGGAAGTATTTGCAAGTATAAGTAGGGGAGACCGGGGCTAGTTGGCCGCAGGGGTAAGTTAACGAACTGCGTTTATCTTAAGAGCCTTTCATCAGAAAGTAACAAAAATAACTCAGAAACTTCCTTATTGACCATTTCATCATTCACTGTATTATTGTCAGGATTCGCGCATGCGCATGGGAGATATTGAGATTTATGCGTTTCTTGGACAAAAACGTAACTTTTAGAACATCGCTTCCTTTTTACTTTACAAAGAAAATACTTAGTCGTATGAAAAAAAAAGTTTTTTTGGAAATTTTAAAAGTTCCAGTCACAATTGGTTTACTATATCCTGTCTGACTTTTTTTTCAAAGCTGCCGTTTTTCAGGATCTATAGACTGTTTATTAAAAAAAAGCTTTCGGGGTAAGTTTTTCACGGGGTAAGTTGGCTCATAGCATTTACTATGGAAAAAAATATTTATTTTTATCAAATTATTATTATTTTTTTTTTTAATTTTTAACAACATTGAAAAAATTTATTCTTACAAAAGAATTTAAAAAAATTTTTTTAGTTTTTTTCTCCACAGATAAAAGGTGGGCTACTGTTTCGCCTTTATACGGACTAATATTTGGTACCAGCTAAAAGTAATATTGAATTTTGGGATAAAATTGTTGCAAAAATTAATTTTAAAAAAATTTCTAATAATTTTGCAATTAATAGTGCATTAATAATCATTTTTATAGTTTGCGCCAACTTACCCCGTGGTAGGGTAAGTTGGCGCAAATTTTTTTTTTTTTTGAGGGTCCGGAAAGGCCCCAAGAATTTATTTTTGTAAATGAATGCAAATTTTATAAGGTACCCTAATCCATACTCTTTAAGACTACACTTTAACATTTTTTTAAAAATGTACTGTTAGGGCTACAGAGCTCATAGAGTAAAAACCGAGCCAACTAGCCCCGGTCTCCCGTATTGTAAGTATAACTTATTATTATGTATATTAAGATATTATTGTTAATATTAATATTACAAGCGTTAATGTTAATATTACAAGCGTTCAATTTTAAATCAAAGTCAAAAAATATCAATGAATAAAAAATGCATTTTATGCATAACAGTGAAGCCATTTTTTGAATTTATATGTAAACACTTAATATTTATATCTGACGGTGGGTAAACTTCGTTAAAATCGGTTATTTTGCTTGCATAAAATAATGAAAAACCAATGAAAAAGAGTGGATCTTTAAAAACGATTTAAAAGCTATAAAATTCCTCAATATAACCTATTCATCACAACATTCGTCTGTTTGCTCTTTTCAAATGTTTCGGACTAAACCAATATTTTGATTAACCTCAAAGCAGTAATTACCATTACAAGCAGAAACAAAACTTTATACTTTGATCAATTTAAAAATGCAAACAGTGTCTCAATGGAATAATTACTGCATGTTTAATAGTTACTGGAACATAAGCTCAACAAATATGTTAAACTTTGTAAATTTATTTAAAAAAAAATAAAAAAATTCTTTTTAAATAGTAAAAAATAAATGAAATTTTAAAACAACGTCTATTTAATGGAGTTTTACAGTGAAAAAATACACCGAAAAAAAAATTTCTCTTTAAATACAATGTAAATGTATACAAAAAATATAATGCATAAAAGTTAGGTTTTTAAATTTTTTTCACGCACAATACGAATTATAAATGGAAACCATCGAATAAGTTTTGTAATGATTTTTTTATAATCAGTTTAAACCTTTTGGGAACCTTATGGGAAACCCGTCAATTGCCCAGATCCTTCGGCCCTGATAAAAACCAGATAAAACTCAATCATTCAAATTTGATGGATTTTTTTAACATATGGGGCTCGTCCTGAAACCAAAACACTTACCCGTCAAAATCCCGTTCCTGTAAGCCCAGACAAAAACCATACGGTACCCGTCTATCAATGTTGGCTGGGATTTTATTGATAGCTCAGGGGTTAAGTGCGTTTTAATCTGTGTTTTTTTGGGGGTTTAATACCGCCAATACCTCTTAGTTTAATAATACTTTTAATACCTCTTAGCTTAATAAGTTTTGAAATTTTTTCAATTTTGCTTATATATTTATAGCAAAAAAATAATAATATAGCAAAAAATGACCGCTTTCTCTATGCTGCATGTCCGCTATTTATATGCTATCTTTCTAACTCGACTTCTGAGTTTCACTAGATTATCCTTCGTTCTTCTAAACTCACTTACTCTTGGTCAGCGAAGTGGGTCATGATGCTCTTTAGTGAGCTGAATTCGTCTTCGCGGGCCTTTGTAATGTGGCCTTTGTATGGCAATTAGCCGGAGAAGAATAAACCACAATACCAAAATATAGCAAAAAAGACTTCTAAAATTTAAAATATGTATTTAAGCCTTCTCATTTTATAGATATATTATACGCGATTATTCCATTTAATGCCTGCAAACTCAACATATGCTAAAGACGTTTACACTTACAGACTTTTGTAAGTAACGATATAAAAACGGAACTAAGAAGATCTTAGACCACTAAAACATAGTCCTAAAAAAAAGTTTATTTTTATTATCATCAATAAAAACTATAAAATAATATTAAACACTAATCTAAAAGTTAAGCCATAAAAATTTTGCGCTCTGACGTCAGTTTTTGGCAAATTAAACTTTTATTCGTCAAGTTTCCCTTTGCATTTATCTCACATTTTTTGATTAATTTTAATTACTTTGCATACAATTGCACAAAAAGATATAAAACTGGTACAGATATATCATTTCACGGATATGAGTTTGTATTTATTACAATAGCAATAAATAAAAAGTTTTTATCCTTATTAGAATATATCCCATAAAAATTTATTCTATATATCTTTAATAGAAGGAGTTTTCCT
>NC_088933.1:10932500-10962500 GCF_038396675.1 Hydra vulgaris
TATATATATATATATATATATATATATATATACATATATATATAGAGAGAGAGAATGCTCAATGTTCTTAAAAAAGAGAGCAATAATAAATTATTAAAAATATTGTAATAATCTAAAGTTTACTTCGACAGGCTGTTTCTCCTTCTGTAGGTTCATAAGGAAGCTAAATATATAACCATATATAACCAAATATATAACCATATATATATATATATATATATATATATAATATATATATATATATATATATATATATATATATATATATATATATATATATATATATATATATATACCCAGCTAGCACACATACATTGATAAAAACGTTAGAACAATGTTGTGCATTGCGTTGGCCCAACATCGACCGCCAACATTATTTTTATATCATTTTGGTTACAAATGCGACGTCGCCAACAACCAAAAAACAACGTTGGTTCATCGTTGTATTTTAAGTCGGCAATGCGTAATGTTGTACGTTGATTCAACGTTGTACTTTACGTTGGCACAATGTTGTATTTTACGCTGACAAAACGTTGTATTTTACGTTGGCAAAACGTTGTGTTTTAAGTCGGTTCAACGTTATATTTTACGTTTGCACAACTTTATATTACCTTTTATCGGAACTGAACTAATTTGTTTTATGTTAGGCATATACATTTAAACATAAAAATTTATATGTTTATATGCGTGTAGAGTTGTACTTATGTATAAATGTATTTATACATACGTAATTCCTCCATTTTGATGCTGAATTAACATTGATTATTAACTTATTAATTGATTAACTGAATTAACATTAATATCGACATCTTGCATAACCAAACTCATCGTATATTGATCATATAGCTATTTCAAAGCATACATCTATTCTAGTATATAAATGTATTGTTATTCCTCCTTCTTTTCAAAATGTAAGTGATCACTTGCCGCTATCGATTTCAATTGGACTTAAAGGTCAATATTATCAAGAAAATATAAATAAAATAACAGAGGATTTTAGCATTCGAAGATATCTCTGGAATAATCTAGACTTTATAAACTTATATAAGGATCACTTAAATACAAGTTTTAATAATCTTAACCTTATTGGTATTTTCGAAAATGAACTTGACCAAATCTATGCTACTATTACTAACAGTGGAGTATGGGCTCTTAGAGAACACTTAAAGTCAAAAAAACGATCTGATTATTCAAAATCCTGGTGGACTCCCGAGTTAACTCAAAAAAAAAAAAATTCTTTCACATTATTTTCAAAAATGGAGGGAAACGGGATTCGTAAAAGACTCCACCTCTTCTATCTTTAATCGATACCTCTTCGCTTGAAAGAATTTCCGCAAAGCCGTCAAAGCAGCCCAAAACAATAAACTATATCAACAATACATAAAAATTGAAAAACTAAAAAACTCTAACCCAAAAAACTTATGGAATGTTTTTAAGTGTATAAAAAAGAATTCAAATCCAAAACTTTTTGCTATAAACAATAAAAAGGATAAAGAATCTGTTACCGCAGAATTTGCTACTATATTTGAAAAACGATTAAACACTAAAAGGTTAAATCATAGTTCTATTTATCGTCAAATTCCACCTTGCGAAAATCCTGATGAAATCGCTATTACTGATGAAAATATAAAAGTCGCTATTTCTTGCCTAAAAATAAATAAATGCCAAGATCATTTTAATATATCTGCAGAACATTTAAAATATGCCCAGTGTGATGCACTAACGCAATGGATAAGAAAACTTTTTCACTTTTCAATTAATCATGGATGGACCCCTACGTCTATGTCAACTTCAACTGTTATACCGCTAGTCAAATTGTATAAAAAATCACTTACCGACCCAAATAACTACCGAGGTATCAGTATTATTCCAATATTTACGAAACTTTTAGAATACCTAATTTTACTCATTAGTCCTGAGATAAAAGAAACACATCCCCTTCAATTTGGTTTCAATAATAAGAGTTTGACCTTGCATGCTGAATTTGTTATAAGCGAAACAATTAAGCATTACAACAACAATAATTCGCCTATTTATTTATGTTCTTTAGATGCTGAAAAAGCTTTTGACAGCTGCAACTGGGACATTCTCTTTGATAAACTTTACTTTGATAAAAACTTACCTCTCCAAATAGTTAACACTATATTTTCTTTATACCACAAAAGTAGTGCAACTTTCTCTAGGTTCCAAATCAGTTTCATTTTCTCTTATCAAGGAGTGAGATAAGGATCCATTCTGTCCCCCTACCTATATAGCATATACACCGAAAAGTTACTCGAAACTATAGAAAATAATAACGTTGTGGGTACTTCTATACATGGAAACTTCACAGGTGTTGTTGCTTATGCTGACGACATCATTCTTCTTAGCTCTACTCTATCTGGTCTTGAAATGCTGATTACAACGTGTAATATTTACAATAACTTAAACGGGATAAAGCTCAATGCTGTCAAAACGGAACTGTTGCTTTCGGGAAAAAGACAATTAACTAATTGCAAGATAACCCTAGACGACCATCAAATAATACCAAATGAAAAACTTAATCATCTAGGCTTTATTTGGGATACACAAAAATCTATTTTTACCTCACTTTTTAGAACTAATATTAACAATAGGGTATCAAATTTCCAAACAATAGTGCAAACTCTGATTCAATCTGGTATTCGGTTTGTATATCCATCTTCAATTATTCAGTTATATACATCTTTTGCAGTTCCGACCCTATCTCATGGTCTGGAACTCTGTGAAAATAGAGAGTCAACAATGCAAAGACTTAATAAACTTGGAAGAAACTCTCTATTTAAAGTTCATGAGATATCGACTTATATACAACAAAATAAAATAAACCTATTTATCCGTCTATTAAATAATAAAGTAACTTTTGAAATCATCAATTCTCAGCTTAACTATTGTTCATTAAAATATTCATTTTTAGATGATATAAAGGAATTATGTAAGATCCGTAGAATAAATATGAAAAACTTAATTCAGGATAAAAAGAAACAGAAAATTAATATTTCAGAAAATATAATTCCTGAAGATACTTATCAAATTTTAGTACAGGCAATTCAATGTTGGAATGCAAAGCAACAGCGAACAATTTTTAAAAATACTCTTGAAAAAAACATTCCCAAGTGATATACTTTATTCTCTCTTTATATATCTTAAACTATTTTTATGTGTTTTTACCTTGTTAACACATTTACAGAAGGTGTTCAGTAAAATAATAATAATAACATTGGTATGGTGGTTTATTCTCCTCCAGCTAATTGCCTTATGGAGACCACTATACCATGGCACGCAGAGACATGTTCAGCCCCTAGTAGGGGAGCGTCATTACCGCTCTACGGCCAAGAGTAGAGTGAGTTTTTGAAGAACGAAGATATGTTAGAATGAAAGATAGAAGAAGTCGGGTTAGAAAGATAGCATAAAGAAAAGCGGACAGAAATTGCACACGATGTTAGAGGGTGCAATCGGTGGAAAACATGCTGAAATTAGGTTAACCTAATGACAGCAATTTTACGTATAAATTAATTTTAATTAATACGTAACACAAATAGAACTGTTAGTTTTTTTGTGTTTTTTTCTGTAATAATAATAACATTAATTATTTATTACTTATAATTATACTTATTGTGTTGCATCTGATTAAAGAGACATTATTCATGTTTGCTTTGCTTGTGGCTTGATATTTCGTTACATAAAAAAGAGAAAAATATATTAGCAAATATATTTCCATGATGAACTGAAATATCTTAATGAAAAATAATTCTCATAAATTATACAAATGTATATTTGTACACCCGCCTTTTCTCTTTGCAAACGCAAGGTTAATCCACTGTATAAAATCCAACGTTTTTCTAATGCATGTAGTATATACATCTAATATATTTCTAATGCATGTAGTATATACATCAAATCAACGACGGATTAATAACATCGGATCAACGTTGGGTTTAGATCGTAAAAAAAAATCAAGTTTTTGCGATGTTTTTACATACATTGGATCAACGTTTATTTATGTATATTGAATCAACGTTGAGTTATATACAATGGATAAACATTGGGTTTAGATCGTAAAAACAATCAACTTTTTGTGATGTTTTTACATACATTAATTCAGTGTCGGTTAATACACATTAAATGAACGTCGGTTTAAGAACATTGAGTCAACGTTGGGTTTGCATCGTAAAAACAATCAATTTTTCGCGATGTTTTTACATACGTTGAACCAATGTAAATGAGCCAACTGTTTTTAGTTCCGTCAGTATTAATTTCATCATTAAACACTGAATGTCATTGGATCAACGTTAGTTTTGCATTGGAAAAAACAGCCGACGTTTGCGATGGTTTTACATACGTTGGCCCAACGTAAGTGTGCTAGCTGGGTATATATATATATATAAATTATGTTAATGTATTCTACAAATAGAGTGCTCAGTGTTCTTAAAGAATAAGGCCGTCTTCTTGATGAGCCTATTTATAGCAAAACAACTGGTTGAAGAAACTTAGATAAGTGTTTGTACTAATTTATATATATGTGTGTGTGTGTGTGTGTCTACCTTAGCATATTTGTGTAACAAATTATTATCATAATTTTTTTACATTAATTAAATATGCCAAACCCTCAGTCGATGTAGCAGCACTCCTCTAAGAGTGAGGCTATTTGTCAGTCAATGTATGTACTGAAGCCCCGGCAGCAGGCTTTTTCAGTATGACATCACACCACTCATATAAACCAGCATTATAATATATATATATATATATATATATAATATATATATATATATATATATATATATATATATATATATATATATATATATATATATGTATTATTAAACAGTCATTACTATCTTTATATTTGCCTTTACTCAATAAAACCACTTTTACAACTAACTTGCTATATTACTTCAAACATAAAATCACTATAATAATAATTTTTACTATATTGTAAACAGTACTTTTTTTGTGTGAATTATATTGATATATATATATATATATATATATATATATATATATATATATATATATATATATATATATATATATATATATATATATATATATATATATATATATATACACATATATATATATATATACTATATATATATATATATATATATATATATATATATATATATATATATATATATATATATATATATATATATATATATATATATGGCACTTGTCAACGAAATTCTACCTGTGTGCTATCACTTGTCAGCTGATTGCTCATGTCATGGATGCTGTTACTCCAGACTCCTGTTTTCTGTTTGCTGTGGTAGTGTAATTCGTTTCGTTTTTAAGACATGTAAAATTAGGAACACTTTTTAGCATTGTTCGATGTTGGTTGCAAATGTTTTGTCCAATACTTTATGTATAAAAATACCTTTTTATTGGCTTTTTAATGTTTGTATTTTTGTTATATTTTGAATCATAAAAACAACATTTAATGTTATTTTTATTGTTCAAAATATAAAAAAATACAAGCATTAAAAATGCCATAAAGCGCTATTTTTATTTTTATATATTCTAAATGTTTTCAAAATGTTACATTGGTATACTGTTTACAAACAATGTTACATTGTTTAACAAAGTATACCTATAACTAACAGGTTTACTAAAAATATTATTTATATGAACATTTTTTTTTTTTAATCATATTTACGTTTTAATTCTTAACTACCCTCTGCAGTATGCTAGAAGGATTATAATATAACTGTATGGTAGACAGCAATCAGAGTTTTGTTAAAACAAATAATTTTTTTTTTTAACATCACTAAAATGAGGTTATATTCAAGTTTTGTAAATGTTTTAATATTTAGAGATTTTATTTAGTAGCCCAAAATTATACAACTGCTGTATAAATTGTTTATTGAGCTCTGTAAGTATAAAACAACTCAAACGTTCCTTCTAGTGTTAATATGCTTTCATTATTGTTTTTTTATGTTTTTATAAATATATTTGTTATTTTTATTTTCCTCATCTTCATTATGAAATAAAAAATGTTAAGCATATTGAAAACTTGTAGTTTCAATTTAGTACATTTCAAAAAAATAAATAAACATTTTTCAACTAAATATAATATTTTACTATTTATGAATAATACAAACAATTTTTATAGCATAATCGTATATCAATAAAGTAGTTTATCAAATATGATGCATGTTTTGATATAAAAATAACAATTATATTTATAAAAACATAAAAAAACAATAATGAAAGCATATTAACACTAGAAGGAACGTTTGATATATATGAAGAATTTCTCAAAATAGTATGTTTTATTAAATGTTTTTATTATATTATTAATATAATAAAAATATTAAATAACACTATTACCAAAAATACTTCAGATCAGGAATTGATCGAGGCACAAAGTCGTGGTGGACTTACAGCTGTTAATAATGAATGCCAGCAAATAGTTATGAAAACTGAAATTCAATTTCGAAATGATACAAACATTAATCATTTGCAAGAAATCAACATTAACAGAATGACAGTGGAACTACTGAAAGATATAGAGGAACTACTGAAAGATATAAGTACTGAGAACTATAGAAAGATATAGTGGAACTACTGAAAGATATAAGTACTGAGCTTTTATAACTTTATCTTGACAGGATGTGGAGTTGATATTGATAATTATGTTAGTAAAAACATTTTTGGAAAATATGATAAAACTTTACTTTCGAGTGCGAGCATTTTCTTTGGCTAAAGACATTACCACCAAACATAAACTAAAATTGATACAAAAAAATAGTAAGGGTGGACTTCGTAAAAAGCTTAAAAAGCAATCCAAAGAGTAACAAGCCCAATTGTATATGTCAATTTCTATGTGTTTAGTTGCATTAAAAAAATTATATATTTTAAAAAATTAATAATTATTTTCATGTGTTCCCAGATTCTCTTGCTTTTTTTTCTTGCTCCTATACTTGTTTCCTAATGGTTCCTCAGAAGCAATTCTCCACGATACTTTACGCTTTTGTTTATGAGCTCCTATGCTATTTCCAGTAACAGGGGCTACAGATCGTTGCATTCTGATTGCATTTGATTGGTATCCGAACTGAGTGAGGGTAGGGTTGTCATTTCTGCGACCAAGGCCACGATGCCTCCCAAAGTAATTCTCCAGGACATCTTGAGTAAAACGTTCAGTCAATACAAAAGGCATTCCACTAGTTAATAAAAACTTGGTAACTTCAATTAATGAATTCACAGTTATATGGAGACCTTCGTATGTTTGTAATGAAATAAACACTTTTTCACGTTCACCCTGATGGAAAGTCTATTTTTATTTTTAATATTTTCTTGCCAAGTTTCTAAGTGTCTGTTGGCCCTAATTTAGCCAAAAATATTCCAAATATGATTAATCCAATAAATGATTACGTGTTTCCATTAATCTCTAGTTTAGATAAATTTGAAGTATCTTCTTCAGAATTTGAAAGTGCTTTTAAAATGCTTAAAACTATTAAAGCAGTTGGTCCTGATGATATAAATTAAAATATAGTCATAGATTCATGCGATACCATAAAATCTATTCTTTTTAAAGTTTTTAAATGTTCTATAAATCAAGGAATTTTCCCCGATCAATTGAAAATAGCCAAAATAAAGCCTATATTTAAAGGAGGTGAACCATCAAATGTCATTAATTATCGACCAATATCTATCCTCTCTGTTTTTTCAAAAACTTTAGAAAGAATTCTGTTCAACCAAATATCTAATCATCTTGATGTTAATAAAATGCTTTACAAAAATCAATACGGTTTTAAAAGAAGTAACTCTACTGAACATGCAATAATTCATCTTACTCGTAGTATAACTGATTCATTCAAAAAGTCAGAGTTTACTTTAGGCGTTTTTATAGACCTGTCTAAGGATTTCGACACAATTGACCATGAAGTACTGTTTAAAAAACTTGAACATTATGGTATCACCGGTAATGCTTTAAAACTACTAAAAAGCTATTTAAAACATCGCAAACAATTTGTTTATGTCGACGGATCTTCTTCACAAGATTACCTAAATATAACCTGTGGTGTTCCACAGGGATCTATATTAGGACCCTTATTATTTCTGATTTATGTTAACGATCTCCATGAAGTCTCAAAATTAACAACTATAATGTTTGCTGATGATACAAACCTATTTCTATCTAATAATAACATCAATAAACTTTTTTATGGTATGAACATTGAACTAACAAAAATATCAGACTGGTTCAAGTCAAATAAACTTTCACTCAACATTGATAAAACTAAAGGGATTTTCTTTCATCCACAATTTAAAAAACATTTACTTCCAAGTAATATGCCTCTTCTTCACATTGATAATATTCAAATAAAAAGAGTAATTTTCATAAATTTCTTAGGTATCATTGTAGATGAAAATCTATCATGGAAGAATCAAATCGGACATTTATGCAACAAAATTGCAAAAAGCATTGGAGTTTTATATAAAGCAAGAAGTGTTTTAAACAAACATTCATTAACTCAACTATATTACTCTTTTATACACTGTCATATTAATTATGCTAATATTGCATGGGGTAGTACCCATAAAAGTAAATTGAAGCCACTTTATTGTCAGCAGAAGCATATTGCACGTCTTATAAATTTCAAAAATCTTTTTTCTCACTCAAGGCCACTCTTATTTAACATGAATGTTTTTAATATATATCAAGTAAATGTTTATAATGTTCTTTGTTTTATGTTTAAATGTAAAACCAACTCATCTCCAGCTTCCTTTTTTGATTTATATTCTTTAAAAGAAAAAATAAATATTCTTTAAGAAATGATAATTTTATTAAACAACCAAAATTTCAAACAAACTTTGGTAAATTTTGCATTTCTTTTCGTGAAGCTTTTTTATGGAACCAAATAATTTTAAAAAATTTTGATTTTTCTCATGAATGGAATTATTATATGTTCAAAAGAAAACTAAAAAAAGTAATTTTCTCAATTGAAAATATTTTTATATACTTTTAATTGTACCCAGTTTTGTCATCACTCATTTATATTTTACTTTTATACAATATTGATTTTAAGTTTATGTGAGAAACTATATTTAAACACCATTATTTGAATTTTGTTAAAAGTTGTACTGACATTATTTGTACAGTAGTCATTTATTATTTACTTGTTTACTTTAATTTTTATTTAGTTCGTAATATTTGTAAATAATTTGCATCACGAACGGAAAAGTTTAAAATTTGTATTTATTTATTTTATTTATATTTACTAAGTTCAAAGTTCTTCAACAGCGGTTTTCGGTGACAAGACCTGTATGGTCTTCTTTGAGTATACGCGTTCTTTATCTTTATTTTTTATTTTTATTTATTTTTAAACGATTTCTTTGCATGTAATTTTTCTTATTGATATGTTTGTAAATATTGTGTTAAATATTGTAATAAAGAACAAAAAAAAAAAAATATTTTAAAAAGGTGTTCTTGAGCCAATCAAATCGAAAATCGTTAACCTTGCGGTAGGGCAACAAAACTCTTTTCCTTTCAGAATTCCTTTGGTTTGATTACGAGTAATCGTACAATTAAAAAATTTATTTATTAATTCACATATTGGTGCTGTTATTTGAAACACTTTGGCTAAGAATTTGAGCTGCTAAGCGAACATTCATGACAAAAAAAGAATTTAAATGAACATGTTCTAAGGTCAATTTAGGTAGCAACTTTAAATCTCTGAAAATATCATCATTCACTAATTTCACAAAATAGCACCATATATAACCATATATAAATGTAACGATCTGCAAATATATTTTGTGAACGGTAAACAACTAATGACTCTATATTATCCATGCCTTTGTGCATTTTGTAGAACAATCGATTAGGAGAAGCACCATCAGACACAGCAGCAATTACTTTAAGAGCACACTCTAATTCTAACACAGACACTGCTTTCCAGAAAGTAGACATAATTTGGCTCGCAGTAATACCTTTAGTTACAAAATATGCCAAAGTAAACTTTAAATCGGAAGCAGCACCTCTAACATAGTAAACTAAGCAGTGGGAAGCAAGGTCATCAATGTCTTTGAAAGTGCTATAATTTAGATGTAGATCTCCAAGATCAACAAAGCCGATAAGCTCATTTGAGTGCTTGTCGTACACTAAATTTTCACTAATTTTGATTCCATCAAAAGAGAGTACTATAAATCTTTGGACCTCATTTAAGTTTTTAGTTATCATTTTTAGTTCTTTAATTACATTAGGATTAAACCCCACTGATGGGTGTATTGCATTTTTGTAATCGCTAAGAGTCCTGCGACTTGGCAAAGTGAGTATCATGGAATTCTTAAGTTCATCATATGCTGATGCTGATTTCATGGAAAGATATAAGCAGAATCTAATAATCATAGGATGATACTTTAAACTCTTCTGATTAGTAGAAGCTTTTTTTTTGCTCTTGCCAGAATAATTTCATAAATGGTTTCATAATCTGGTTGTTGGATTCCATAATATGATTTACATAATTAATAAAATCTTTGTTAAGTTCCACACTCTTTGCTTTGATTTCTCTTCTCATCCGATCAATTTTTTCTTTTAATTCTTTTGTTTGAACTCGTTCTTGTTGTAACGCAAGAACAATTCTGTTCGTTGATGTTTTTGTTAGAGGAGCTTTGCTGCAGTGTTAGAGGAACTTTGTTAGAGGTGCTTTGCTGCAGTGTTAGAGGAACTTTGTTAGATGTTTTTGTTAGAGGAACTTTGCTGCAGTGTTATTAATCTTTATTTTAGATTTAAATTGTTTTTTCAATACTACTTCAATCTTTTTACAAACATCACATTCACTTTCTTCATGTAAAACCCTACAATCTTTATGCCGTTTTAACTCTTTATATTGCATGGGAGATAATGTATCAAGATCGTAATCAAAAGGTATAACATGGTTTAATACACTGGAATTTATTATTTCTTGTTCAATTCCTTTGCAAACATTGAACAGTGATTTTTTTTGCAGTAAGTTTTGTATGAATACATTTGTCATACTTCTTTTAAAATCTTTGTAAATTATATGATCATCAGGAAGTTTCCAACCAAACACCAAACATGTAAACTCCAAAGAATCATTTACTATCACTTCGCACTTTGGTAAAGAAAATGGTGTCTCAAAATTTTTAAACTGAGCAATTTGCTTGTTATCATTAATTGTAACGTGCCAGTTATATACATTCTTTAATTTTGTTGTACGAGACACAAAGTCTTTCCAGTGCTTGTAACAAACAGCTTTTTGGGTTTTTGGTTTATTGATACAAACATTTTCAAGTTTTCTTCGCTCAGCTGTGAATGTTTCGTGTGATTTCACAGGTAAATTCAATGTTGGAACTGAACCAAGTTTCAATGTTTTGCGACCAGATTCTATAAGTGTATATCAATCAATATATTTTTGCTTTAATAACTGCATACATATAAACAATATATAATAATTAAATATATATATATATATATATATATATATATATATATATATATATATATATATATATATATATATATATATACATGTATATATATATATATATATGTATATATATATATATATATATATATATATATATATATATATATATATATATATATATATATATATATATATATAAAATATTATAAATCACTTATCAATTTGAATTTTTTACACAATGTTTCGTCAATAAAGACTCTTCAGAAATCTATTCAGAAATTTATTGACAAAACATCGTGTAAAAAATTGAAATTGATAAGTGATTTATTATCTTTTTTTTTTCCCCGTTTATTTAAGAACATTGAGTACTCTATTTTATAGAATACATTTATAATTGTTGTTATAAATATATATATATATATATATATATATATATATATATATATATATATATATATATATATATATATATATATATATACTGCCTAAGGAACCTTTGGGTTGTGTTATTCTCACATAGCCCAACTAATGATTCATACAGTAACTAGAAAATTTTTGCTGCTTACCTTGCAAATATATTACAAGTCTCAGGCATTTTGCAGAGGGTAATTAAGAATCAAAAGTTGCATACTTAATTAATTTATATACATATATACATACATACACGTATATGAATGTTTATATGTATATACATAAACTTACTTGTTAACTCAAAATCTTCAGGTTTAAAATGACGTTCACATATATAAACACGACCTGCATCAATCCTCTCCTGTAATGACTTATCAACTTTACGATATTTATTTAAAACTTTAACAATATCATTTTTCCAGTCAGAATCACATTTTCTTGTTGGAATTCGGAAGCTGCTCATAAAGCTGTGCTTATTTGTATAGGTAGTTGGAAAAGCACAATTCCTTTCAGGCATATTGAAAAAAACTGTGAACTTTGTTTGCTTGGTTTGTTTGAAGTTTGTTGATTGTTTGAACTTTGTTTGTTTGTTTGAACTTTGTTTTTCAAACTCTTTGATCACGTGACTTGAATAAGCGCGATCAATAACAAACAACAATAGACTTCCAGACCATAGTTATATTCTATAGACTATGATATTACCTATTTTGCAAGTCGTGTACCAACTTATATTTATGTGTATTAAAGTAAAATTAAAAAATTAAAGATTTCTTTTTGTCTGCATTCTTTGTTTTTTGCATTTTGGATTTTCATTCTCATTCTGCCGAAAACCGATAACATTTTTTTTTTTTTTTTTAAAAAAAAATATATAAACTTATCTTAAATAAAAGCATCCAAAAATATTAGTAACGCATAGCGGTTTCTTGATGACAAGACCTTCGGTTTTCAAGTGAAAGTGAAACTGTAAAACTTAATAAATGTTTTTGTATGTTTTAGCATTGCATAATTTCAAGTTTACGCACGTTAGATACTTACATACACTTTCGTTCACGTTTTCAAAAAAAAGTACTACAACTCTTTCTCGCCACTATCACGGTTGCAATGGCTACCAAGGGTTTCGTGTCAAGGAAGCATGAAGGAACACTAACACAACTATTAAGTTGGGTAATAATATAAAGGAGATGATATGATTACTAAAGAATTTATTTAGTTACTTATATATATAAGAGGTTATATATATAAGAGGTTTATATATAAGAGGTTTTTTTTCATCTGAAATTACTGTAGAATTTCTTTAGTTATTTTTTATTTTTAATTTTCGTAAAGTTCGCATTAAAAATATAAATAAAATATTTCAGATATTTTAAGTTCGTCTGTTGCTATAAATTATTTTTGTTTTATATATACATTATTATATATATTGTTATATTATACAATCTAGAAGAAATAAAAGCCACATTGTGTTATTATAAAAAGTTATCACTTGAAAAAGTTAAAACTTTTGAGTAATCCTTGATTAAAAAAAATTCTTTAAATCTAGTTCTAAAGTAGCGTTTACAATGTAAAATTTAACTGTTGAAATGTATAAGTATTTACCTAAGTAATCACAAATTTTTTTTGAAGAAAAACTTATTTTTATACATTAAATAAGCTTTGTTTTGGACTTTTTAATTACTATTTAGAAAACAATTATTTTAAGCATTTTGCATTTCTTATTGTTCAATTATGCGTGTTAAAACTATTTAATTAAAAAGTTCATTTGTTTCGCTTTCTTTTGATCTATAGTTTGTTTGCTTTTAAAAAAATTTACGATTCGAATTTTAACTATTTGTCAACGTTATGCCATCCGAATTTTATTCAAAAAGTCTGCGCAAAGATTATTGTTCAAACGTCTGGTAGCGAAGGAGTTAAGGTTATGAAAGTTTAATTAACAGCATTTATTTGCTAAACTTTTCATCGGGTACAAGTATTCTTGAAAGTTTTATTTAATCATGCGAGAATATATTTAATGAAACTTATTCTGTATAACATGTTTTGTCAATTTTATTTTAGTTTTATTGGTTAATATAGCAAAAAATTGTCGTATTATTGAATAAATTTTAAAATTGTAATCGTTTAATGAAAAACTTTTCATTGGCAATTTTGGTAGTTTTTTGATTTGTAATTTTAAGAGACAGGTTTTTATGTAAAATAATTTCAAAAATACGGCATAAATTGGGAAACATTAAATATAATATGTTTTTTAAAGCGCGCTGCAACACATTGACAATTTTAATCGCCATCTGTTTCAAATTGTTGCTACAGGCCCGGTTTTAAGCGTAGGCGACGTCGGCGACAGCCGACTGCGGCACTTTTCTAGAGCGGCATTTTCTTAATTTATTTTGTGTTTTCCCAAAATAAAAAAACTTTTTAAATTTTTTTTTTTGTAACAAGAAATTATTTTATTTTTTTTAAAAATTTCCAAGTTCTTCTGCGTACTCACTCCATTTTTATAATTTAAAGTTATGGATTTTGTAGATTATAACATTTCCTATTTGTCCACAAATTTTTTGCTTAGGCGGCGTTGTATTTTACGGGAACTTTAATACATACTAATTTTTTCAAATAAATAATATAGTAATAAAAGCGTTTGTTTGTATACATGTTTTACATTTGGGATTTGGCAAAGAAGAAACAGTAAAAAAAAGTTTCTTTTTTCTTTTTCAGGGATGGATGTTAGCAAACCGCCAAATATACAAACAAACGAATTCTATTGGTTCATAAAATACGCTGACTAAGCAAATTAAAGTTCCAGAATATTCCTAAGAAACTTTCTTAAAAATTTTATTGAAGTTATCTTTGAGATATCTTTTGTAAATTGTTATAAAAGTGTATTATTAAACGAACTTTAACTTTGAAAAAAAAAAAAATTATTATACCCTTTTATAAATTATAAATATAAGGATTTGATGTGGATGATCCCGTACGCGTACGCAGAAAGAGTAGACAATTCCTATACGAAGGTCGTGATGAACCGATAGTATCACCAGAACAAAACTTCAGAGTATCTTTTTTCAATCGAATATTGTAGTGCAGTCGGTTGATGCTTTTTTACGTAACAATATTTCACTGCCGGACACCAACAAATCCTTTTGCACAACTTAAGTTTATATATTCCTGTATGTAAAACAATCGAGACACAAACCGTTAAGCGAATAAAATTGGTTAAATTGGTCTTTAAAGATAAGAAAGATTTGTGTCTTGTTGACGCCATTATATTACGTCACGGTCGTAGTAATAACCAAATTCGGACGAATAACGGACGAATAAATAAAAACGTGGCACGTTGTTAATGATTGAACTTTGCAATGACATCGCAAACGGTGGACACTTTTTATTAACAACTATAAATAATTTTTTAAAGAGTGAAAAAAGAAAAAGAAAAATCAATAAATCAGGAGATATTTTGCTTTAGTTTTTCAAAAATATAATCAATTATAAAGAAAAAACGAAATATCTAAAAAGAAGAAAAAAGAACGAACTATTTGAAAGGATATAAAATAAACTACAAAAGTAACGAAAATAATAATAAGCAAAAAAAAGTTTAAAAATGAATGAAAAAGGAAAGAAAACATTCGAAAATTTGGGAAAACTCGGCATAACAAGATTTTATATTGTTTTTACTTTTTTCATATTTCGTTAGTTATTCATTTCATATTATGATTTA
The DNA here is from genome assembly GCF_038396675.1 of Hydra vulgaris. NCBI lineage: Eukaryota > Metazoa > Cnidaria > Hydrozoa > Anthoathecata > Hydridae > Hydra > Hydra vulgaris. The sequence goes on from NC_088933.1 coordinate 10,948,035, forward strand.
TTTTAAGGTAGTTTTATTTAGCTATGCAATGATGTTTTCCGTTATGTAATGATATTTTCTTTTCTTTAGTTTTTAGTATATGTAGTGCATATAGCTTTACTTATTATTTGTTGCTAATCATTAAAATCATTTGCTAGTTATTTACTCCATCATGTTAGTTTTATAAAGTGTTTCTTTTTTTCTTTCTATGTTTTATGAATTATTTATTGTTACTAGTTTGCTTGATTACATTATTATGCTTTGTACTTTTTTAGCGGTAGCTTTGTTTGTAATGTTTATCCCTTTTTTTGGTTTTTGTTTTTCACAGTGTTTTTCTGTTTTTGTTTTTTTTGTTTATTGTGTTATTGTGTTATTGTACAATATATTATGGTTTTCATATTTTAACAATTATGATTAACATATTTACTAAATCTATATAATTTTTTTAGTAGTAGTCGTTTTTATGTCATCGTTAATTGTTACGTTTTGTCAATTTTTTACTGTTTGTAACTGTAGCTATGTATGTATAAATGATTATTGTATAAAACGTAATATTGATTTATTTTATTTATTGTAATTACTGTATTACTATTATTATTATTATTACTATTAATAATATAATTATTAATGTTACCAAGATTATTTGTATATATGTAAATTATTTTTTTAAGGTATTTACTTGTATGCTCTGTATGTTGTATTACTCTGTATGTTTATTTCGTGATGCGCTTTTCATTTCTTTCAGTTTTAATAACAATCATGTCTACCAGTAAAAGAAGAAAAATAGAGCTTGTTGATGTCACACAATTTCCTGAGGTACTTGTTCCTGTGCGTGATATCAATTGAGAAATGTGCATTTTGTGTCAGCGTGTTTCACCGGAACCTCTTATAATTCCCAAAGAGGCAGGTTATAAAACTCTAAGTGAAAACTTGATCGAGTTCGATAATCATGAAGCTTTGCCACCAACTATTCGCTTGGATAAAATAAGTGATGGAAAGGAGTTATTGCACGCATTAATTGTTAATAAGGCAAAGTGCCACAAGCTTTGCCGAAACAAGTACGACTCTCAGAAACTGCAGAGAATCATTGAGAGAAACCAAAATGTGCAAGATGATTCTGAAAACGCCCAGAGCTCTGCTAGGTGCAAGCGATCCTCATGTAAAGCAGTTGACATAAAAAGTTGTTGTTTGTTTTGTGATGGTGAATCTGTGACAGGCAACCCCTTAGTACAGGCAAGCACAAAAGAAATTGGCCCAAAAGTGTATGCTCTTGCCATTGAAATGCAGGACACAAATCTGCTTAACAAAATAGCAAACCAAGATTTCATAGCACTCGAAGTCAAATATCATAAAGACTGTTACAGGGGATTTCTCAACAGAGCCCGCAGTCATGAGCGCTCCTTTAGCAATGATGAACACAATCTCTATCGATTGACTTATGGCTCTGTCATTGCGGAATTGGTTAGTTACATGGAAGAGATGTTTATATATGGTACATCATCCCCTGTTTTTAAGCTGTCTGACATCAATAAACTTTGTGCAGATCGTATGTCGAGTCTCGGAGTTCAGTCTGAGTCTATCAACCGAACTAGACTGAAGGACGATTTAATTTCCTTAGTTCCTGGTTTGAGGGAAGACAAGTGTGGTAAAGAAGTCATCTTAAGCTTTGAGCCAGATGTGGGTAATGCCATACGTGATGCTTGCAACTTCAACGATATGTCGGACGGTATTTGCATTGCTCAGGCAGCTGGTATTCTCCGTAGAGATATGTTTAGAGAGTTTCCCAAATTCAGCGGCTCGCTTATAGACGACTTTGGATCTCGTGATTGTGTGCCACCTTCCCTTGTAAATTTTGTTAATACTCTTTTAGGAGGCTACAATATCGACAATGGTTCACCTGCTTCCGCACCCGAGCAGGAAGCTGCTTATTCCATTGCACAGTTAATTCGATTTAATAGTGTAAAGCGTAGCAGAGCCAACAGACCTCAACAAATACGTCATCAAGCAAACCATTGGCCGTGTACCTTGGTGAAACTCCATTGGCCGTGTACCTTGGTTTGATGATCCATAACTGCACTCGGAAAAGATCAGTTGTCGACAAATTGAATTCTCAAAACTGAGTGCAAAACTGAGTGTAAAAACTGTTCATGTAAACGACATGGTTTACCATGCACTAAGCTGTGTGCATGTAACGGCTATTGTTACAAAGAAACAAATGGTGATTCATATGAAGAACTAGAAGTTGAAGAAGACCCGGAATTCGACCATGTTCTCCAGATCTCCTTCCATGACGAATTGTAATCCAAAAGTGTATTGTAATTATGTAAATACGTAAATGTATGTAAATATGTAAATATGAGTTTCTTGTTACATCATCGAACAAGACGGCGTTTATTTTAAGTGGATGTCACTACTAGTTCTAAAGTTATGACCATTTAAAAACTTTCAAGATGGCCGATGGCAGCCATCTTGAAATTTCAAAACATTGATTTCAGTCAGTTTTATGTAACTTTTCTCTTAGAACAAATCGATGTTTATTTGAAGTGGATATCACTACTAGTTCTACAGTTATGACCATTTAAATACATTCAAAATGGCCGCCATTGGCCATTTTGAATAATTCATCTGTAAAACGATTCCAGATGCATAACAAGTTTGTGTCTCGCTATTTTTTTGTTGCTCATACCGTCCACTATCACTATGCAAAGTTACACGCTGGTGTCCAGAAGTGAAATGTTTTTATGATAGCCAGCTGCACTATTGGACATCGCAATTCAAGCAATATATGAAAGATTTACGCAATTATCGGAATATAACGAGTTATTTGGGTTTCTTTACAATATCGGCAGCAAACACTTTACGGATGATGAGTTATTGAAACACTGTAAGGACTTGCAGTTAGCGCTTATGTCTGATGGCCAATCTGATATCAACGGGGTCGAACTTTGGTATGAAATTAAAGCTATTGGGAGACGACTTGATACTTCCAATAGCGATCCAAAAAGTGTATTAAAATGTATTTACACATCTAATGTCGTCGAAGTATTCCCAAACCTTTCGATAGCTCTTCGCATACTACTAACGTTACCAGTCACAGTTGCTAGTGCTGAAAGAAGCTTTTCAAAGCTGAAAATAATAAAATCCTATTTCAGATCACAAATGTGTCAAGATCGTTTAGTTGGTCTAGCTACGATTTCCATCGAGAAAGAAATTGCTGATCATTTGGACATAGAAGATTTGGTTAAAGATTTCGCAGAACTAAAAGCTAGGAAAATTCACTTTTAATTACGATTTGTTTTTTATTTTTTCATGAATGGAATTTGTTTTGTTTTTTATTTTTGTATAAATTCAGTTTTTTTATTTACTTTGTTTTTGTGTAATTTTTCGTGATAAAATAAAAATATATTAAAGTTTGATTTTCAGTGTTTTTCTATTTTCCTTCAAATTGGAAATTATTGCATTTTTAATTTTTGCGGCGGCAAATTTGCATCTCGCCTACACATAGAAAACTGTTAGAACCGGGCCTGTGTTGCCAGAAAACATTAGTTATTGATAAAAGTTGATAAATAGTTGATAAAAAGCTGTGGGTAAGTTTGTTAAATGTTAAATCTATATTTGTTTCCTTACTAAAAATTTAAGAATTCAGCAAATATCTCGAATAAATGATGTCGTTAACCAAAATTCTTTTTATTAATTAAAAATTAAGAATTTGTTAAACGTCATTGGAGAACTAAAACGTCATCGTGATAAACAGCTTAGATAAACTTGAAAAAAAGTTCACATTGTTTACGTAAAAATATAAAAATCTCAGAATATATAATAAGGTGACCAATGTCTTTTTTGAATATATTTATTATTTGTATGAAAATATTTATTATATTTTTTATATTTTAACATAAAAATCTTATTTTTATTTGGTTCTCGCGCTCTATAAAAAAATATTCTTTTGTTTAGCTTCTCATTAAATATATTGGAAAGTCATACGACTGATAACAAACGCATATTTTAAAAAGCAAATAAACGAAAGCAAATAATAGGCCGGGTGAATTAAAAAAAAGCAAATACTCAGCTTTTATTCAGTAATTGGTCAACATATATTTTAAAGACTTTGAGAGATTAACTAACGTGGAAACGGCGAGTTTCGAGAAAACAACAAAAGCTGTTTTTCTTGGTATACCTTTATTATTTTGTTTCACTTAAAAAAATTCTGCACAAACATTTTTTTTTAATCATTCTCTTTAATATGAACACAACTTGTCTCGGCACTTTGGGATCTCTTTAAACTGCTGTCATTTGTGGAATCAAATTTATCAAAACTTTTTGGTTTTTCACACTATGCCAAACCATTTCCAGCATTTACTCGTGACTGATATGTTTTCTCAGTTTTCTTATTTCAATCATCCCGACAACATTCTTTAATCTTTTTTCCACGGATTCCGATTGCAGTACTAAATTTGTTTATAGGAAAACTTTACGTTCTAATTAATGATAATTACAACATTGCAATCAATTTATTAAAAGAAAGGTGTGATAACAAACAATTAATTATGTCTTCATATGTGAGAACATTAATGTCAATCGAAAAAGTTTTTAATATTAGAAATATAGTGGCTCTTCGTCCAGTTTATGACAAAACTGAAATCCAGCTTAGACGTTTAAAAAATTTAAGAGTAGGTTCTAGGCAATATGGATCTCTTCTAATACCTGGAGTTATGCAAAAAATTACCGAGGAACTTGCTTCAATTATATCAAGAGAGTTTGCTAATGTCGATAATTGTTAAGATATGGAAACTGTTTTAAACAATTTGCGTACTGAAATTCAAGCTCGTGAAAGAAGTCAATTTCGTAAAGAAGAATCTTATAACTTTACTGGTGAAACATTATATTTAAGTTGAGATTTAAATCCACAAAATAGGTTCAATAATTTTAATACCAATTTAAAATGTGTTTCTTATGATTAAAATTACAAGCCTCAATCACAAGCTTCAAGAGTGTAAAACGATTGTAAGTTTAGAGGATAGGAGACAAATTTCAAAGAATAAAAGGTGATGTTTCAAATGTTTAAAGATTCGATATCTCTCACTTAATTGTAATACAAAAATGTAATTTTGATCTGTTCAAATTTCCATTATGCAGCAATGTGTGTAGATAAGGTACTAACTACGAAAATAATTACTCAAGAAAATTGTTCATTGTTAATGGTACCTGGTTCTTTATCAAAGCTTGAAAACTCAGTCTTATTGCAAACAGCCAAAGTCTCTGTAACTTCAAATAATATTAATCAACCTGCACGTATATTATTCGATAGATGTTAACAGCTTAGCTAGGTCTCACAATCACTACGAAAAAACTAAATTTAAAAACATTAGACAGTAAAAAAATTATTTTTAATACATTTGAAAATCAGAGTAAACTGAAGTGTTAGAAAGGGTTCATTTTACTCTTAAAGGGTCTAATAATCATACTGTTTTTGTTTCTTGTTTTGCAAAGGATATTTGTGCTCCAAAAAATAGTCAAAATAACTATTTTGCTCATAAGAATTATAGTCATTTATAGAGTATAATACTGGCTGATATTATTGTAGATGGTTCTGTAAGTATTGATATTCTGATAGGTGAAGATTTTTACTGGAAATTCTTTGGTAATACAATTGTTCATTGAATATCTGGACCTGTTGCTTTGATGTTGTTTTTTTTTTTTTTTTTTTTTTTCTTTTTTTTTGTTATTTAGGTGCTCCAAGAAGACCTGACGGTATTGTCATAGAGTACCGCGGAAGTGCATTTAACCAGAAAGTTCACGCCTCCTTCCTTACCGTGACGCGAAAATGTTTATTCTTGTTTATTCTTGGTTGATGTTTATTCTAATTTATTATTATTTATTTTTAGTTATTCTTGTTTATACTTGGTTGATGTTTATTCTTGGTGGTTATGTGTTGAGTGGTTGTTTAGGTAAAAAGAAAGGAAATAGGATTTCTGTAAATACGGTATGTTTCTTATATTTAATCTCAATTTGTTGAGGATGATTTTGTTTTTAAATCATCAAGAGAAATGTTGGGTTAAAAGGATAGTAAGGAAAATGATTTAATATGAGATCCACTTATTTTGATAACAGTTTTGTTCTACGGTTGATTTACCATTTCGGTGTGATCATTTTATATTACCTGATAACTATTTCTTATGTGTAAATCTTTCAAAAAATAATTTTTAAAAGATATAGATTTGTTCAATTCATATAATGGTATTATCAAAGACTAATTATCTCAAGGTATCATTGTAAAAGTTAACGAATAACGATTTAAATGCTGAAAATGTACATTATTTGCATCACAGGCCATTGAAGCGTAATAGTAAAGTTATTACTAAAGTTCAAAGGGTATTTGAGGCCAGTAAAAAATATTCTAGATAATCAAATAACGAATGTCTATATTCAGGTCTTGGTTTGATTACATCACTTTTTGGAACTTTATTACTATTTCCTTCAAAAAAATTTGCTTATATTGCAGATATTGAGAAAGCCTACCTTTAAATTAATGTCGAGATTATATTAGATTTTTGTTGTACGAAGACGTTAATAATTTAACTGTTTAAAATTTATCAAACAAAAAACTAGTAACATATTGTTTATTGCGTGTTGTTTGCAGTAAAATCGTCTCCATTATTACATAAGTTTGTATCGTCTCCTCTATATAAGTTAGAACTTCATAAAAATTTAACAAAGAACTTTAATGAAAACTGCTCGTTTTCTATTTTAATAACTTCTAAGTCTAGGGTTGCCTCAGTAAATTAGTCAACAATACCTCGCCTTAAACTCAGTTCTAATTTGCTGTTAGCTGAGTTGTTATACGGTGAAAAAAATGAACTTAAATCTGTATATGATATTTATAAAGTTACTTGTTGGACAGATTCTACAATATGCCTCCATTGGATTAACAGTACAACAAAGAAATCTGAAGATTTCCTCCAGAACAAGCCTAATAAAGTTAGAAGTTTATGTAATATCACATCATAGAAGAATGTCGAATCGAATAGAATTCTAGCAGATATTATTTCACAGGGTTGTTTTTTAACTGATTTAGAAAAACTGACTATATAGTTCAACGGACCTAACTTTCTCAATAGCTTGGAAATTCAGTTTCCAGATTCAAATTCAAAAGATTTAAGACTTAAAGAAGTGGGTTGCATTGTTGGTTGTCAAGGGCGAATGGAAATACACCATTATCATACAGTGCTAAACTTCCAATTTTCTTACCTCTTGATATCCAGAAAGCTAATATCCAGAAAACTTATGTCCCTGTAAAACATAATGGTGTTAAAGAAACTCTCTGTGAACTGCGGAATAGATATTGGGTTCGTTATGTGAGATCTTTAAAAAATAATATAACTAAAAAATATTTTATTTGTAAAATGTTTAAAGGAAATCATATTTTAACCCTCCGTTTCCACCCTCACCGGTAAGTAGGCTAAATCAAGACTATGCTTTTAAATACACTTGGGTGGAATATGCTGGTCCATTATTTGTCAAATCTTTAGATGATTCAAATATTATTAGTAAAGTATAGATACTTTTGTTTACATGTTGTAGTTCTTGTGCGCTTATTTTAGATTTAGTTCCTAATTGCTCTAAGCAAGAGCAATCAGGAACTAAGTCTAAGCAAGTGTCATTCGTGTTCTTTGACGATCTTTTGTGCGGCCATGGGTGCCTTTATTAAACATTCAAAATATAATGTGTTGAGAAGTGCTACAGTAAAATATACTCAGAATAGTAACTGTCAAAGCGTTCATAGACCTGTGAATAAGCTTTACCGGATTGAATGTGCTACAGGACAAATTAACAATAAACTAAAAGTACAAAATGTGGACAAAGGACTAGTTCCGCTTTGTGTTGACGGATTTTTGCTGTGGGGGAGTGTTGTTATAGCGCTCAGATGCTTATTGCCTGCTATTAGTTAGTGCGTAACTTTTGTTGTTTTGTCACGTGACCGCCATGTAATTTTGTAAATAGTTTGTAGTTGCACGCTAGCAGTTTGTAGTTGTAGTCATTCCTCGTATCTTCTTGATGAAATATATATAACCTCTCTGGTTATAAGCTAATATCTTCGCCTTAGAGGGCAGAGGTTCTATCTCCATTTTGGGTAGTTTTGCAGGAGAACAAAAACAAAGTTTGAGCATTAAGCATATATCAGCAATTTCATTTTTTGTTAGTGTTAATGTTTTTTGATCAATTAGAACTATCAAACATGATAGGAATAATTCAACTTTTTTGAAATTATTAACATTGAAGAGAGTATGGCACAAATTATAAAAGTCATCATGGAGATATAACCTTTGCCTAAATTAATTGCGAGTTGAATGGAATTTTTGTGATTTATGAACATAATAAATCCAATTAAAATTCTTTTTTAATTAATACAAAATGCTTTTTATGATTGTGTAAACTATCAGATAATGACAATCATGGTTCAAACTTTTTAAAATTAGTAACATTTTGGGGCAAATTTTACAATTACCATGGAGATAGAATCTTTACTCAAATTAACTGTGAATTGAACAGAATTTAAAAAATTTGTAAACAATGTTTTTGTAATCAATATTATTAAATTCTAAGTGAAATCTTAATCTTAATTAGCAGAAAAATCAGAAAATTGTTATAATAGCAAAATTATATAACAGAATAATTATTATAGTAATACTGAAAAAAATGACTGACAAAAAACAAAGTCTTAGTTCTAGTTATCTTCATAGTCCGAGTTAAGAACAAAAATTGTTTTAATAGCAAAATTATATAACAGAATAATTATTATAGTAATACTGAAAAAAATGACTGACAGAAAACTAAGTCTTAGTTCTAGTTGTCTTCATAGTCCGATTCATCAATTTCTGACTCATCAGCAGTTGGTTCTGGTAAACTGTCTCTCATGGCTACTGCACGGTAGGTTGTTATACCATTGGGCATAATCTGGTGGAATAACACGCAATTTCACCAAGCGCATGAGATCTTTTTTTTTCGCATCCGAAATAGGCAGGCGAGTAGGATACAATACAAAAAAACGCTGAGGCTCTAATCCTTCGATGTTGGATCGTCATCCTCTTCCAGACTGTACATTTATTTCCATAATGGTAGGCGACGTAATGCTATATTTGTACTGCATAATGAACGGTCTTGACTTTTCAAACCTTGCCCACTTAATATTCAACCAGTTGACGGTTTCACCTTTAATATTTTTTGTACGATTTTTCACAATTTTACCGCAAAGTTGTTTTGTGTCAAAAAAATCGGCGTGTTGCAGTGGTTTAACAAGATATGGACACGGATTCTTGCGCGCTGCAGCAATCAGAACTTCGTATTCTCGTGTAGTGTAAATTTTTTGATGGCTCTTACTGCGTTCAATAGTACTGTGCATAGAGTCAACTTCTAAATAAGAATGACCCGACTCCATATACTTCATATCGATGCATTCCAGGTGAGTTGTTTGAACAATGTACATCATTGTCGCAAAAATAAATTGGTTTCTATTTTGTCCAGAGCACGTATCACTAAAAGAAGTCACCCTCTTCACAGAAACTGGAAGAGACTTCATATAATCTAACAGAGCTGTATTTATTTCATTGGCTCTTCGTTTACCTTCACTTTCGTCCCATAGGTAACAAATTCCTTTTTTGGTCGACGTTTCATAAATAGTAAAATTTTAAGCGGCAAGTTTCCGCATATAGAAAATTTGTGCATCACCTGCAAATGGAAGTGGTAACACTGCTTCGAGGTCAAAAATTATAGAACGAACGGACATGTCAGCAGCAGATGCAGTCTTATCAGAATTTTTTTCGTCCATAGCTTCCTTTTCACGAAATTTATGACTGTCATAATTTGGTCGTAGCGTTTCTTTATCATCACCACTGGCATTTCGAAAAGCATTGCAAATCGAGCATTGGTCTTTTTTGGGAATAAAAAATTTTATATTAAAATCAGTAACAAATATTCTTCGATATACACCGATAGAAACTGAATCTGTGATATTTTTCGTTGTGCAATAATCATCTTTGTATAGTCTATAAAGTTCCTCAAAACTTAGTTCAGGACTAAGGTATTTTGCCTTTGATATAGCCCGACAGTAGTGAGATTTGACCTGAGGAAAGCTTAGGATGTGCTTTCGAACTGCATTGGTTCGCATTTCTGAAGTCTTATTGGCTGGAGTTTTTACTTTTTTTGAATTTGGTGGTATGAAAAGACCAATCTCATTTTTATTTTTTACAACAAACTGAACATTTTTCTTGCTTATGCCCGAAGTCGTACAAAAAATTTTTGCGACACTCTAATGACATTGTTTTCATTCGCTTCCACTGGCAGATGATATGCACAGGATATTGTTTTTGGTCTTATTCCTGAATTGTCACGACAACGTGAAACGTTGCTACTTTTCACTAAATGGCATATGAAATTTTTTTTTCTTTTTTCACCCTCTAGTTGGTAGTAGTGTTTATTTATTTCTAGTCGTTTGGTTTCCTCAAAATGTTCTCCACTCTTGAATTTGCACTTTAAACAGTTCACCGTTCTAGGTGTTTTGGGCGGTACTGCTTTACCTTTTCGTGTCTTGTATGCCATTCCTTTCTATCTTTTGTCTTTTTCAACAAATCGTTTCCAAAGATTTGGTCTTTTGCCTTGTTTGCGTCCAAGTTTTGGTTCAGTGAAAGTTCGCTTTTTTGAACCATTGTTTAATTCTATGGTGAATTCTTAGAATTACGAAAAAAACTATTTAAAATTACCTCTGTTTTAATAAAAGGTTGTTTATTCATTATATTTCGTTTGTTATCGTCTGCCCTATTCAAGAATTACGTCATAGGGCAAAGAAGATATCTCCGGTATAGTAAGATGGCAAAGGAGATAACACCTTTGCCCTTTTGGGATTCCGCACAAATGTAGATAGCTCAAAACTCGCACAAATTTATTGCTCTTCTCCTACTATGAGGAAATAGACCCGCTGCCTAATCTGATTCTAGCACTTAAAATAGATGTTCCTAAAGTCATAGTTGACTTTGAGCACAACATGGAGATAGAACCTCTGCCCTCTAAGGCGACGATATATCCATATCAATAAACATATAATTGTATACCCAAAAACCAAAAGAAGAATGACAAAACTTCAAGACGAATGACTTCAAGACTTCATGACAAAAAGTCATAGGTAATATTTAAGTAACTTTAAAGTTAGTCGCAAGCTAAAGAAAATGTAACTGTATTGATAGTTCTTATAAATTAACAAACTTGACAAAAAAACAAGCTTCAGTATTGTACAACTTTACAACATGTGGCGAAAGCAAGTACAATTAGAAAGTGGTGTCTTTGATTATAATAGAAAAACTTTTAATTATTAAAATTAGAGACCAGAATGATTTAATTTGAATTTTTTTAAGACTGCGCAAAATGTCAGGTTAAATCAGTTTGTCGTTTAGAAAGATTTATAATTTTTGATGCAAATGCGCGAACCTAAATCTCAGCATACTAATATTGCAATGTTGTATATCCGACTTTATACCAATAAAAAATTTTTTATGTTAACAAATTTCTCTTAAAATGATTTTAGGGATTAATTGGTACGTTGTTCAAAAGATTTAGGCTTTGCGTGACAAGATCACAACAATTTTTTGTTTTTATAAGTTCTTTAAATTGCTTTTATAGAAAAGTTTTTAAACAAAGAAAACCTGAATACTTCATGACTTTTTTTCAGTTTTAAAAATTATATATAAAGTTCAAAGTTGTGCATAAAATTACTTTTAAAACTCGAATATAAATATAAATGTTCAAAGAAAAAGTTTTTATGTAAAAGCTTTAGATTCATATGCAATTTTGTGTATTTTTCTTATATTCTAATCTGCCCTTGTTAGAGTTTTCATTTGTTAATAGGGATGCTCTATCTTTTCTTTTATAACTGCCAGAAATCAAGCCTATAACATTTATGTTAAATTTGGCTGCTGCATCAAAAATATTTAGCTATGAGTAATACTATTCTCATTTATATCACACATATAATTAAACATAAATAGAGCATTCTTCAAATTTAAGTTTGCCTTTTCAAAGGCGCGCTAATGACATGAAAACAAACTGAAAACAATTTATGGCTCTATAATTGTGTTCAGGTAATTAAACATAATAATTGGCAAGAGTTATTTCTAGTGAAAATTGTCCTATTACTTCTAATAATAAACACCTGTGGTTTTTTATTTTTGATAGAGTGTATTAATATTTTTAACCTCTACACATTAACAAACTCTTAAAACGAAAAATTGATTTTTTAACATAAATATTTAGAAATATTTTATTTTACAATAGACAGTTGTTTTATATAAAAGATATTATATTTTTATATATAAAAAATACTGTTTATCCACACCCACCTTCCACCATTAAAAGCATTTTATAACATTTTTTGTTTAATACAAATGAGTCAGAAAAGTGTAAAAACGGCAAAAATTATGTAACTATCATATATAAACTCGTGATGCATTAATACTATAGTATTTTGGATCAAAAAATTTAAATTTGCTAATAAACGTAACTATTACGCGTACCTATGATGATACAACGCGTGTATTTGCGTGTAAGTCTCATTTACTCGCACAAAATATCATTTAAATTAAAAAACTGGGTTCCTTGTTCTAAAAAAGCCATAAAATAGAGCACCACATATTTTTAATATAAATTATACCTGTGCCTAAGGCGCGTTCTATATACGCGTATACGTGATAGCGTCTTATACGCGGACAAAGACTGACTTAATTTTAAAAATTTGATTCTTCAAATCAAAACATTTACTAATTAAAAAAAAAAATCGGATTCAAAATATCAAAATACAATTAAATATTAAAATAATTTTAAAATATATTATTCTTTCAATACAAAATAAATATTTATCTTATATAATTTTTCTTTAAAAAAAAGAGAAAAAAAAAAATCGAATATTATTAAAAAACTTTTACTTCATTATAACAGCATTAACAAAGGTAAAACTTCAGAGGTAAATCCTTTTTAATTTTCAAACTTATGTTTTTTGAAACAAATGTTTAATATTACAGGATAACTTCTAATCGAGAGGTATTGGTAAAGGTTTATCATAACATTCTTTCTAGATACCTTGGCTGTAAGGTTTAATCTAGCTTTGAGAATTTTCTTATTTAAAGCATCTAGTGACTCTTCAGAGTAGTAACCAATTGGCAGTTCTAATGCCTCAGATATCAGCACACTTTGAGAATAAGAGCTGTAGTTTCATAGCAATACTGGGTAAAACTTTCACCTTTCAACTCATAACAGGAGCATACTTGTATTAGGATTGTCTTCAATCTAATAAACACATGTACTGAAACTCCCGTTATATCAGCAATATTTTCAGCATTTATAAATGTCCTTCTGGCAGTGTTCCTAATGTAAGTGTTGCCAATACGCTGTTTGGGCATATCTATTATAAGACTTAGCTCCTCTCCAAACTTCAGTTTAATATTCTTTTTTCTATTTTTTACTAATAATTTTTTAGCAGGGGTTTGGCAAAGTATTTTGTAATGTCGAACTTGTATCCTAAATGTGAAATACATTCAAAAAATCTGAGCCAGCAATGCAGAGTAAAAAGACCCAAAGATAAAGCTTTTTTATTGAATGGTTTAAATCTGGTCAATGCTGGGTTATTAAGTTCACTGGGCTTAACTACGCAAACATTAGATGACTGGGAGGACAGAATATTAGTAAGGACATTAACCACTTTACCATCAAACATGGTTAAATCTAGTTTGAACTTAAATGCGTAAGTCGTATTTGGTTTGCCTTCCTCTATTTCTAACTTTACCTCAAACTTGTCTAGTCTATTAATTTCTGCTTTTCAAAGTTCATATATTTATTTCTTATAAACTCTTCCGTTTCTTTTTGATATTGGAGATGTAGAGGTTTAAAGTAATGTGTACTAGATGGCTTCTTATTTAACTCTACATTTTCATTTATGATGGTTGATTTAAGTGCAACAATAGATTTCTGGAAAAGACTTTGCTCGTTAATTTAGGCCTCGCCAATATTTGCATCAGTAAATTTTTGTTTATAGACATTTTGACTAGAGGCACCATCAAAACCACTTCTAAATTGAAGTAGACCTTTAGACCTCCCCTTTTTTTCAGCAAATATTCTTAAAAAGTCTTCCCACTCCGTAAAAGTTAATAACCTTGCCAGAGTATGGTTAAACATACTCTGTAGAGGAGTTGAAGCAGATGTTTTGTCACAATTTAACCCTCAGAATAAAATTTGTGTCTCTCATTCTTAATTTTATGAAGTGAATGATAAATACTTGCATTATGTATTATTGATAAATTTTTAATAATTTGATACTGTTCATCAGAAAAGTCACACTAAATTTTTAAGCTCAAGGCACCTTCTGCTTTCATTTTTATCGGAAAACTTATCTCCGTGCTTTTAACTTTTTCAAATTTTGTAACACTTCTCATGCTTTTATCATTTTAA
>NC_088933.1:10967500-11087500 GCF_038396675.1 Hydra vulgaris
ATGTGTGATTTTGACAACAGAATACGACACTTCAGCTCAAAATGGTATTAAAAATTCATCCCAATGGTGAAAAATGGTACAAAATCTTTTTTGTTGCTGTTCTGCACTTAGCTGTAGTATGCCTGCCGGGGCCAAGGCTATGACAATGGAGCTAATATGTCGGGAAAATACAATGGCTTCAAAGCTCACATCAATTCTATTAATGAGTCAGCAAGATTTGTTCCATGCGCAGCTCACACTTTAAATCTTGTTGGTGTTCATGCTGCTAAGGTTTCCCCTCTCATGATTACGTTTTTTGGAAAGTTTCAAGCCATCTTTAACTTTTTTTTCAAGCTCCGCGTTAAGATGGGAAAGACTGATGAAAACGTTGACAATCTCACTAAAGGAAAACAGTGACACAAGATGGTCAGCCGAAAAAGAAGCAATCACACCATTGCACAGACAAATCAAAGACGTTCTTTAAGTTTTGGAATCCATTATCCACAATCCCATGACAAATGCTGTCACAGTTAGCAGTGCAAAAGAACTTCTCATTCAAATTAATTTCAGTTTTTTGTGTTTGTTGGATTTCTGGTGTCAAAGTCTTTCTCTAATTGACCGGGAAAACAAACTGCTTCAGTCAAAAACCATTTCAATTGACATTGTCACAAAAAAAAAATGAAAGGATTGAAGGCTTCCATTCAGAATCTTCGAGATGTTGGGGTGAACAACATTATCAAAGATGCCACAGAAAAAGCTAATCAGAGCGGAATTGATGGTGGTTTTCCAATCAGGATGAAGCGCAAAGTGAAGCGGATGGTACTTAATGAACCTGAAGATGACTCTTACCTTCTCACAGCAGAAACAGAATTCGGATCTTAGTGCAATTTTGTGTTTAACAGTATTATTACACAGATTGAGGGGGGATTTAAGGCTATGTCTGCTATATCCTCTGATTTTGACTTCCTCAAAGGGCATTCAATCTCTAAAAGTTCAGTGGATGAACTTAAGAAAAAAGCTGTAAATTTATCTCAAATTTTCAAGGCAGATTTAGATTCTTCCGATTTCTAGTCAGAAATGGCAAGCTTTAAATACAAAGCTGCAGCAATGATGGACAACTTTGAAAAATCTAGCCTGATCGATATTTTGCAGCTCATACATAAATATTCTTTGACCGATGCTTATCCAAACACAGCAATTGCTATTCGCATCTTCCTCACCATACAGTCACAGTTGCTATGTATGAGAGAAGTTTCAGTAAACTTAAGCTCATAAAAAACTATATGAGGTCAACAATGGGTCAGGAACATTTGTGTAGTTTGGCTATAATTTTAATTGAAAATTGAAGTGGCAAGCAACATTGATTTTGATGATGTCATTAGTGAATTTGCCTCAAGAAAAGCCAGAAAAGTGACATTGAACTAAAGTTTGTGGAACCTTAATGACAATTTTTACTTATTCTTCTTTTACGTTCTACGTTTCCTTGTTCTTATTGGTATTTAAAGAGCTCCTTTTAAAGCGACATGTTATATTTTACTCAGCAACTAAAAATACGATATGCATAGTTATATGTTTTGATATAAAGCGCAAATATCATTGTACTTACTAAATAATACAAGACCTCTTTTAACTAGGCGTAAAACTTAACTATCCACTTTATACACCTCACTTATTTACCAGTTTATACCACACTGCAAAACAGCTGAAACAAACTTTACTACAATTCAGGAGCTTCTCGAATGCACAAGGTTCTTAGATACTCTGGAAAATTCCGAAAAATTCTCTTAGGGCAGTACCGTGAAGTTTTATTAGGGGATTTGTTATTGTAAGACGAAGAAATTTATAGTAAATAATAAATATTTTTCTTGGCTTTATAACAAAATTTGTGTAAAACATCGATCACTTGGTATAAAAAGGGGGTTGATCACACCCAACGACACCCCCCACAATATGAGCCTATCTCTATAATGATATATAGTATTTAAATTATTATATAACCTAATTCAATGACATAACTTAAGCATGATTGAAACAAATATATAGCACGATAAAATGGCCAATATTACATTTCAAATTGGTTTGTGCGTGAATTTTTTCAATAAAAATAAAGGTCAATTTAGTCATTAATAAGCAAAGTTTATCCAATAAACATTAGTTTATCGTGCTCCAGGAAATGATTTTTGAGAAAAAAAGTAAAAATGTTATCACCCACATGATGACCCAAAACCAAACATACAGCCAAAATAGACAGCATCCAATAAACTATTGTTGTTTAGATGGTTTGTTATTTAAAAGAATTTTCAAACCATAAAAAAACGCATAAAAATTCTATTAGAAATGTAAACAAGCTATTTAATTACAAAAAAGTGATTTTAATTGGTTTTCAAATAAAATCATCTGCTATTTGCATTTTGCAAACCTACCTTATCATTTTGCGCAGATAATAAACAATTTTCTTCTTAAACCATAAATTTAAACTGTATATAATTTCTACTATTTAAATTTCTACTATTTCTACTATTTAAACTGTATATAATTTCTACTATAATGAGCCTTAGACTATAAGCTATAAACTTTGCACTTACTTAATGTACTGTCAAATACCAGAGACCGTGAACACACTAAAAGCAATATTTAAAGTATGTATCAATGAATAAAAAACTACAATGATTTTTATTTGAATAGAGGATTGAATTACTTCTTATCTTCAGTAAAGTTCCCAAATTGATAATGCGCCTTAATTTTGAATCAACTTGATATTTTTCTATGCTGACTCAATATTTCTCTATATAGAAAAGTTTTTACTTTTATCTTAATTTGTTATTGTTTTTTGTTACCTAGTTATTACTTATAACTTTATAAATTATAAAATTATGTTGTTTTTTTTCAAGACACAATAATTTGTTTTTTAAGACATATATAAAAGACATTAGTTTTACAAATGCTATAAATACAAAGAGATAATGTAAATACTTTACGTTAAAAAGTTAGGTTATACCGATGCTAAACCAACAGTTGGCTACAAAATTGCGCTTATTAGTTAATTC
The DNA here is from genome assembly GCF_038396675.1 of Hydra vulgaris. Lineage (NCBI taxonomy): Eukaryota > Metazoa > Cnidaria > Hydrozoa > Anthoathecata > Hydridae > Hydra > Hydra vulgaris. Next base: position 10,970,527 of record NC_088933.1, read on the forward strand.
GCAAGGGGTCAAGTTCGTTACTGACCGTTGGCTAACAAGTTTTCCAATTTTTTCCGACCTTGCATTTGCGCTATATGCTTTTTTCCGGCGCTGTATTTCCGCTACCATTGGACTTGCGCAATATGGGTAATTATTTTATGTTTGAAAAGTAATTATACTTTAAAAGTACACAGCATGGAAACTTATATTTTTTTACCAAAGAAAAATGTCAACATACTAATACAAGATAAAGTATGTTTATTTGAGGAATTACTTATATCTCGACATATTTGCGCACTGTCTCAAGTTGAACTAATTTGACTAGAAACTTTTGATAAAAAAGAAACTATTATTTTATTAAACTTATGTTCTCAATAAACAAGTTTACTTAAATTAATTGCCATTTCCTGTATTTCTGCCTTTTCAAAAGAATTTTCTGCTGACCATTTGTAAAGACATTATCTGTTGATATAATACATTTAATTCGTAACGTTCCATTTTTGTAAATTTTACACCTTCCACCATCAATAATTATAGCATTATCTTTACTCCATGTAAATACTGGAGTTGGCGCTGCAGAAGGAGTACAGTAAATCATCATATCTGAAGTTGCAAATAGATAAATTGTTTCATCAAATGATATTTTAGAGAGGTGCCATACCTAGAATATTAATTTCATTTAAAAATATTTAAACAATGAAAATGCTATTATTAGATTGCTGTAACAAGCAATTTAGCTTACTACATTTATAAATACCTTGAACTCTGATAAATGTTGATTGAGTAATAGTATCTTGAGAATTAATAGCTACACATATATAAACTCCTTCATGAATAAAAGATATCTGTGTAAAGGACAGAACAGAACCATGTTTGTCTTTATTATCTGTCCACGATCTTCGAGCATCTCTTTAATAATAATTTATAAAGGTCATATAAAATACATTAAATAAAACATGGAAGAAGTAATAAACTTACTTCATAGTAAGCTTTGTACCATTATGGTACCATTCAAAGTTTGGAAAAGGGAATCCAGTTGCATTGCATCTTATCTCAAAAGCTTTTCCATATGGCACATTAATCTCATTTGGGAAAAAGGTGTTGAACACTGGTGGATCTAAAATAAACAAACAAAAAATTAAAACGGTTTTTCTTTTAATAACACCAAATAACAATGCTACTAAATAAAAATTCATATTTTCTTTGAAACAAACTTCATTCAAAAAAGGAAAAACTTTTACATGCAACAGATAACTGTCCGATAGTGGAAGCTTCTCCTAATTCATTAGATGCATAACATTTAAATGTACCGCCAGAATATTGAGTAACTCTACTAATACGCAGCTCGAGGCGGTTTGGTAAAAACTCAAAAAACTCGAAATTTAATTTATTTCCACCTGGTCTCAATGGAACAATTTCTACTCCTTGATATTCCCATCGATAAGTTGGAACTGGGCTAAAAATAAGACAATTTTAGGTGAAAAAATATATTATTCGTTTTTACAAAACATGAATATCTTAAAGTATTTATATAATTTATGAATTTATATATATAGATGATATATAACAAATATGTGGTGAAAAATATAATATCATGTGAGCACAAAGGATGTTAACTCGGCATAATTAAAGACTTTTCAAGTTAAATGCATGTTTCTAACTTCCTTAGTTCATGAAAATTATAAAACAACAAATATAATACAAATAAACATTAATTCATTATTTGTTTTTAACTCTTGAGAATGCACCAACTTTTAAAAGAAATTTTTATTTACTGAGTAGGTACATATATTGGGAAGGAAGTACAAAAACATAAATTTTTGGAAATTTTTTTTCGCAATCAACTTTAATAAACTATTGCTATCTGCTACAATAGGCTTATAAGGATAAAAGAAGTGTTCAAAAGTTTTTATTTTTCAATTGGGAGTGCTAGTTCTTATATATCAAAATCCTTGAAAAAGTTTCGATCTCTTTGCTTACAAAGCCATTGTCGGTTACACATTTTTGGTATTAAATGTATAAAAATCATACACCGAGAAATGGCAGCAACGCAAATTTCCCAGAAAATGATTTTAGATTACTTCGTAAGTATCTTTTAGCCTTCGGTCATTAGTTTTAAGAAATAGTCTGTCATCCGTACAATTCTTGCTTAAAACTTTTTCAGGTATATATGCTTTGCTTTTAGGTTTTAAATTTAAAACTTTTACGGAATAGGAACCATGCATTTACTTAAGCCATCGTTATTGTATGCGCTTAATTATTCCAACAATGACATATAAGATTAGCTCTTTAAAAAAAGCACATCGTATGAAGCTTATTAATTTCACTCATATACTTGTTGTATGTTTTAATAATATAGTGTTGATTAACATACACTTCTTTTTTATACTTTTGGTTGCATCATTTAACAGTTTGAAGCGGTTTAATTACAGTAAATGATAATATTGAAGATACAGCTTTATTGGCATACCATCGAACTAAAATTAAATGAAAATGTGGCGGTAATCATAGCTTTCATATCCATTTTGTTTGTGTAAATTTTTTTCCCATAGCAATGGACACTTGTTCTAATGTTTGAACAAATGGTGTATACAAAACAAACTGCTCACTCTTTGAGTACATATAACAGAGTTAGGGATGCGAAAAAATGTTCTGCAAATTCTATAAAGTTATGACCAGGTGGTAAAATGGATGACATATTGAGAACTTTAGATTCACCGATTCCATATGTTGATACTTCACTCAATTCGGTTTCTTTACTCTGGTAAATTAAAATCAAAAAGTAACCCACTAAGTCTGTTTTTACCCTAAAGTTTGAATCCCTATTAGATTGGTTTCTTTAGAAGATATTGTGTTGTTAAAGACATTATAAAAAATAGTTGATTTTGATGTTTAAATTATTATTAGCATTTTAAAGGTAAAAAAAGTCACATATTTCAACCCTTTAGTTCTATAATAGATTTATTTAACTAATGTTCTGCAGAACTAGTCAATCCGATTAATTTTTATGCACACAGTGAAGTGGGTGGTAGGTCGGAGGCACCCCCTTTGCCCTCATATTTAAAAAAAAACTAATTTGCCTATACCTAGTTGTAAAAAAAGGAAATACAGCACTCTCTCAACTCTACAACCCTGAAACACAAACCTTAATAAATAAGGTTGCTTCGTGGAGAAACATGTTGAGTACGGTATTACCAAGGAGAAGATTGGAATTGAATTTCTTGTTTATAAGGCGAGCGCTCTACCACTGCACCACTACTGCATTTATTGTAATATATTAGAACTATTGTAAATAAATTATTATTATTTTTAATTTAATTATTGTTATTGAACAATGTCTTTATTGTGAAAATTGTTTTTATTTGTGGGCTAATTTAAAAAGAGTAAGAAAATAATTTAAATATTTTAAGATAGCAATTACATAAGAGTAAAATAATAAATTAGTTAATTTATATTCTGTTTTTACATTAATTTTTATCTTTATAATTTTATTATTTTTTTATTTTAGGTGCCCAAAGAAGTCCTCACGCACTTATCATAGAGTACCACGGAAATGCATTTGAAAGGAAGTTCACGCCTTCTTCCCTACCAATATTATAAAACTTGCCTAGAGGTGGCGTTGAATCACGGTTCTCTATTAATAGAATGTAGTAATATATATTTTTTGAGCTTTAAAAGTTTTAAAATATAATTTTCAAATTTTTTTGAAGAAGTTAAAATGATATTTTAATTTAAAGATTGTATATTACACGAGTTGATTAGTTTTATTATTATTAGCAGTTTTAATCGTTATTACAATCCACAATGGCAAAAAGGAAAAAAATAACTGGTGCGCAACAACGCCGTGAACGAAGGGCTGCAAATAAAGAGTATTTAACAAAACAGAAGTTTTTTGTAAAAGTAATCATGTACACCGCAGAGAAATGAGAGTGGCGCAGATGAATTAAACAATCAAGTCTAAACAGACAGGGGTGCCGATGAGATGACAGTATCAGAAGAATTTGAATTTCATAATTTGTTACATGTTACACACCAAGAATTTAAAGTGCGTGAAATTAATAAATTCTCTCGTTTATATGTTATTCATGGCAATCCAGTTACTTTGGTCGTATTTGGTGATAAAATTCGCCCTATCAAAAACTTTTAATAGGACATGGACCAGTACAAGTTTTTTACTTAAGTCTTCCTAAGTTTAGTGTGTAAAAAAAAATTTAATAAAAACTATTTAAACCCGTTAAGGGGTTGCCTATATGGTAAAAATATTTTATTTTAGACGGAGCGTGGACCGGAAAACGTTCGACATTTGAATGACAATTTTTAAGCATCAACATTACAAAAACATGATCGGTTCGATATTATTTTTTATTGGAGAAAGAGCGAATAGCAAGAGTTATGAATATAATATAGGCCTTCAAAAAAAATTGTGTTTTATTTTGTGTAAAGTTTGTGTGTAAAGATTTTTCATGATTTTTCATGACTTTGAATAAGGAGATATCACATTTTTCCAATTCAAACCATTTATTGCCTTGCAACTAATTGTTTGAATTGGAAAAATGTGATGTCTCCTTATTCAAAGTCATGAAAAATCATGCGAGCATGATTTTTTAAGACTTTGAATGAGGTTTTATGGGTTTATTCGGTTCGCTAAAGTGACAATACATTATAAAAGCAAATTATGAAAGAGACAAGAAAAGAACAGAAACAAAGCAAATGGTTCTAAAACGAGTAGTAGCAGTTTTCTGTATATTACACAGTGATCTATAATGCTAAAAATTTCTGTTCAAAAACATTACTTTAAGAGAAAATGAAATTTTCAAGTTTTTTTAAACTCCTATTCTATTGACTTTTTTGAATCAAACGCTTTTATTTTCTCATAATGAAACTCTGTCCATAATCATATCTTTTAAAAGAAACAAAAATAAATAAAGACATAATTGGAAATAATAAAAACTAATTTATAAAAAATAAAAGTTTTCTCATAACTAATACTATATTAACTTTTTTAAATCAAACGATGTTGTTTGCTCATAAAGTGATTGTTATGAAAACATTTTGCCTTAAAAACTATTATTATATTGTTATATATGTGACTGACAGGGGGCGTACACAGGATTTTTTTTCCATATTTGAGTTAAGTAACTTTCAGGTAGGTTTCAAACTATAACTTTTTGTATTGTGTTAAAACTTATGTCTATAAAAATATCTTTCTAAAAATTGCGCTGTTTAGAGCCTGGGAACTAAAACACTCAAAAAAGTAGACAACAACCATCCAATTGTGAGGGTAAATGATTTGGCAAAATACAAATTTTATTATCTTTTACTCAGAGGCAATTTTACGGGGAAAGAGGGGTGGATGGGATAAGGTGTGTGTGTGTTTGTGTGTGGAGGTGGGGAGCTCTGTCAACCCCTCTCTCCTCCAAAGAAGGAGATGAAGTTAGATTCGATTTTTTTCCAAATTTAGTCGCCTAGTCGGGTATTTGACACAATTCAGTCGGGTAAATTTTATTTTTGAGCACCTTTTTTTTTTAAGAAGCCAATTGATACTTTTTAAGGGTTTATTCCTCTTTATTTTCTTTGAAGGACTCTGCTTATACTTGGTGAAAACATCTTTATTACTATTAAAATAATATTTTAGATAAAATAAATGCAGTATCTAAAAATCTGCAAGACCTGATATTAACTTTAAGTGTGGGCTGCTCATTGTTGTAGACGTGTGTTGTCCATCACATGCTGATTATGTTCTATTGTTAAAAAATAGTTACCGTGTTATTGACGCCTATGATAAGTTATTGTTACTTGATGTTCACTATGCTCAAAGAAGACACCGAATTAAGAAAAATTCTACAGCGATCTTGAATGAACTAAGAATTAGTTGAGCCCTAATGAAAGTTTTAAATTTTTTATAAATTTTTGAAACTACCTATTCAAATCTAAAACAAAGAGATTGAAACAAAGAGATGTGACATGTGACATGTGAATAAGCTCACATGGCCTTTGGATTTTTGATTGAAACTAATATTATCTATGAAAATTTCAAGAAAATTATCAAGAAATTTTCAGACAATATTATGGAGATACTGAGGATTTAATATTTCATGCAGTTTTACAAATTTAATTGATGGAATTGATGAGTGAAAATTTTATAACTTACTTTTTAATGTTTTTTATAAGTCTTTTATTTCCTGATTTTTCAATGACTTTTTTTTATAGTGTCGTGAACGTGACTAAATAAAAAACACTGGACTCCGGGATTCCACAATTTCATAAAAAAAAATTTTTCAAACAATGCTTTTACACAACTATTCCTAAATAAGTTGATCAAATAAATAAAATGGACAGCATTGCCTGACCTAGAGACCATTCGGAGATTATTTTTTTATGTTTGATTATTACTAATTGCTCAAATGAAAATAGCTTTTAAAAGCTATTCACTACTTCGGCTATTTAAGATTAACAATAACACAAGAAACTTAAAATAATTTTGCTATATTGTCGGTATAAGGGAAAAGTCCACAAACATTAATTTGAGATAATAAAAAAATTTTGCTTATTTTTGCGTAATTGTAAAAATAATTAGTTTTTGCCTTTAAACTGAAATAAAAAATCTTAATAACTCATTAATAATTGATTTATTAAATTTGTGTGGTATATCAAACGATCGAGAATTTAAAATACTAAAATGTGATATAAATAATTCCATTCTGACAAAAATGAACTTAGTGCATTTCCCTTGTATTCCGACGATATTATTCAGTAATGTCGACATATTAAAAAAAACTCGACATGTTTTGATTAACAATATTCAAAACAAAGGTGCAAAATTAAAATTGCGTAATAAATTAGTTTCTAGTTTTTCAATTATTTATTCTTTTTTGTTTAACTATTGGCTTTCAAGTAAAATAAAATAAAGAACAAAAAAATTTTAACCCTCAATTTCTTCCACAAGAATTATTTAAAAATTGAAATACGTTGATGTTATTACTTCACCAAATCGACTCAGAAGAACTTATGAGTTTATTCAGTGCTGCAGAGCGAAATTCTCTAAATAATAAGTTTTGCTCCTCATTATCAAACTTGCATGCATGAAAAAACAAAAAACTAAAAAATTTTTATGAAAAACCTATTGGTGTTTGTGTAAAATTAAAAAGCGTTTTGCAAACACACAAAGTCATAAGCATATGATGGTGGAGCTGGTTCAACGAACAGCTATAAGATTAACTACGGCTATGACTTTAAAACTGAAAAATGGCTATGACGGTAGAACTGATTCAACGAATGGCTGACAAGATTCTAAAAAAGTTGGAAATAGATAGAAATATTATCAAAATGATTTGAAAACGCAATATGCTTCAGCAAACATATTGTTTCCTTTTTTAGAAAACAACAAGGCTGTAAACATTGTAGGCATTTTTGTCAGTGCTGTCAAAGGACAATTTTTATTAAAAACCAAGTGAGGAAGGGGATTTCCTTGAACATGATATGAGTACATATTGACTATGTACAGGCTTGTGGTGATTTGACAATATCATTAATGAACTATTTAGGGGTGTTATGTGAGTGATTTGTTAATCATTTTTTATCTATTAATGCTTATAGTATTCAGTACAATTTTGTTTTATATAAACATTTTGAATTAACATACTTTCTAAATTTGAGTCATTTAATTGAAAACTTTTTGCATACCTGTGTTACTTTAATGTATAGAATAACATAAATGATAGTATGCTTGCATACTAAGTATATTATATAAGTATATTATGCGGCATTTTAATCCTTGTGTCATCTTTAATGTAATTTGGAGAATTAAAAATTAGGTTAGTTAATTAACTAGCACTTGGATAATAGTTAGCACTTAGAATAATTAATTAGCACTTGGGCTATTAAGTTAATTAATTAGCTTATTATTTAGCTAATTAATAGGCTAATTGAATAATTAGCAAATGAATATGCTAATTAAGCTAATTATTAAGCTAATTGAATAATTAGCAAATGAATATGCTAATTGTTATGAATATACTAAGCTAACTAATAAGCTAATTAAGTTAATTAATTAGCACTTGGATGTTATTTATATTTTTCTTTTAAAAGTTGCATATATCAGTTTCATTTTCTTTCTGATATAGTTGGCAGGTTTTGACTCGATGAAACTGCTTTAACAAGGCAACACGTATCTTCTTTAAACCTTTATTCTATTAGGCATCCAAACTATTCAAAAAGAACTTGATAATTTCATAGCTGCAATTCTCTTAAAAATATTTACAGGCAAATAAATATATTTTATACTCAATATACTGGTTTTATTTTCGTAATACGTAGTTCAATAAAAACTTTATTTATTGTTGATAATTTAGTGAAAATTTACATAATAACAAAGTCCATTATATTTTTTTATATTTCAATTAATTTTTTAATACAGTTTATTAAAAAAAACTTTTGTGACTTGTCAAGCATAAACGCACAAACATACTATAAGTTTTTATTCTTTCCATTAAATGCTTCACTTTCGTAATACTACTTAAAAGCTCATTGAAAATATATATCCTAATATCTTATAAATTTTAACATACATACCATCATAAAAAAAAAATCATTTGCAACAAAATACCTATTGACAATAGTTTACAACTGTAAGTAGTTATATTAAATTAAAGCATCAATAATATTTTGAGACAAAAAACAAGCGATTATCTTTAAATAAAACTCCAAAAAAGAAAAACTTCAAAGCAGTTTATTCATATTAGTAAAGATTTCACTAAAAAAAAACTCGAAAAGCTGTGTAACAAAGCCTAATTGTAACAACCGAACAATTCAGAGAAAATTTAGCAATAAGAAAAAGTTTATTTAATGCTATTAACAAGTAAAAGACTTTTCAAATGTCCAAAATGTATGTAATTATTAAAAAAGTGTTTAAAAAACTGATTTTATTGTTCACAGCAAGAAATACTTTACATTGACCAATTAGCTTCAAAACTTGTAATGACTCGTAATAATGAAATGGCTTGACTCAAATCCTTAACTATATCAAGAGTTTCAATATTTAAAATATCAACCAAAAGTTATTATTTAGGTCACTATTTTAACAAAATTTGTAAACAAAACTTATTTTAAACCAAACAGAATAGGTATTAACCTAGAATATATGTAGAACATCTGAAGATGTTTAATTTTCATTGGTTACATTTATTTTTTATCGGATACGTTAATTTTTCATCAAATACATTTATTGTTCACCGGATACATTTATTTTTCATCAGATACATTTTTTTACATTGATTTTAATTGGATACATATATTTTTAATTTTAGTTGGAAACATTTATTTTTAATTCGATAAACCTTTTTTTTTTTTAGTTACATCCAGTTTTTATTGGATACAGAGCTATGCGGAAATATAAACTAAATTATTTGAAAATAAAAATTATTTTATGCGAAAAAAAAGTTTTGGGGAAATATAAACTAAAAACTGCGGAAATACAAACTAAAACAAGAAAATATAAAATTAATAAAAGAAGTTAAAAAAAAATCTATTACTTAAACTACAATTTGCAACACATTTTTTTAATTTCTTATTTTTATTTCATATTTTCTTATTTAGATTAACTTGTTTTAGTTTATATTTCCGTATTTTTTTAGTTTATATTTCCGCATAACTTAATTTTACTTCTGCATAATTTAGTTTATATTTCAGACCTAAAAAGTTTGTTTATATTTCAACCCTGAGAGTTAACTTTTCATTTGATAAATTTAATTTTAATTGGATACATTTAAATTTGAATAGTAACTAAAACTTACTTTATAATCATATTTTTTTATCTGAAGAAATCCGTGTCGGATAATTAAACCTACAAAAATCTCAACCTACTAAGTTGCTCTATAAAAAGATTATCTACAAAAAAGTGGAACTAATTTTTAGATAACCTATTAAGGCGTATTCATTATTAACCAGTTTAAGATAAATTAATTTTCAACCGATTATCTGGTCTGTGTTTTTAACGTAGTTCTAACTACGAATTTTTTTAAATTAACAATCAATAAGTTTTCCAAGTATTCATCGAACCTTATACCTCCCGATTCTGAAGACAGCGCTTCAACCACTGCGCCAAGGCTGATCAAGTTTGGCTCGTATTCAAATCAACAACAAAATATACTAAATACATACCGCAAAGGCGTAGTTACTAAATCAAAAATGCAGTTGGTTGAATATTCAGTTGGTTTAAAATTTAGTAGGTCAAAAATACAGTATATCAACGGTTTAGCAGCTTGGAAAATTAGCATTTATGTTTTATTTAGGGGTAATATAAAAATCAAAAATTGTCGGTTGAAAATCAAAAGCATCATAATCTACGATTTAAGAAATTTCAAAATTAGATTGAGTTATAGACCACCAAAACAACATATGTTTTGACTTTAAAATTCCATAAAACTTACCAAGTCTTCTGCTTCATTTTGGAATAGGTTTTTTAAATCAGAAAATTAACTAATATTTTTCTAGTTAACTTTCAAGACTTTCATAAATCTTGTTATAACATAAATATTTAAGAAGACAGACATTATCAGACGAAAAGAAACCAAAAAATTAGTTATTTGTCAGGTGTATCTTTAGAAAAAATTTAAAAAGAAAAAATTGCATTTTTTATCATTTTTAATGTTTCCAAAATAATAGACTATTACTTTATTTGCTTACTGGGAAAAAATGATTAAGAGTCATTTTTTGTAAGAATCAGGCAGTCAATGGAAGTGACCTCCTCCAAATTGCTTGAATTTTTTATATATTGATCAGAATATAGAGAAAACCTGTTGGGGAAAAAAAAAAATTTCAAAAATGTTTCGTTCACGCGGAATCTGGGCTTAAATTTTTGAGATTTTTTTAAAAATTTTTAGAAATTTAGTTTTTGCCACCTTTGAACCCATTTTTTTGGCAAGGCAAAAAGTTGCACATAGCTTTTGTAGTTAATATCAGATGTAACCCAAAAGCTCTCTCCAAAAAATATAAAAAAGTTGCGTGACACTGTGCGGTTGGCTAATTATCATAGTTCAAAAGTACAAAATCAATCACCTTTGTCAATTTTTAATCGGAGTTAATTCTAGCGGCGAAGTGTTGCACACAATTTTTCTTTTAGGATTTGAAATTATCAAAGGTATTGAGTCTAAAAATGCAAAGAAAGTTATGTGATACCTAAGGCATATTAATATATTAAGGCTTGAAATTGGAAAAAAATGTTTTAGTATACTTACAAAATGAACCATTACGGCAGAGGCGCTTAGTTTTGTAAAAATGTAAACATATCCAACTGTCAATACAAAAAGGTCCTAACATAATAATAAAAAAAATTCGTGTGATCTTTAGATATTAAGTTAAAAATAAAGGTACAAATTGTTAAAAATGATTAAGTACGAAGAGATATTTTTTTGGACACACAGATGAGGTTTTCGCTCACAATAACATTTCTATCATCCAAAATTAGCATTTAGCATTACACAAAACATTGCACGTAATGTTAAGAAAAAATTTAAGCGTTTCTGACTATGATATAGAAATCATAACAATTGAAATAAATAATAATAAAAAACAATACATGATCAGAAGTGAATTATTTAAATTTACGTCATAACCAAATAACTTGTGGTGATCGAATGGAAGAAGAATCGCTGATATCACGATTGTGGAGAAACAAGTTAGTGGGCGGTTGTTTACTTTACCATAAAAATGTCTTAACTTTATTTTAACGATCTTTAAAATTTGCATAAATAGAGTAGATATTTTATCATTGCTATTGAGAAATAGGTACTGCATAAATAGAACTTGTTTTTAGTTGAGTATGAAACAAAACAAATATTTTTATGAAAACTGTTGTTGCTTTGCAAAAGGAAATTGTGGATAATTCAAAAAGCATAAAACTATAAACAAAATGTTCTACATTCATCAGCTGGGAGATGTTGATGTTAAGAAACACCTCATCAACTTAAAGGTAATTATGTATTTTAAATTTACGCAGACTGTAATATAATTTTTATAATTACATACTTTATAACTTCTCTGCAATAAGATTTTGAGACAAAGTTCTTTAAACAAAAAAAAATAGCTCTTTTAATTAGTTCCTCACTCTTTTAATAAATAATCACTAAATTAATCACACTCTTGCAATATTGTATTTTAATAATAACAACAATGTATTTCAAACTTGTAAACATTTTTCGTGAAGAGTCAGATTATAAACAATGCTTTAAATGACACACTTAATAATTGTTTAAAAAATTGTTTTTAGGTCATGCGATTAAACGATAATAATATTTGGGAAGAAAATGGACTTATTGCAAATAGACTTAAAAGAAATCTTGAAAAGGATGAACAAATATGTGCTTTTCACCGGTACACGTTTGGTATTGCATGGAGTCCTCCAAAAACATGCTTTCATCCTCACCATCTAAATATAAAAGGAAAAAAATCTCCCGCTTTAAGGGCGTCACCAATTCATGTCGTCATATCAATGTCAAAGCGATACAATGAAGTATTTTCAGTTGGTGCAATGCTGTGTTTTACCCATTTAAAGCAAGAAACTGCTTTATCTAGAGTCAACGAAAACACCAATTTATGTACAGAAACACAAGCACAACAAGAACAAACATATATGACACCTGCTACTCCAGATGAAGAATTTGATCCCGGTGAAATTAATGTTCCACAGGAGATTTTGGACGAATCTCTAAGAAGCCGTGAGAGTGTAACTGAGGTTCTTAATGCAAGTCCAATAAAACTTAGATTAAAAAGGAAGTTCGAATATCTGGAAGATACTACTAAAGATAAGTTAAAACGCAAGTATGTTCGCCTAGAAAACTTATTAAAGAAAATATTTGCGGAAGCTGTTGCTCCTGGACAAGAGGAAATACTTATAGATTTTCTTAACAGTAAAAATGTTGATGAAATAAATAGCCCTCTCCCAATTGAAATTATTCGTGCTCAGAAAGTATATAAGCAAAGTGATTCCATGGGAAAGTTAGTTATCCTCTCATTATTAGACCATACCAAGTATACCAAAAAGTTTATAATGAACACATTTGAGTGTACCAAACATCGTATAGAAACAGCAAGAAAATGGCATGCATCTCATAAAGGGTTGGGATTTCCAGAGAAGAAAGTATTCGTCCGATCTAGTCTTGATCAAACAAAGTGTGAGCATTTCTTAGACTTTATATTCACAAGCGGTATTTTGCATGATGTTGCTTATGGAATAACCAAATTAAAATACGACAGCGGTGAAGAACAAAAGATAGTGCATGCAATACTGACGACAAAATATAGCCACGCTATCATGTTCTATCGAAAAAGTTGTAGTGAAAACAATTATATACCATTATCTGATTCAAGTTTGTGGAAAGTATTGCATGCAATAAAACCTTCAAGTCGAAAAAGCTTAGCTGGATTAGATGATGTTACTGCTTCAGGCATGAATGTTTTTCAAACATTACAAAAATTGGCACAAAGATTTAGTTCTAAATCTCTCGAAGCTGCCCTTGAAAAAGGAAAAAGGTATTTGAAAACAAGTTATCAAACCAATTGTAGTGTCAATGACTCAAACATTTCTTCTCATAGCTCAAAACATGCCTTATCAGATCCATCTGAAAAAAATCTTCAATCCAACACAGAGATATCAGAAGTGGTATGTGCCGATTGCTATGATTTGTGCAAAGCTATTGAGATGATCAAAGAACTAACAATACAAAATTCTGACGATGCTGATTCTATTTATGATTTGGAAATTGCTGTAAAGGATGTATTCAACTACATAAAACACCTGATGAGAGATTCTCAACAGAAAAAGGCAAAAATCGAAGCTTTTAAGCAATTAAACGATGAAACTGCTTTCTGGCTTAAAGATTTTTGTCAAAAAATTCTTCCGGTTCGATACAGAGAGGACCAAAGAGAGTATTTTGGCAAGAAAGGAATGAGTTTACATGTGGATATATTCTTCATAAAAATAGCAGGAAAGTTATTCAAACGTGTTTACTTTACTTCAATGTATAGGTGTGATCAGGGAATAGGTGATGTTGTTTCGTTAGCCACTGCAGTTTTAGACCAATTCAGAATTAATCAACCGCATATCAAGAAAATGTTTACCAAATCTGATAATGCCGGCTGCTATCAGGGAAATCTTTCAGCTGAAGCAATCTACAATGTATGCAAAGAGAGAGATATAAAGTTGCTGAGATATGATTATAATGAACCCTGTTGTGGAAAAGATCAATGTGACAGGGAGAGTGCAGTTGTAAAGACAATTTTAAGGAGTTACGTTGACTCTGGTAATAATCTTTTGACTGCTGAAGATATACACAAGGCTATGCATTATAGTTTTGGCGCTAAAGATGCAAAAGTAGCAGTTGCTCAAATTAGCAATGATAAAACTGTAGTTACTGGACCAAAGATTAAGAACATTAGCAACTATCACTCATTTGAGTTTGGTGAGAAAAGTATGAAGATGTGGCGTTATTTCAATATCGGTGAGGGAATTGAACAAGAGTATATGGAAATCTTAAAATTCAACCCTCGATTAAGTTGTTGTTGCCATATAGCAAAACAGATAATTCAATTAAGCGTAACAAGTCACTTAAGGAAAAACAGAAAAGAAGTGACAGGCAATTATATTCATTAAGATTTTGCACTGAAATGAATTGTACTTTATCATTTGAAAGCGATGCTGAGTTAGAAGAACACATGCTATCCGGTCTTCATACAGTTCCGAAATCATTAACATCATTGGATAAAGTTTGCAACTCGTTTGTTCATAAGATGAAAATTACTTCACAACTAAATATGCCAATTTCTTCATCCTCTAACATTGCTTCCGTAAAAGACAAACCACATTGCATGAACATTTTTCTATTGCAAGGTTGGGCATTACCAGTTCGAAGTTCTTTTAGATTTTCAAATCAGCAGAAAGAACTGTTATATAAATACTTTATTCGTGGAGAAGAATCAGGTAATAAAATGAGCCCTGAGCAGGTTCACATGCAGCTGAGGAGAGAACTTCCGCCTGATCAATATGTAACTAGCCAACAGATAAGATCTTTATTTTCAAGGTAGGCATTGTTGCTATCAAAACTTTTGCAAATTAGATTATGTTTCTGACTGTTAAATAGTTCTTTTACAAATATGAAATTAAAATTTAGGTGAAAGTTATAATTTTGTGTGTTTGTTTACATATGTTTAAAAATATGTACAATTGATATTGTCATAGATTTAGTAACCTGAAAAGAAAAGGTAAGCTGGTAGAACCGACAACAGAAAATAATGAAAATAGTCAGGTTAACGATAACAAAGAAGTTTATGGCGAAAATGATGACTTTAATCTGGCAGGAGACAATGAAGATGATAATAAATATGAGGAAGACATCGCCAATCTTGCAAAAGAAATTTGTCTTGTATGGAAAGTGAATGATTGGGTTGCTGTTGCATATGAAAAATAATGGAATATTGGATATATTGTGGAGGTAATATTATTCAAAGTATATATTAGTTTCAAGTTTTTATTTTGTTTTACAAAACAGTGCTCTAAAATAAAAGGAATATAAATAAAATGTAAAAATAATTTCAGAATGACATTATATAAGACTTTACAAGTTTTATTGAATGTAAGCAAAATTAAACAAATCATAAACTCTTTATTATATTATTTTAAATGTTGCGCTAATACTTTTAGGTATCTATAACTGGGATCAGAGTTAATTGTATGATTAACGGGCAAGAGAAGAATACTTTTCGCTGGCCAGTTACTACCGAGGAGATAAATAACCAAACTGGTAAAATTATCTGTTTAGTAAATGCTCCTTTTCTAATCAGTGGTTGTGGCGATTATTCATTATCCGAAGAAGACTATAATACAGTCATATCATTATTCTTAGAGAAACTTACTGCAGCAGAGTAGAAATTATGTGTGATGTGGTGGATAATGTGTGTAAATGACTCTATTAATAAATGAAAAACTAATTTTTAAATGGAAAAACATTTAAATGTTTGATTTATGTTTTATTTAATTAGCAATATAGTTATCTTGATGTTAGATTTTTGTTCAGTTTTTAATTCATGTTATATCATGCGTGTGACAAAATCACACGAATTTTTTTTATTATTATGTTAGGACCTTTTTGTATTGACAGTTGGATATGTTTACATTTTTACAAAACTAAGCGCCTCTGCCGTAATGGTTCATTTTGTAAGTATACTAAAACATTTTTTTCCAATTTCAAGCCTTAATATATTAATAGGCCTTAGGTATCACATAACTTTCTTTGCATTTTTAGACTCAATACCTTTGATAATTTCAAATCCTAAAAGAAAAATTGTGTGCAACACTTCGCCGCTAGAATTAACTCCGATTAAAAGTTGACAAAAGTGATTGATTTTGTACTTTTGATTTATGATAATTAGCCAACCGCACAGTGTCACGCAACTTTTTTATATTTTTTGGAGAGAGCTTTTGGGTTACGTCTGATATTAACTACAAAAGCTATGTGCAACTTTTTGCCTTGCCAAAAAAATGGGTTCAAAGGTGGCAAAAACTAAATTTCTAAAAATTTTTAAAAAAATCTCAAAAATTTAAGCCCAGATTCCGAGTGAACGAAACATTTTTGAAAATTTTTTTTTCCCCAACAGGTTTTCTCTATATTCTGATCAATATATAAAAAATTCAAGCAATTTGGAAGAGGTCACTTCCACAGTTTCAGGAATTTGCCTGATTCTTAGAAAAAACGGCTCTTAAAAAACAGAAAACAATAATTTGATTGCAGTATCGATTAGAAAACAACTAAAAATAGTGCAATAATTCGCTAGCGAACAAACATTAAAATCCTGACTTTGTTGCATAAAAACTTAATTAGCTAAAAAGTATGGTAATCCAAAAACAAACATAACCATTAACTTACAATGCTGGAATTTAAGACGTGCAGCTGACTTAAAAATGACACAAATATGAAAGAGCTTATTGTTCCTGCTGTGTATAAATGATTTATACTTATAATACAAGTTTTAAAACTTATATTGTTTTATGATGACATTATTTTTTTTTGTACTCAAACGTTAATATAAATGGTCTTTTTAAAAAGTTGAATGAAGTAAAAATTTGTTGGATTAAATTGGATTATAAGTAAGTACTTTTATTAAATGTTAGGAAAAATGTCGTAGAATTTTTATAATAAGTTGATTAAAAACAAAATCTAGAAAAATACTTTTATGCTATATGGAGTCAGAGCCATCCCAAAAAGAAATTATAAGTGGAGGTAACGTATCTGTTTCTTAGCTGAATGAAGGCTGAAGAAAATTGAAATGGAGACTTAAAAAAATAAGTTCTCGTTGGCTTACATTTGTTGGCTGCCAACTAAAAATCCAAATATGTCAACTCCAGGATCTAAACTAGCCAAAATTTTTAATAAATTTTTCTTAGGGGGTTAGCCTACCCTTGCAACCCTGTATAGTGTTAAACCATTTCTTAATAGTGAATGTTTAAAAAGCATAAATACTTTGCATTTAATAATGGTTATCTCTACGATTGCAATTTTCAATCGGGAAGTTTAAACTTTGAATGAATATCTAAAAAAATAAACAAAAAACTCAATAATATATTTGGCGTTAATAGAACTATTTATTGCTCTCTTTTAAGCGAACTAAATTCTCCTAATTTTTATAAACTTATTACACACTCAACTTAGCTGTTCACGTAAAAAATCAAAACATAGTTTATCACCTAATGTATTTCATACTTATTTTAGGATAAGTTTTATACATACCCCACACAAATTTCAAATAGTTATTTTTTTTGCTTTTTCTATGAAAAAAAATTTAAAACCAATAAAACTGTACTTGTCTATGGAAAAATTTATAAAAGAATCTAAATATTCGAGAAGAAATTCAGTTATATTACATTTTCAAAAAAGAGCATTAAATATATAATTTGAAAAATTTATTACTTTTCACTTCTTTTTTTTTTTTTTCCTTTCGATTTTTTAATCAATACAAAAAAATTTTGTAACAAGTCATTATTATTTAAAGAACGCGGGCAACTTGCAAGAGACCCAAGATTTTATTATCAAAAAACCGCTCTACATTATTATATACCTTTTGTATACCATCTTACAAATAATTAACTAATTAAATAATGTCCTCAGTTTCTTTTCAGTTTGGATAGCATAAGAATTAAAAAAATTCAAGAAAAAATGTAAAAAAATTGTTAATCTTAAACAAACATTTTACTTGGATACACATTAATATTAACTTTGACTTGTTTTATTTACTTCTTAATTTATGGTAACTTTTGTTTGTTCAAAATATGAAATATGTAAGCACTTGTGATCTGTGCGAAATAAAAGTGTTTCATCTTTATTTTTTTTTATTTTTTTTTTTGAGCGTTGAATAAACTGACAACGGCTTTGCAATTAGAGATAAGTGATAAGACTGTATACGCCTTCTTCTTGCTCCGGCCACTTATTATATGTTTAAACATTCTATATTATTGTAAATAATACTATTACAACAAACTATTTTTTTGTATCCATATAACAGTATAACTTACAATATAACCCTTTTCAATCTCATTACTATGTAAATAATATATTATAACATTACTATGTTAATAATATACTATTTAGGTTAAAAAATAAATGCGCCACTGTGCAACAAAATTAGAACTATAAACTAAAAAGTAAACCAACACTATACACTTAAAATTAAAAAGAAACAGCAACGATTAACAATCCATTCTTGCCCTATAGAACATTATTATTACTCCCTAGATCAAATGTCAACGAAATATGGTTTCTCAACTTATTTATTAAAAACATTTTTTTACGTTTTACACGTAAACTATTAAACCAATAAATATATTATAAGTAATTAATTTACCAAACTTTTATATATTTTTTGCAACATTAAAGAGGCGTTTTAGACAACAAAAAAAATAGTTCTTAAAATCCAAAAAGCTCTAAATCTTAGTCTCTTGTTAACTAGGCTTGATCTCCCTTACTCGAGATTTAGTTAAAACAGGTAGTATCTACATATAAAGTAAAAGTAATTGTGAAATGTATACTAACATTATGCTAAGCCAATAAAGGTTTGGAATTGTAATCACACACGTTTTCATTAAGAAAAACGAAGCTTTAGTCAAAAAGTTTTAAAATAAAGCTCCATTATGCTTAACGCAGATCCTAGAATACTTACTCTCCGAGCGCACCACAAATCATTGAATATGTTGAATTAATTGGAGCAATCATTTCAGGATCAAGTAAAGCTAGAAGCTCTGGTTTTCTTTTTTCTTGTTTAACTATATAATAAAACAAATAAAAGAAAATATATTTTTTTAATTTAAGTTGCACAAAATAAAAAATATTTCTTCTCAACTGTGTAAAAAGTAAAACTAAAAATCTTATAAGAAAAAAAATCGGCGTAGCATAATTATTTACTTTTTGTTGTTGAAATAAGGGAATCAAATGACTTTTAAACCTAAGAATGATATTAACGATCATTACCAACAAGAATTATAAATACTCAATATCAGCAGCAGCAGTAAGAATGCGACAAAAGTTGGAAACAAACTTATTAACATAAACGTTTCACCATACAAAAATATAATAAGAACGTCGGCAAAAAAGTGACAAGCTCAAATACTTTTACTCCGGCAGTTAGGTCAGCATTGCCAAACGCCAACCCTAATTCCGAGTGTTGCCATTATCCAAGCTAATCCGACCATATTGGAGAGTACGGATTTTTTGAATATCTAAGCTTTGCAAAAATTCATATCAAAATTATTATATTCTTTCTTTAGTATTTTTGTTTTATGCTAACAAGTTTTTCTCCAAATACATAAACTTTTTAAACTTATAATTTAAGTAAAATTTTGTAACATTTGTTTAGGAAGCAGTTGAATTTTCTTTAATAAAATTAAAGTTAACTTACTATCATAAGCCTCATACAAAACTTGCTGATTTGAGAAAATTGTATATCCATTATTTATCAAAATACAACGGAGGCCACCGTTGCTAAGCGACTCTTTAATATCATTTTCAAGAACAACGCTGTAAACAAGTGAACCAGAGGAAGTTTGAAATACATGAGGATAGTAACCTGGATACCAATAGTCTATTTTTCTTTCAGAGCTTACTATACCCCATCGAATACTAGAACCATAACCTTTTTTGTGATTTGGACAAGGTATAATTAACTTTTGCCCAATAAGAGGTCTAATTGAAAAAATTGAAAAATTAAAAAATGAAAAATGTCATTAGCTTTTTAGTTTTTATAAATCTTCAACATAACTATTTTATAAATTAAGATAAAAAGATGGCAGCGATAATACCTAATATAATTTGGCTCATTTTCGTATTGAAAACCTGGTCTAAAGGCGCCAATTACACGAACATTGATAAAAATTTCATCAAAAACTATTCCTATTTCATTTGTAGCAATGCAACGATACCTTCCAGTATCATAGAGATTAGCATCACCATCAGACTTTCCTTTTATGTTAGTTATAGTCAATATACTACCTGTTAAAATATAGAGAAACTTAAGAAAAAAAATTATTCAGTTTAATTTACACATTTTATTTGTTTATATTTTCTATTATATTAAAGAAATAAGTAAAGATTTAAATGCAGTTAACATAAAAATTAATAAAAATAATTGTTTCCACTTTTGAAAATTTAAAAAAATTTTGATTTTAATTTTAAAGTTATTGTGTTTTTAGGCTTATCATCAGTTCAAACACTTTAACATTTTGCACACCGTTAATTGTAAAAAGGTTACTTTAAATATTGGAGTAACCTGAATGAAAATATCCTTTTCTTTTCAAGCTGTAATTATGACAAGAACTTATAGAAAACTGTTCAAACCATAAACATCAAAGTTTGTAACTATAAATATAAACCCTCCCTAACCCCCTACCCCACCTTCCTAAAACAAAAAGGAAACAACCTTTATTTAAACAGCGGAAATGCAATAGTTGCAAAAACTATTAATAAAAAAACCTAATAAAAACAACTTGTAAACTTTACAAGCTTAAAGATATAACAACTTAGTAAGAAATACAGCAATAATAGCCAAATGAAATCAATTTATTAATAAGAATTGGAAGTAACTAAATATATAACATAATATAACTTCGGTGACAAAATAATGTCTTCTACTTGCCCCGCAAGCGTTTTTATTTATAAACTTTTAAAAGATATTATTCGACAGAATAAACAAACAAGGCAAAACAAAAAAATAATAATCGCTCTTTATAAAAAAAAAGTGAGAGCAAGAATTAAAAATTTTGTAATGTAGTTGTTTTTTTTGCATTGATTGTTTAAACAAAGTCTTTTTTTGATTTCATCACATTTCTCGATTTTGAAACTGAGTTTGCACAAAGCTATTTCTTTTATCCCAACCACAGTCTAAGTTAGCTGCCTCAGCAACAATTTGACTGCACCTCACAACGTTGGATATGTAATAAATATAAAGGAAGCTCCAGGGAAGAAACTCTCAATGCGTTGAGATAGGGTAATGACAAATTAGCTGTGAAAGTTGCTTCAGTAACGACTTCTTTTTTCCAAATAATAAGTTCTTTGAGTTTACAAGCATCAAGGTTTATAGTTTGTGGAACTTTAAAAGATCTTACATCAATAAAGCTATGTTTACTTCCGGTCCTGTCTGCCAATACTATGTTGATTGCAAATATTCAGAGAATAGCGACATGTATATTTTCTGATAAAACCGCACAGGATTCATTTTAGATAAGGTTTAGAGGCTTTTTTAACTCTATCATCTTGCTTCTGCCGTAGTCGAAAATGCTTAAAAAAATTACCGCGACCGTATTTAATGTCGTGTGTCATCCAAGATGCAAGGAGCCATAAAATCTCTGATTATCAGATTTAAAATTATACTGCTCATATACAAAAACAAGCATCTTATGTTATAAGTAAGTCATCAACTCTGAGAAATCTGCCACATTTAAGAGCTGCTACTTTAGGATCAACGTTTTCATTTTGATATTGCATTTAAATACTTTCATGCAACTAAAATATGAATGCTCATTTGCTTAATAAAGTCTTAACTGATATTAACTGAAGGTTCCAGGAGGAGTATTGGAGTAAATTTAGTTATTCTTTTAAGAACTTTAGAAAAAAGTGTTGTAACTGTTCCACACCATCCTTTTTCTAAAAAAGATGGCTCGTCAATTTTTTCTATTATATGACGGAATTGAAGCCCATTAATGTAAGGTTGTTTAAGATAGTTTTCTTGTTTTTCTAATGTTGAGTCTTCTTTGCTACCATTGACTTTATCGCTATCAATGATCATATCAACATTGGAATTATTTTTCATTTCTGCTGTATGTTACGTCAGAAATAAATAAACTTATATATTCATGTTTTTAGACGTATTTTTAGCGTCAAACCTATTAGTATATGAATAAAATGTTCTGATTGACTCTAACTTAGCTTCTTGTCGTTGTCGATTGAGCCTTGCTTAATTTGTTGACTTACGAAAGTTTTTTAAGCTAACGTTTGTGTTTTCTTTATTATCCGGGCCAAACTCTTACTCAGATGAAACACTTGTTTTTCTCGCTAAGTTTTTATCCAAACAAGCTTTTTGTTAAACTTAAGAGTTTGTTTTCAAACAAACTCTTAAATTTAAGTGACTTTTGCAAAGGCAATGAGCACGGTCATCGAAAGATTCTTTGCAAGGAGCATCAATTTTCACTGTAGTAAACAATTCTACATTTGCAAAAAACAATGTCTAAAATTTTATCAAGTTTAAATTCCCAGTGTTCTTTATTGGCCTTTTTGGAATTGTGGTGAGCTAACTTAGAGAATGAAGACCAACTTTTACCGAGTTTAGTTCTATAGCTTTAGTACAATAAACTATAGACTTTTTAAAATCAGAAATAAACCATCGCTCTGAAATTTCACGGGCGACACTAAAAAAAGATTTCTTGCATTGAAACATTACGTAGATTTTTTTCAGAAACTAGTTTTTTTTCTCATTGCAGATTAAGACATTGCTGCAAACAATGTTTCAGCGAGACCTCGCGTAATGTTAGAAAATCAGTTTAGAGGAACTATCTAGGACCTCCAAGATATTCGTTCAGCTTAATCTTGATGGATTTTCTAGTTTTCTTACTATCTAAAAATGCCATTTTTCTATTTCGAATATATTATTTTGAAAAATAAAATGGCAGGAATAAAGTTAATTTGAAAATTATTCTACAATAGCTATTATCATATAAGGTATATTTGAATATTAACTACCACTTAAACACAAAATAATATACTAAAAACAAAAAAATTAGGTTCAAAAACTTTTGTAGATCAATCAAGTGAATTATTCGATAACGAGAAGATTTAAAAACTAATTTAGAGTCATTCTAATATAATAAAGCATACAATTAATCAATATTGTAAATAGTCTTATCTACATTTGTAACATAAATAGACAACATTTAGGAAAATTAATTGTATTTAAGTTAATCACCTAATGTACAGTATAATCAAAGTCAGTTCGGTTTGGTTCTATTTTCTTTTCTAACTGGTTTGTGGTGGTTTTTTGTCAAATCGCAAAAACTAACGCTTGTATGATTTATAATTAGAAGTTTATAATTAAGCTAGGTTCAGACAAAATTTGGGGCGATATATAAATGCGTTTATAAAAGATTTAAAATAATAGAAACGTATGTGGTAATCCTGCAGTTAAGCGCCCTAAAATAATTTTATTTTCTCGCTTGTTGCGCTTTCGTGTGAAGACTTGCTCAAAGTAGTGACTTTTTAATATAAACAAAAGGAATATTTATTGGCTTCAGTACATACATCGACTATCTTATAGCCTGCTGCTACAAGGGAGTGCTGCTATATTGACTATCTCATAGCCTGTTGCTACAAGGGAGTGCTGCTACATCGACTATCTTATAGCCTGTTGCTACAAGGAAGTGCTGCTACATCGACTAACGGTTTGGCATGGGGCAGCATCTTTTTTTATTATTATTATTTCACTTAATATTTCTAATGTTTAAAAAGCATCCTCTGACGAGAGCGATGCTTTTTAAACTGCAGGATTACCACGTATGTACCGACGTAATAAGTTTGAATAGTTTTATTTAAACTATTTGCGAAAGCAGTTCCAGGTCTTCTTATAGTAGCATGCTTCTAAACAGGCCGAAAAAACACATTGTTACTTTATTACTCTAAGTTTCCTTGGGCTTGGGGCTGCTAATCTCAATAATTTAAATAAACTTCTGTAAGTTTATTTATTTTGTTTTTTTAATTAAGAAGCTAAGTTTTTTAATTAAGTTATTTATTTAAGATGATTATTTTTGTGGTACGTTTTATAAAATTCATTAAAATATAGTAAATAAATAAATATAATGATAAAATAGTTAAGTGATAATCAATACATAAGTTTTGTAAATAAGAGATTGGGCTCACAGATTTTTATTTTCTACACCAGCATTCTTGTGCTTTTAAACGATTTTTAATCAGGATAGGTTTTTTTATCGTTATCAGAAATACAAACTTAAAGGAAGCGGTCGGGAGGTGTGAGTTTATCATTATCAGAAATACAAACTTAAAGGAAGCAGTCGGGAGGTATGTGTTTATCGTTATCAGAAATAAAAACTTAAAGAAAGCAGTCGGGAGGTGTGAGTTTATCGTTCTCAGAAAGATAAATTTAAAGGAAGCGGGCGGGAGGTGTGAGTTTATCGTTATCAGAAATACAAACATAAAGGAAGCGGACCGGAGGTGTGAGTTAGCAGGCGGGAGGTGTGAGATATCGCTATTTAATGTTACTCATACTAATTTTTACTTTAGAATTGTTGACCGAAAGAATAACGGGTAAAAATGTGTGCTGTAATTTGAACACATTTTAATCAAATACTACAGATTAACCCTACTATGCCGTCGCTAGTTGACTTCCACTTGTTACGTTGGGGTCCATGCGGTACCCAACTAAATAATTATGTTTTTAAAAAAATAATTCGTTGTTTAAAAAGATTACCCAAGATAGTTTTATTCGGTTTTACCAAGAATAATACATTACTTTGTTATTAAAAAAAAAATCTTAACAAATATATATATATATATATATGTATATATATATATATATATATATATATATATATATATATATATATATATATATATATATATATATATATATATATATATATATGTATTTTATTCTGTTTTACCAAAAATAATACATAACTTTGTTATTAAAAAAAAATTTAAACAATATATATATATATATATATGAATATATATATATATATAAATATATATATATATATATATATATATATATATATATTTATATATATATATATATATATATATATATATATATATATATATATATATATATATATATATATATATATATAAATGCATCTATGGTTTACTTTGCACAGTGTTCACAAAGAATTTTGCTGTATGTACAGCATACAAAATTATTACATTTATCACAAGTACTTCGAACTTTTTTATCAAGTGATCTAACACAGAGCTTGCATCTACCTCGTTTTCTTTTCACACTAAAATTTATTTTGCTTTATTTTCATCTTTGCTCCTTTTTGTGTTATTTTGTGGATCGTTGAATGACATAGAAGAACTTAATTCAATATTTTGTGATGAAATATTTGCAAGTTACTCGCAAATAGAATCGTGTAACTTTAAAGATAAATTTGAAAGTAACAGTCTTGAATGGAGTTGGTTTGCTACCAGAGATTTACCGAGCTCTTTTAAAAACAATCTTCTGCAATGCGTCATCTGTTTATTCCATGTAGGATTTAAATGCATCCAAATTACAAAAGCATTAACAGCAGATATGTCTAGGATGTTGTAAAAGATTACCATAGGCCACCTGAATTATAAAAAATAGACTAATAGATAATAGATTTCATAAATTTATTTAGAGTACTGCTTTATTTATAATTACCTGCGGGTCATTCTCTTTGTAGAAAAAGTAGACACCATTTGATCAAGAGTATCTACTCCACCCTTTGTTGAATTATAGTCTAGAATTATCTGTGGTTTTTTGTCAGGGCGATTCGATAACTCTGCATCACGATGATTGCTACTCAGCAGAATGACTGACTTTCCTTTCTTTGGGACATATGAGACTAAAGTTAACTGTTCTTGATGACCAAACAATGAAGAGTAGACTTCTCGTGTTCGAGCAGGTAAAAATTCTGTTGGAATTTCTTTTTTTTTTTTGCGCATCGTTCCAACTAGACTTAATTTTTTCTCCAAAAGTTCTTTTGCAAGTGTTACTGATGTGAAAAAGTTTTCCATTGTAACATTTCTTCCAGATCCTTTTATGACTTCAACTAAATCATGTACTACTCGTTTTCCTTGATTTCTTTCTGGTCCCTCCCCATGAATACGACCGGTATAAATATGTGCATTCAAGACATAGCTGGTACTAGAATCACACAATAACCATAGCTTTAAGCCATATTTAGCTGGTTTGGATTTTATATATTGTCTAAAGGAACAACGTCCACGAAATGGAACTAGCTCTTCATCAACAGTAACATTTTCATATGGTCTAGAACTATTTGAAAGTGTTTGTACCCAAACGTCAAAAACCTCACGTATAGGTGCAAATTTGTCATTGTTGCGTTTTAATAATCGAGTTGCTTTGTCGTCAAATCTCAAAACTCTTGAAATGGTATGAAAACGCTCACGACTCATTACCGAACGAAAAATCTGCCGGCCATCACTAATGTGCCATAGCTCCTCTGTAGCTTCACCTGCTGATCGGTAAACACCTGCTAAAAATAAAAGTTCAAGAAACCCATTTAGTTCATTCTCAGATATTGGTGCCCACTTTTCTTTAAAAACAATTTCACCTTCTTTGTTTGAATTAGTTAGAACTATCTTGAAGATCTTTGGGGTAAAAAAAAGTTGAAAAGCATTATTAATTGAATTTGTCATACGTATTGCATATGGTGTTAATCCTGGTTTTAATTTCATGACATTTTGTGCTGCAAATTTTTTAGAATTGTTTAGTCTTTGTTTTTGCCATATTTCATTACTTTTTGGGCACTTATAAACATTTGTTGAACAGCAAACTTCCACTTCAGTTTCAACTATTCCATTAGTTTTACCTGGACTTATTTCCTCAGCTCTATCATTATGTATATTTCCTCTATTTAACACCTGATTTGCATAACTTATTTTCCTTTGACTATTTAAGCCATAAATGCTGCTAGTGCCTCTAACTCCACCACGAGTTCTACATCTTCTAGCTCCTGATACTGGTGTTGACCTATTCTCTGCTTTTGAAATTGCAGGAGTATCTACTTGAAAATCAACATCATCTGATGACTCAGTATATTCTGAGCTGTCTGTTGTTACTTCAACAACAGACAGCTCAGCTTCTTCCTCATCATCATCAACAGATGTTAGCTCTTCTTCACTTAATGGATCTCTATCAAGCGATGCAAACAATAGTTCCTGAGCCTGTTCAGCAGTGTATCTAATACAAACTCTTTTTTTATTTTCAGCCATAATTTTTAATATTTTTTATGAAATCTAAACTTATCTAATTTATCTAAAAATATCAAAGAAAAGGGTTGAGTCACAAATAAAAAAAATAAAAACAGTTTTTAAAAGCATAAGTTATGAAAAACAGTTAAGTTTATAAGAAAACTATGTTGGGGTCCATATGGACCCCAACATCATTGATGTATATTTTGAAAATAACTAAAAAAAGAGAGCAATTTTCAAAAAATATGTTTTTGGTCTTTGTGCACTTTGTAATATTTAACAGATACATAAAATTTTGAAAAAAATTACTAGCGACATAAATATATAATGCAAAAACAAACTACTCGTGGGGTCCGTTTGGACCCCAACATAATAGTAGGGTTAAAGAGTCATATAGTCAGTTGCTTGGTTTGCGGCAACGAATACGCATTAGTTCACGAATTTGTCGTGAAATCAGATTCAGATTCTTTGATCATTCTTTCATATACTTCCGCTTAGCACCTCTTCATTCTATCATACTTGTCTTTGTTTTTTACCGTTCTTTCTTTTCCGTATATATTTTTTTTAAGCCGGAAAACTTTCCATTAAATTTCCGGAAAATTTAGAACTTTTTGAAAAATGTTATTTTACAGTTATTGGGTTAAATTTAATGTCTTATAAATTTTTATAATTATAAATATTCTAGAAAGTCCCCTGTGAAAAACAATTTTAAGTAGCAACTATAATAGTTTGCTTTCAAAATTGTCTATAATTTTTTTATCCTGTTATTTGCTAAGCATATTGATGTTCATTGCCGTAGCAAGCTTTCTTTAAAGCTTAACATGGTTTTCACCCCTATCCCTAAAGGGGATGGGGCATTTGTCAATATCTATAAAATTGGCCTATAAGTTACTAAAAACTGTAAAATTATATAAAAAAAGATTTGATTGAATATTTACAGTATTTTACAATTTTTTCTTTATTAAAAGACATTATTGATTTATTGAATGCAAAAAGATAAATAAAATTTTTTTGCTAAATTTGAACTATTTAAAAACATTTTTGGCAATAAAAATAAAGAAGTAATGATTTTGAGGTCATAAATTCCACCGCTAAGTTTAAATAAGTACATTAAAGACCTGAGTCTCACTCGCCACAACACTGCTGGGGCACTTTTGACTTTATAAATCAATAAATTAAAAAAAGAGGAGGAAAAGTACCGTTTCTTATAATAATCGAAAAAAGAAAGTCCTTAAAAACTAAAATTCACCCAGCTGAGTTGTGTCAAATACCCAACTAGCCGACTAAATTCGTCAAAAAACCGACTATAATTTGAAAATAACCTTCTTTGTGGGGGTAGTACACCGCCCTTCTCTACACACTCTACCCCTGAAATCGTCTTTGTATGCAACCTTTGCACATAAAATGTCTTTGTTACTTTGAAAGGCTCTACGAAAGTAATGCACAATAAAAGTTGTTAATCTAAAAAAGACTTTATTCTTTGTATTTTGTGTTAATATTTTACACCCTAGTTTAAAGAAGTATAAGTTAGAAATATGTTATGCACAAGTTTAAATGACAAGTTAACTCGGAAAACATCTGCTTTTGTTGTTTCACCAAAGTAATGTAAGTAAAAGTAGCATATAACAACTTAAGCGTTTTATTAATTTTTTTTTAATGCGTTATTCTTAAAGTTATTATGAAAATTTGACTAAAAGATGTTTATCGCTTGTGGGTCTTAATTATTTCATATTTTTTGTGGAAATACTTAAAGGATACCCTAACATTACAATTATAAAACAAATATTTTTGAAACATATAAATGAATTTTATAAAACTAAATAATAACTATAAGTTTAATGGAATTAAAATTTTTTGAAAAATTCTGGAAATTTTAAACAAAATTACAGAAAAATTTCCGAAAAACTATTGGAAATTTTTCTAAAAATCTCGGGAAATTTTTAACCTTTTCCATTATATTAAACAACTTGGGTCTAGTGCAACTGACCCTGCTTGCACTTTACCCTTTAACTTCTGCATTTCTAAAGCTCTAACTCAGATATTACATAGATTATATCGGTTGCGTCACAACTCTTATCAATAACATACACTCCTTGAATTTTGACTTTTCTCAGACCCTAGTTAGCGTTCAGTTTCTAGTTTAGTTAGACCATACAATGATCTTTATAAATCTTTCATCTCGTACTTTTTCTTTGGACACACCCATCATTGTAATACTTACTATTACTCTAAAGTTGGTTGAGATGCATTTTATGACATTCTTTTTTGACAGTCTTTGGACTAATGTCTTTTCTTTCTCAGCTGAAAAATATTTCGTCTACGCAACCTTCTTGATTCAAGTAGGTATAAAAGGCTTTATTTTTTCATGTTGTTTCCAAGTCAAGCTTCATTCTACTCCATGGTTTTCATCTTCTTGTGAAGATGCTATACCGGTAAAAGTCAAATTGAAAGACAACACACAACTCACGATGATTTGTGTAAACTTTGTAATTGTAGAAAAATGAAAAGTTCAATGTGGAAATGGTTGAATTACAATGCGCCATCTGTTAAATCACTATGCTTAGTTTTATTTAATGGTCTTGTGGAAATAAACCAAAAAATCTTAATATTTATTTATCTGTTTGAGGTATTTTTTTTTTTTTTTTTAAACAAACGACTTATTTTATCATTTTAGAGTAAATATTTAGTAACGTATATGATGGTTCCCTATTAATGATTTGATTACCTTGAATCAGACTAAATAGTTTTTATACTATTATTCTGACAGAGAACGCTATAATTTCTTTAAGATCTTTGTTTAGACTAGAGTAACTAAGGCAAATAATCGGTTTAGTGAGAATATTAGAGCTCTCCACTGGAAAGATCTAACACTTTATGAGCTCATTTATTGATAAGTTGTTAAATAAATTGATAAATAAAATATAAACATACAAATAAAAAATTCCACACAATTATTTTCTTTTTTCTAGCTTTACTTAGCGTGAAACCTAAGTATATAAACGTTGAGCTAAAAGGGTCGGATTTAAAGAAATTAAGTGAAAAAAATCATACGGGGATAAAAAGAAAAGCAGTGGCCCACTCTATTAGAATCGTCCTCAAATCAAAACCAGACATCATTTCAATGCATTATTCGTAAAAATATCGCATTTCCTGCTAATTCTTACGATAAAATTCAACTAAACTCACTTATTCAAATGATAATTGCAACGTTTAATCCATTGACCCTGGTGGATAAGGCAAGTTTTAGAAAATTTGTTAATATCTTGGATTCTAAATTTTTAATGCTTGCTTCTGCCAAAATTACCAGCCTACTTAATGAAAGGCTTACTGTTTTAACAAAAAAACTTCGTGACCACATATCTAAAGACAGAAGCTTCACAAAATGCCTCGATGTTTGGACTAAAAAAGGTCTCATTGTGTTTTTTTTAGAAATTTTGGTTTGTTTTTTTCACTACAAATCCGAAAAATTAGTTTATGCTCTGCTTAATTTATATGTTGGGAAACATCAAGATCCAGGTAAACAAATGGTTGATTGTTTTGAAAAATGCTTAAAGTATTGCAATATTTTCAGGAAAAAAAAATTGCTTTTTAATTCGGATAATATAACAAATATGGTAAAAGTCATAAAGTTATCGAGAACGAAAGCTCATCCTGAATGTGATATACTTATTAAATCAGAAAATGAAGTTAATGAAGAGTAGATAACAGATTCGGAAGACCATGAGAGTATAACGAATAGTGAAGAGTGGGAACAAGTTGACTTGAAAGTTAAAATTGTAGCAATTAGAAGATTGGGATGTCTTACACGTGTCATACACTTAGTAGTAAAATTTGCATATATGGTATATTTACCATATATGAATTACTTTTGAAGGTACGTGGATTAGTGGAAAAACACACAAATCTTTGGTGGCATTGGAAAAAAATATCTACGAATGTGGTAAGACTGTGATCAGCGACTGTTCTACAGGATAGAACAGTGCTTATTTATGGTTCGGAATTTTCCAGAAATAAAGATAACTCTCAACAAAGTGCTTGGTGACCTTAACATTAATTCACTTGCTAATACGGAATAGATAATGTTTTAGGAATTTGTCCATCTTTTAGAATCTTTTGTCTATGAAACTGATAATCTCCGAACGGATGCACTTTCTCTATCCAGTGTTATACCTTTAATACATAATTTAGAATGCCACCTTGAGCAGTTTGAAAATGCAGAAGATGTATCAGTTAAAATGGTTGCAAATCTGCGTCGTCGGTTGCAGTTCTTTTGCATCTAAACAATCCTAATTTTAATTCACAGCCAAGTGTTACATGTCTCCTTGATTCCACGTATGCTGTAGCTTTTTTGTATATTGACCATACGCAAATCAGAGAGTATGAAAAGACATGCATTTTGTCAGAGGCAAAAAAATTGGTGCAACACAATTTACCTTCAGCAAGTGCATCTGCTTTTTCTGCTGAGATAAATTTTAGCGGCAAAACAGCTGTAGATAAAGTAAAGCTTTTTCCAAGTAATACAGTACAAAATAAACTTAATATTTTATTGAAAGAAGGAACAGCTATATGTGTCAAAATTCTTTAAATTTCTGATTGAAGATGAGACGTGCCGTTTACCCAAACATTACACCATTAACTGATGATCTCATGGCAGCTCCTGCAACCGAAGCATATGTTGAGAGACATTTTTAACTAGTGGCTTGCTCATAAATGAACTGGAAATAGATATCAGCGTCATTGGAAATGCGAGTATTCTTAAAACTAAATTCTCATCTAGTCTAGATGATAATCATATAATTACTACGCTCTATATTTGCGAAATATACAAGTAAGTATTAAACTCAATAAATAAACTATTTATTATTTTTTATAGTTTGAGAAGCTAATTTTTGTGTTCGCTTAAAGCATTAAGTTAAATATATATGCTTAAATATAGAACATTAAGTTCTACTTCTGTTAAATATATATGCCTATATTATTTATATAATATGTTACATTAAAATTACATGAGAAAAATAACTTACACTACAAACGAAAATTGGACTAAATAAAAACTAGAACTAAAAATATTTTAACATGAACTAAATAAAAACTGAAACTAAAATTATTTACTGGAATGAATAAAAACTAAAACTAAAAACTTTGTCTTTAAACTAAAACTTTAAAAAAACTGAAACTTTAAAATTATTTTGGAACAAAAAATATCACTGAAGGCGCTAACCTTATACCTTTTATAATTTTTTCTAATTTGACACTTAAATTATTCTATTCCTTCCTTTCCAATTAAACAGGTTAACCTATTGTTAGACATTTAAATCACTTAAACTTCTGTTGCTAAAATCATATCTCAACTAAAATTTTCAAGAGCTTGTGGTCCAGAAAACAATCATGTCGAAATTGTTTTCCAGAACTCTCTTTAGTTCTCTGCAGACTACTTAATAAGTGCTTGACTGAGATTTGTTTTCCTGCCTGCTGGAAAATGACATCTGTTTTTCCAATTTTAAACAAAATCTGGAAAACATTCTGAACTCTCCAATTATTGTCCAATCAGTCCAATCTTTCTGTTATAAGCAAAGTCTTTGGTTCTTTAATCAACAAATTTCTATCATCTCATCTTGAGTCAAATAACTTACTGTCAGACAATCAATACGGTTTTTGCTCTACGGCTGAATTGACTGAACTGTTGTGACTGAAAGATTTCATCGTGCAAAAGATAGAGTTTTAGATCGTATAGAAAAAGAAGATCGTATAGAAAAAGAAGCCGATCTTAAATCTTATCTAACCTCTGTAACAGATTTGGGGTTGCAGTGACTTGTAAAATTTAACTATAATAAAACTTAGTTAAAAACTTTACACAATTATCGTAATACGATAAATATTCTTATATTATTTACTTGCAACCCTATCACTGTGTCCTTTTCTTAACGTTTTTTTGGATTCTCAATTACTACTGACTTTTCATGTAAACCATACACACAGTTTTTTTCTCTTTATCGTGCTCAACATTTTATTATTCCTGATTCTATTCTCTAAATCTACAAAACTCTTATTGGTTCTTGTATGGAATACTGTTGTCATATTTAGGGTGGTTTATCCTCTGATGCTCTTTCTACTCTAGGCAAGGTTCAAAAACGCATTGAAAACTAGATATGATTTCAAGCAATTTTTTTTTTTTTCGATGCTAAACTTGGACCTAAGCAAACAAGAATGAATATAACTAACAACAAGTGTTTTATTTTCATGAAAATAACTGCCAATTTGTGTAAACAAATTGGCAGTTATTGCATCGTTAATAATTTTACATTGATTTATAATTAGCTTTTTTGGTGAACTGATAATGTTCATATCTTTTCTACCTACAAAATTTTTCATTATGCTCTAAGCTTTTTGAATGTCATTTTTGTATTTTAGTAATTGGGTTCTATAGTAAAAACAGTCTATTAGTAAAGTTGTAAAATGTGCTTTTGACAGATGAGATGGTGGGGTGCGTCACTGTAAAGCAGAAGAAGAACAAAAATTTTATAATAATAACTCCTAATGATCTTTAATGCGTGGTTTTTATTTTATTTTTTGTTGTTATTTAAACTAAACGGTGTCCAAGTATTTTGAAAAAGAAAGTTTCGAATATACATTTTTGAAAAAACTTTGCATTTTAACTTTCGCTTAAAACTTTGGTTTACACTTTGGCTTTTTTAAAATTTTAACTTCTAATTAGATTTTTTTTGAGTTAGTACTATCAGTTTTATAGTCTAATTGAAGAACTTAGTGCTAAAAGTACTTAAGTTACAAAAAAAATGTTTAAAGAAAATCTTTATAAATTTAAAATGACTGATCATAGTAGATTTTCTCAAAACATTTTTTTTTTTGAATTAGGAGGTATACTTCCCCAGAAATTTTCAAAAATTCAAAAAATAATTAAAATGTGATTTAGACCAGTAAATGTACGGGGATTTCAAAAATTGTAGTGGTTTGACCTACTAAGTTCTATAAATTTCAAAACTTTACATTTTTTTTTTGGATAGGTACAAAAAAATAAAATTTTGTACCCTTAAAAAAATCACTTTTATGGCGAAATAACATATTAGTTACAACGCAAAGTTAATTATTATTTTTGGCTATTTATTCAATATCTTTATATTATCTCGGCTTTTTATTCAATACCTTTATATATTTGACTTTTTATTCAATATTCAAATAAAGATGAATTTTCTATATACATCAAAGAAATGGCAGAATTAGAATAAAAGGCTTTACTATAAAAATAGATGGTGATGAATTTAAAAAATACGTTGTCCTTGCTCAAATTATTGGTGATAATCTTGGTTTAAATGGAGTATTAGGTTATGTGGAAAGTTTTACTGCGACATACCCATGCAGAATATGCATAATGAAACGTAAAGACTTTGACAGTATTTTTGCTGAATCTGTTGAATTACTTAGAACTAAAGAATGTTACCATTATGACGTTTCTTTATATTATTTTTCCCTCAATGGTATAAAGGAAAAGTGTTGCTTTAATAAAATTCCATCATTTCATGTTAATGATAGCATTTATTGTAATATTATGCACGATTTTTTAGGCATTTGCAAGTATGTTTTTCAAAAAATGTTAAACTATCTAGTATTTTAGAAAAAAAACTGCAATCTAGGTGACATAAATAGCAGAATGAGAAATTTTTTATATGATCACTTGTCAATTCCTTTTGTCCTACTGAGTACCAAATAAAAAATGGTTCATTTAGTATTGTTGCAATTGAAATGCTAAATTTGGTTTTAAGCTTTCCTATATTAGTTGGAGATTTAGCTCCTTTTGATGACAATGTTTGGTTTGTTTTTATTGTTAAAACAAATTATCCTAGAAAACTTGATTTATTATTTTTTGGTTCTCTTATCACTGAATTTTTACAAGAATACTGTTTTGTGTTTAAGTTTAGCTTAACTTTGAAGTTTCATATACTTATTCATTATCCACGTATTATTTAAATGCTTGGTCCGCTAAGTAATATGTGGGTAATGCGTTGTAAAGGTAAATTAAGAGGTTTTAAGAGGACTGCTTCATCTGTTAGAAATTTTTAAAATTTTTGTAAAACGGTAGCTATTAGACACCAAATGGATCAGTAAACTCGGTTTATGGCAAAACATGGCCTAAAAAATAATAAATTTTGTGTCGCTAAAACTGAGCCTATTTTACTATGCCATGTGATTGACGGACAAACTATATCAGAATTAAAAGGTAATTATGGGTTGTACAGAGAAATTTTCTAAACAAAAAGTGTTTCTGTTAACTTCGTTAACTTTAAAATTGGTGATGTTATTATTTATGCAGTTGAAGAACTATATCCTGCATTTTGTGTAATCAAACAAATTTTTGTATCTGAAACTGATTTATTTTATTTTCTTTGTCAAAAGTTGTTTATTTTAAAAGAATGCTATCACTTGCAATCTTTTAAGGTTGACATAGAAACAGTGTTAATTGTTTTAAATTGCTCTCACTTTAATAACATCATATGACCTTGGTTGTTGAAACTACAAAATATAAATAAAAATAAATATGTATCGTTAATGCACAAAATATAACTATTAAATTGAAAATAAAAAATCATACTTATAAATTCATGTGGATATATATATATATATATATATATATATATATATATATATATATATATATATATATATATATATATATATATATATATATATATCAGCCCCCTACATTTCCGCAAAATTCTTGATTTTCGAAGGTCGTCATTTGATTTCTGGTGCATTTTGATCAGTGCATTGAGAAAATTATGAACATTTTTTTTTAAGTTGAATTTATTACCTCTTCCAGTCTATTGAAATTTTTATTATTTTCTTCGAACCTCTTTGTTTTAGCGAAAAGTATTGTTTACGCTTGTATTTTACATAACTTTTTCAAGACAACTTAACAAATTAAACTTAAAATGTAGCATAACACACTCACTTGGGAAATCTTAAATGTCAAAAATCTTACAATAAAACAGGTTTATTACTAGTTTTACCGTATGCATAAGGTTTTGTTCACGCACGATTTTAACTTATATCTCTAGGAACATTGTAAACATATATAAGAAATCTTTTATTAAATATTGCAGATACTATTGTCTGGAATTCGGAAAAATATATGAGGTGTCTCAAACAAGATCAAAAAAGATTTTTTTGGTAGAAAAACCTATCAAAAAGCTACCAGATAATAAATTGCCAACAAAAGTAGAAGCGCTTGGATATCTTCATAAGAAAATACTTTATGACATCAATTTCTAAATCTGCTAGACTTCAGGACGTTGTTGCCTGCCCTCTTTCTAAATTTTTTTCACGCCTAAATGTAACGAATCTGGTGGTTGTCAGACGTGTTACTAAAGCCTTAGTTAACATATGGGAAAAGGCTTTAATTCCAAAATTGTGTCATAAACAAATAAGGTATAAATAATACTTTTAATTTCTAGTTGTTAAACAGAAATAATATTTGTATAAATATAATAAAATGCTGGTAATTAACTTTACTTTTTAACTTATACATATATCTTATAGGAATAACATTATAGATTTGGATAATCGCAAAAGTAGATTACAAGCAAACAGTAATAAAGTATCTACTGGGTGTAAAAAGTCGCGCATAGAATTTCGGGAAGAAATGCGTAATCTTTCCGACATTTCTCCTTTAGATGTTAATGACATAATAATGAAAGATAAAACTAAATCACCTTCAAACAAAAAAGAAAATTGTATGTTTTTAGACAACCAAAAAAGCCTGCGAATGTGGTCAATCGATCGTCAGGACAAAAATTATGAAAAGTTTATAAAAAGAAAGTTTGCAAAAACAAATCAATTTCAATTAGATATGTTAACAATCGTTTGACAACATTTTTCAATCAAGTCTTCAAAAACATTCTGATACTGAATTTGCAGACTCAGATGAGTTAGATAAAGACTTACAAGAATACAATTCAAAAAGGAAAAAAATTTGTAACGGTTTCTTTGCCTAAAGATATAATTAAAGCAATATCAATTGTTGCAAAAAGATACAATATTTCTTCAACATCTCATGTAGCTATAATTGCAAGTAACATAAATGCAGACCACGGAGATTTGAATAAGTTTTCACTATCAGAAATAACTTCAAGAAGGCATAACAAAAATGGTCTTAACGAATGAAGGAATTAAAGTTAAGGAATCTTTTATCTCAAAAGCTAAACACTTACCTCTGAATCTTCGCCTGGAAACAAAAGAAGTTTCAGATGTTCTTAACAATGGCAGAAATGTGGAAAGTTTGGCAGTAATTGTAGACTCATCATATCCCAATGAACCCCAGGATTTATCACGGGATTATATTTTAAAAGACCTGGTGCCTTTCATCATGCAAGATTCTTACTAAATCAATCTATAATCTTGTACATTACCCTCTTAGTCCACAGCTTGATTTAAATCTTTTTTCTGCAAACGATATGTCACGTTTTACAGTTTTTGCTGAGTTTGTTGGTGTTTTTTATACTTTTTAGTTTTTAGAAGCTCCTTTTGCATGTACGGCTCGAGATATGGATTCACAAGCAATCAATGATATGGAAAATTATAAAATTTAAAGTCCTGATTTTGCCCAAGCATGCATTGACGTGATGAAACGACATCATTGATACCACGACTAGAGAACAGTTATTTTTTCCATAGCTGAAAAGGAACTAATTCCCAAATTTGGAGAAAGTGTTGCTAAAAATCTGTTTAACTCTGACTCTAAACAGGATGTTGGCAAGTCAAATTTTCAAAAGCAATACAAAAATTCAAGTACTTCTTATCTGTCATCATTTGTAGGAGGCATGAGTTGATTGATTTTTGAGAACCTCGGATTTACAAAGAACAATCTTAAATGGTGTCAAGTTAGTTGTAAGGAATGGGGAAGATACAGCACTTACAGAAGATTTAAGGACTGGGTTTATAAACTACATGTAGTAAATGATCCTGCTGAAAGAGCGCTAAAAATTATTCAAGACTACTCGAAAGTGTGCGTAAATGAAGCGTTGAAGCAAGATATTCTTCTGTCAATAGCAGAGCATAGAGCAAAACATTCAGTTAGTACCAAATAAAATTTGATTAACTTTTGAAACAACATTATAACTAACCATTGTGTATAATATTAAAGTGATAAAGTGGTTGATTATGTTTTTGAGTCAAAGTTTGTGATAGTAAAAAAATTTTACAATCACAAACTTTTTTTACAAAAACGAATGTTTTTGTAAAAAAAAAAGCAATAATTGAAAGAAAATAAATTGTTAGATTTTCAAACTATATCTATAAATAAAATTAATTTAATATATTGATGGAGCAATAAAATGTGGTAGTTTCCTGAAAGTTTTGTTTCATTGCAAAAATTAAATAAATAAATGCGCAAACTATGTTGGCGCATTAGTAGCGTAAAACAAGGATATTTCGAGAAAATTCCAAAAACTTCAACGCACTGGAGGAGGTAGTAAATAAAACTTTAAATAAAAATGAATATGATTTTTTTTTATGTACTCATCAAAATGCACCAGAAATCAAATGACGACCTTCAATAATCAAAAATATTGCGGAAATGGCGGGGGCTAATATATATATATACATATATATATATATATATATATATATATATATATATATATATATATATATATATATATATATATATATATATATATATATATATATATATATATATATGTATATATATATATATATATATATATATATATATATATATATATATATATAAATATATATATATATATATATATATATATATATATGTATATATATATATGTATGTATTATAAGGGTAGAAGAAGAGACTGATGATCTTTTGGCTATTGTATAATTGACATGCTGCAAACGTTCCATACATTTGTGTGAAGAAGCAAAGAGAAAATCCTGGACTCCTACTGTTAAAGAATGTGGGGAATCATTTCTTTTTCTAGCCAATTTATGCATATTCAATATAAATGAAGTACTAAAATTTGATTCAAAATTAAACAAATGTGATTAAAATAATTATGTTGTTACTTACATTGTTTAACTATTATTTTTTGTTTTTCAGTTAGTTGAAAATGCTGAGCAGTCAATTAATAACATTAGGATATTATATAATGACTTGAAGGTGATACTTCAACCTTTAGTTTATGCTGTACCACCAAACATCACAATTGTTGAGTACAACAATCACAGGTGGTCATTTAAAACCCCCTTGAAAGAAATGGATTTTTCGTTTAAATTGATTCAAGTGAGTTTAATGTTATTACTGATACTTGCGTTCCTGCATACAGATTTTATTAATGATTCTTTATCATTTTCAATTATTTGTCTTTAGATCTTGTATAAGGAATACAACACTGCAAGTTTTCCAGCTAGGATGTTTTTACAATAATTTATATATTGTTTTAATTGCCCCGATCATGTCCGAAAGTAAGTGAATTGGCTTCTGAGTTAAATCTATAAGTTGACAGTATAGTTTCATTATGTGTAAATAAAATAATATTTAAAGATAGTTATACGATAATAATACAAATGGAAATATTATTTGTTTTTTAGAGTTATATAACCTATAATTCAGTTTTTTTGCGAGGTATTTAAAGTTCTGTTTTGTCTCGGAAAATAAAGACAATTTATTGGTTAACTTTCCACACACAAAAAAGGTAATTTTTTGGAAATTTACCAAAATATTTGGTTATCTTAACAAAAACATTTGGTGAATATTTATGCACCAAATATTTTTGCTGAAAGTCACAAAATCATTTTGTGAAATTAACAAAATCATTTTGTAAAGTTAACAAAATCATTTTGTAAAATTTACAAAATCATTTTGTGAAATTTACAAAATAAATTTTACCAAATTATTTGGTTACTTTAACAAAAACATTTGGTGCATAAATATTTACCAAACGTTTTTGTTAAATTAACCAAGTTTTTTGTGAGTTTCGCAAAACGTTCTTTGTTGTGCAGGAGGTCTTTAATTTTAGATATTGTTTAAACCTATCGTGACGAGTGACCCATATGACGGTTCATAAGAATTGTTTCTAAATGACGAGTGACCCGAATGGCGGTTCATAAACAATTTTAAATATTTTAAAACATTTATAGCAGTTGGTGAAGACTTTAAACTTA
Organism: Hydra vulgaris; assembly: GCF_038396675.1. NCBI lineage: Eukaryota > Metazoa > Cnidaria > Hydrozoa > Anthoathecata > Hydridae > Hydra > Hydra vulgaris. The sequence continues at coordinate 11,011,158 of NC_088933.1, forward strand.
TCTTTGAAATGTAAATAATTTCTTAAGTTAATTCATAAAACCGTTTCTTAATTGCATTTATAGATCGTTCAAAAATCAATTTTTAAAATGTAAAGTTTTTTTAAATTGATTTTTGCTTAAAACAAATTAAATTATACTGATGTAAATGAGATCCTTAAAATTTTTTTCAATGGTAGTTGTGGAGATTTATTTTGTTTGATCACCACAATGAATGCCTCATTTATTTAATATCGAAAACGATATGTTTATGTATTTCTTCTATATTTGTTTAAGGTTACATAAAGAAACTATATATTTTTGTTAATTTCAACATAATAGATTTTGATCATGTCGCTAAGGTAATAAAAAAAATTTTATTATCATATAAAATTTTATTATCATATAAAAAGTTTTAGTAATTTCTGAAAGCCAATTCTATGACAAAAAAACAAGGTCTTGTTTGTAAAATTCTGACAAGTAGTTTTTATTTTATACTCCTTTAATTGATCAAGATCCAAGTTCGTTATTTTACGCGCAGTCATATAGCCTGTTTTAACTCTAATATATAAAGTTACGTATATTTATAGATTTTTTATCATTTTGTTTCATCAGTTTGAGGGTTTTCAATATGCCAGCAAAAATCCTAAGAAAACCGCTTGAGTGTTTTATCTGAAATTTTCAATGTATTTTCCTTTTAATAAGAGCTGTGCTTTAAATGGAACAGAATTTTGATATAGGTATTTTTTTCTATTGTTAACTTTACAGCACAAGTCATCAGACCCAGAACTTTAAAAAAAAATCTGTTTTATTTAAAACACACATACACTTTTTCTAAATGTGTTTCAAAAGTTTCATTCGGCCTTTTTTATTAGTTTTTGCAAAAACTTGGCCAGCGCAAGTTTTGCTTTCTGATTGATTTGGGTGTTTTTTGCGGTTACTGCAGCAACCGTTGACCAAAAAAAAAAATATTATTCATTTTTATGATAAGGTTAATCATTTTATGTCAAAAGTTGTTATTTAATTTCCATATATTTAAAAATGGGGAATTATACCCCTATAAGTATTTTTAGCATTCTTAATTCTGATACTAATTTTAGACGTACATTAAACGTTCAAATTTGGACGTATATAGTACTCACAACTTTGGACGTGCATAAGTATTTCAAGTCTAAACCAAATCTGAACCAAAATTGTATGTTCCATCCGGACGTCTTTTGTACGTACAATGAACGTACCCGTGCCCGCTGGCTACTGTGTCCCATAAACGCATGTTAAAAATGTTTCTTGATTACAATCAAAAGTATAGAAATATTATATAACGAAATATATAGACAAATTAAAGTCCAAAATAATACCATTTCAAAAGCATGAAGAGAAATCTTTGTTTGACGTTGCAGCATACAAATGCCTTCATTTTTCTAAATGCATCCGTAAAAAAGTAAAGAAGGTACCAGAAAAAAAACATGATTTTCTCAGCAATCAGAGATTTCTGAGGACTATGTAAATGGAAGGACTCGATATTCAAACTACTTTAAGATTTCGGCAAAAAGAAGTAAAAAAAACAGAGTAAATAGACCCTTTTTTTTTTTTTCAACACAGTTTTGTGCTATTACAGGTATTGCAGCTCAAGCAATATCATCAAGCCTCATTCAGAATTCAATTTTTTATTCTTTATCTTAAGATTCTGATTCTGATGACACTGTGATTTGGAATACTGACTTAGAATCAGATGCTGATTATTTAGACACAGATGAAGGCCGCAAGCGAAAATGGTAACAGAAAATATAAAACTAAACAAATGAGATCACCATTACTATCTTTAGCTCAAGCGTGCGATAGAGTAGGCGTTTCAAGCAGAGGTGCTGCATTTATAGCATGTGTTGTGCTGGAAGACCTGAACATAATTTTGAAAGGAGACCAATCTAAAGTAATTGATAAAAATAAGATTAAAAGAGAACAAAAGAAAAACAGACTTGAAATGCAACATTTAGACTATGAAAATATTAGAAGGTTTGTATTTTTATGGAAGTAAAGATACAACATTAGTTATTGATACAAACAAGGAGAAAAATATACGAAAAACTATCAAAGAAGAACATGTTGTTTTAGTACAAGAACCAGGGTCAAAGTATCTTGGGCATGTAGAGACTGCATTAGGACATGGATACAGTATTAAGACAAATATAAAAAGATTTTTTACTCAAAACAGAAGTGATACATCCAAATTAGTTGCCATGGGTTGTGACGGAACAATTGTCAATACCGGATTTTTTAACGGTATTATTGCTTTATTCGAATTAGAACTTAAAAGACCTGTCCACTGGTTTATCTGTAAAATACATCCTAATAAACTTCCTCTACGCCATCTAATTTAAAAACTAGATGGACCTATATTAGGATCTAACGGATGGTCTGGACCAATCGGAACAGAAATTAAATTATGTGATACCTTGCCAATAGTTAAGTACATTCTTATCAGTGCCAAAAATAGACAAAAATCTCTTTGTTCTGACCAAAAATACTTACCTGATATTTACAAAGTAATATCTACAGGTTATTTTTCAAACGCTTTGGCTAACCGAAATCCTGTAGAACTTAACCATGCCAGTTGAGTAACCACTTCAAACAGAATATTGAAGTACTATGTTGGATGTAGGGAACCGTTACACAGACTGTCAGAAATAGTTGAGTTCTTTATTAAAGTTTACTGCCATATGTGGTTCAATATAAGGTGTAATCTCTCGTGCATGGAATGTGCTAGACATTTATGGCTAACCATCAATTTATCCAAGTATGCCAGTAGTAAAATTAAAATTATTATCAATCCAGTCATACAAGGGAATGCTTTTTTTTGCTATGACATCGGATAGTCGCCCAATTATGAAGAAATTGACATAGCAATAAATAATGAAAGCAAGATCAATAAAAACAAATAAAGTTCGAAAGTTCTGTATACCAGAAATCAATTTTAGGGCAAAAAACTATATTGATTGGAAAAATGTGAACTAAATGAACTTCCGATTACCTCTCATATTTCAGATAAAAACCTAATTGAATTTTAACAAATGTTTTTCTTCCAGATATGGAGCATTTTCCATGCCATACTTAAGGAGTAGAGAGATGCATCAAACTTGTAACCAAAGCTTCAGATCAAGTTTGCGGTTTGGCTAGAAGAGATGGTTTCAATCTTTAATTGTACATTATGAACTGCAGAGCTTGTTTGCCAGAAACTCATGAAACAGAGTTTTTTCGTAAAACCTCAGCCCTCTATCGGCAATTGAAGTCATTAAAATATTTTCTTAAAAATTATAACCTTTTCTAACTTAGTCATTGTGCTATGTTTAAACTTTATTACAACTCTAGTATTATATCTATATAATACTAGTTGTTGTTTTTATTTTGTAAAAAAAGGTCAGAAAACGTATTTTTGTAAGAAAAATAAAACCCTAGCGCGAACTAAAGACAAAAAAAAGTAAAAAAAAATTGGCATGATCACTTTTTATAGCATTATGCAATTTTTTCTTTCTATTACAATTTCAAATTCAAAAAAAGTTGTTTTACGATGCGCCCTATTTTTTAAGACTTTAATTTAGAAGGAATAAAGGCATTAGAAGTCATAATAATGTCTAAACAACAACGATGAGGTAGCAGAGTGAAATTAACTAATTTTTTATATACTTATTGAAAATAGAAGAGCAAGAACTAATGTGTAAAACAAGCAATTAGGTAAAAAAATCGGTTTGTATACACAGAATTATACTACTACTCACTTAAAGTTCCATACAAACGAAATCACAATATTTCAAAAAAAGTGATGGTTGACGGACATAAATTGACTTCAGATGAAATTAGCTTAATCAGGTATAGAAAAGATTTTCATGAATATTTTTAATACCTAAAATGTATTGTTTAGTGTTATTAGCAAGTTTATAAGAAAAAAAAATTTTTTTTTACAATATATTGCTAAGTAATGTAACATAAAAAAACTTTTTTCTGTTAAAACTTTGTTGGTATTAGTCTGGCATGGCATAGTAATGATTACCATGTCTATTGCATAAAAAATTCATAACGGCGCATAATATTAAAGCATAACATATTTTGATTAAATCAAATAATAAAAAATATTTAATTGAAAAAAAAGCAACATGAAATTTAATTGATTTTAACAAAAATAATAGTTACCTTGAATTTTATGACGAATTGGACTACCAATAATTCCATTAAAAGTTTTATTGGGGATAAATTTAACATTATTAAATGACCACTCAATAGTTGGTTCAGGGTTTCCTGATGCTATACATTCTAGAGTTAAAAAATCTGATCCAGGTACATTTTCAATTGGTGTATTCAATAATGAAAGCTGGCGGATTCTTGGTGGAAGACCTGTAAATATAAAATGTAAATTATTAGTTTTAATGGAGAAACAAGCGACCTGTTAGCAAGCGAATGGCTAGCGGTACCGGGATTTTTGAGCGATTTTTTTTCTCATCTTATTTTACTTTTACGTTTTAAAAATATTTAGTATTGAATCTGACTTAAGTATAAAAATAGATTAAACTTGTAACATTGTAAATTTATTAGGACATGTATAACTTAAGTATAACAATAGATTAAACTTGTAACAATTTATTACGACATGTCGCTTTTTAGATATAAACACAAATTGAACTTTTTTTAAATAGCGATATTGTTACAATATATCAAAACTTACATAGCTTAAAAAGCTAATTGCTAGCTACTACATAACGGTAAGTTCATAACTACAAAGAGGCTAAAACCGACAAGGTGGTTTTAGCCACCTACAAGGTGGCGAAAACCACTTATCACTAGCGCTATATTTGTACACATTGCGAATATTTATCAGCCATTTCGAAATATTATGTTGATAGCTACATATCGCAGCATTGTAGCTTGCTATAATAAAACTATAAACTTATAGGTTGTCCTTTTGCTATAAGTTGTCTATATCGCTAGCTAAAAATTTGTGTTGTGAAAAAACATCACATCTTTTTAGTAAGCCATATTATTATTCTAGTTTGGCAGTTCACAATGAACTATGGACTATGTTTTTCTATGGACTCAAACGCGTGGTGAGCGGACGTGTTTTACTACAAATAAGAAGTTTAGTAAAAGTTCGTGTAAATATAAAATTTAGTAAAAATATTAATTGCAAACATGGTAAATGTCCAATCAACCGAGTTTAATCTATATAAAGCTGATCAAGATAAATTAATAAAATCACTAATCAAAACAATCAACGAGTTGAAAAGTTGCAATTTACTGTTAACCGAGAGACTAAATGTTCTAGAGAAAACTAAAGTTGCATCTTCCACATCTATATCGTGGGCTAGTGTTGTTTGTGGAAATACGCCACCGAAAACGTCAACTGAACAACTTCATTTAATGAACGCTGTTGTTGCCGAGGCGAAAGAAAGAGAAAAACGGGAAAGTAACGTTGTAGTGGTTGGTATCGAAGCCTCTGAAGAAACAGATTTATCAAGCGCTAGAGAAGAAGATAAAAATTCTATTCTCCATATGATGAAATCTATTATTGCAAAGATCGAAATTAAACAAATAATAAAATTAAAACCAAAATCCGACAAGGAATCACCTTTTATTATTGTTCTTAACAACCGAAATGATAGAAATTCTAATGTAAAAGCTTTAAAAAATTAACCGAGTTTTAAAAATTCAACCGAGTTTAATAAAGTGTTTATCAATTCCGATTTAACTGTGGCTGAGAGATACAAAGCAAAGTTATTACTCGAGGAGTGAAAACAAAAAAGTTCAGAAAATTCGGAACCCTTACTTTTTTAATATGGCATACAAAACGAAAAAGTCATAAAAATTAACAAATAGCAATCATTTTATAATTACAAAAACCAAAAAGATTTCAGTTACGGCTGATTAACTTCTTAAGTCACTCCCAGGGCTGTAGAGTCGGTAAACCGCAGTTTCGACTACGACTCCTTAACTTTATCATGGACCGACTCCGACTCCGACTCCCGATTCCGACTCCTTCATAAGTCACCAATTCGTAACAACAAATTTACCGCGTCAAAATGTTTAGATTGCTATTTCATCAGCATGATATAAATAATCCGACCACTAAGTGCTTTAAACAATATTTATTAGAAAACAATTTTTGAACAAAAAACTTTTCTGAATTTCTGTAAACAGATATACAATAAATTCTTATGCAGTCACTAATAAAATTATGAATTAGCCCTCAGAAAAAGTATTGCCTCCATCAGATCCTCCTTCATGGATGTCCTTAAATCTGATCTTATTGTTTTTTGGGCAGAGAACAACCTCTCCACACTAACTTGAGTTGGTAGCAAAGCAGTAGCCACTCGGGCAACTTCTCTGACCATTTCAGGATACATATCAATTGCTTGCAGTACTGTTATTTTTGATGAACGGTCAAATTGTACCACTATTTTTAATGCACATGAAAAACGGTGGTGAAATTTACTGGCAGTGATCTCTGATAGGAAGGACTTTTTTTCCATGCGGGAACGCTTTGAACGGTCTTTATGGTCCAAATATTTCTCAAAATCAAATTCTTCATCAGTAGATGATGTTGAAGATGTGGCAGTAATGACCCAATTCCTCTTGTTCCAGACAGTTCTGCAACTTGTTCATTCTTACAACTATTTCAAACAGAGCTTTTTTTCCTTTAGTCAGTTGTTGATCATCAAGAAGTATCCGATGCATTGGGTCTACATAAACAGCTGCCAAAAGAATCCTATTTTCTTATAGTACTTTTTCTCTCTGTTTCATTGAAGCGACAATGCCACTTGCAAATAACGCTCCTTTTTTCCAACTTTTCGTCTTTCTCGAGCTTAACAACGAAAGTTTTTTGCTATCATATGAAAAGCATTTGCACAAACAAAAACATGATACATTTAATTGATATTTCCTGTATATAATTACAATTCAATCTTTCACAATCAATAGTTACCCATAGCAACAATATAAAAATTAAGTTATTTTTGTTTTTAACATAAATATCTTGTATAATACTAAAAACAGCACTACTGATGATTATTTGAAAGGTTTCTAGTGCTAATAGTTTTAGTATATATAAAAAATATTTTATATTGGTAATTTTGTTTGGTAATTATATTGTTTTTAATAAAAACATTGTGAGAAAAAAGAATTACTGGATTTTATATATATATATATATATATATATATATATATATATATATATATATATATATATATATATATATATATATATATATTTACCACAAAAATGCGGTCAAAGTTGGTCAAAGAAAATAGCTTTTAAATCAGTTAGCACATATAATATGTATTCCGCTTTCATATATATTTGAATTAAGTTTTACGTCAAACTCGTTACCAAAACAGTGGCTTTAAGCTTCGGTTTTGCCTATTTTTAAAAAAGGATCTACTTCAGATGATAACAATTATAGATCTATATCCCTTACACGTACTAGCTGTCGCGTAATGGAAAGTATTGTTAGTTCATGTATCGCTGATTATCTTTATAAAAATAATCTAATTACGCCTAATTAACACCCTTTTTATCCAAAAGATCTACGTGCACTAATCTTTTAGAGTCAACTATTGACTAAAATAAAGCTTTAGGCAGCAACTTAATTACTGACGTGGAGTACATTGATTTTTAAAAAGCATTTGACTCTGTACCTCATCCAAAAATTTTTTAAAAACTTGCAATGTACGGTATAATAGATAACCTACCTCATTGGATATCAGCATTTCTTTCCAATAGATATTAAAGAGCTCTGGTTGGAAATTTACTATCCAACCTGACCAGAATCCTTAGTGGATTTCCACAGAATAGCGTTTTGGGTCCAACGTTATTCTTGTTATATATTAATCATCTACACTCTATAGTAAAATATCTTAATTACTCTTCAATGTTATATGCTGACGATATCAAACTATATAGTTCATTTAAGGATGCCTGTTATAGTCACGATCTTGCTGTTGCCATGTATAAAGTTAATCTCTGGTCAAAAAAATGGCAGTTAAAAAAGTAGCCAATATTAAGTGCTTTACTCAAAGAATAGCGCCTACTTCATTTTGTAAAGATATAAATTACAACTATCATTTAGGAGAACACAATTTAACCTGGTCTAAAAACTCAAAAGATCTTGGTGTGACCATGGATTCTTACTTAAATTACAATAATCGTATTTCAAATATTGTCCGCGTATCAAACATTCGAGGATATCTACTTCTTAAGTGTTTTAAAAGTCGCGATCCACGTGTTATCGTAAAGGCCTACACTACCTATATAAGACTGATCTTAGAATACTGCTCTCCGGTTTGGTCGCCAAACCGCGCTAAAATAAACAAAACAGTGAAAAGAGTACAAAGACGTTTTATCAAGAGAATTGCTAACCTAAATAACTTTTGATATTTAAATAGACTTAGAATTCTTGGTTTGGAACTACTAGAAATTTGTCGCCTTAAGCAAGACTTGATTACATGTTACAAAATTTTGAACAATTTAGTTTGCTTAAATAAATCAAGTTTCTTTTTAATTAACAACTATATTTACACTCGAGGACATAATTTCAAATTTCGGAATTTAAAATGCAAACTCGATGTCCGTAAATACTCTTTCTCACTCAGAATTGTTAATACTTGGAATAACTTGCCGTCTGACGTCGTGAGCGCCAAAAATATCAAGAGCTTCAAAATTAAAATTAATTCAATCGACTTTGAAAAATACTGTTCCGGCTAACTAGTTTTTGTTGTTTAACTGTGGTCTTATATATAATTGTAATATATTTATATTTTGTAAATTATCTCGCATATGTATTATGTGATTGTAGGGCACGTTGTCAGAGCCCTTCATATTTTATGGACCTGCGTGTCCTTTAGAACAGGTATCACTGTTCTAATAAATTTTAATCTAATTTAATCTAACGACAAGTATGTATATATTTCATAGCAACATTTGGTAGCTACCAATATGGTTGTTTTAAAAATAACTACCTAAATAATAATAATAATAATAAAAGATAAAACCACGAGAAATAACAAAATTATCTTTTGTTGCTATAAATAGAAAACTTTTTACTTAATCACGCGCGAATGGATAAATTGATTTACTAAACAACTGAAGTAGCTTAAAATATAGTAAAACTAGTATTAATAACTGTATGGCATAACTATGATTAAATAATATAATGTAAACTTATAAAAGCTTTTTAATAGCATATTTAGTCAGCAATCCTCGTACGTAATCGTAGCCTATATCTATATATATAATATTGTTATAATATTATATATATAGATATATCATTGTATTTATATATATATATTGTTATAATATCAATATATATATATATATAATTATTGTTAGCAAGTTGCAAAAATATTTTATAATAACTGTTTAAAAAAAATCAGTGTTATGGCCCTAATTCTAACCGAAAATCAAACAATTTCAACCATAATTCAAATAACAGCTAATGTTTTTTACTTAAGTGTTGGTAATTTTTTCTAGGACATTATGCTAAAAAATAAATGCATTTGTTCTTTTATTATTTGTTAGAATAAATATGTTAGCAGACTAAGCAACGTTTAATTTTTCTTTTCTTACTAGATCAAGATTATTTGAATTACCTGACACGTTTTTTTTTTATTGAAATAAACAAAAATAGGCTATGGTAATTGTTATTATATCATAACACTCATATTGATGTATATCTTATTGATCTTATTGATATTTAAAATAAATATAAAAAAAAAATTATATATAAATAAACACAATGTTGTATGTAATATATTATACTATATTAGGTAGAAAATTGTATTAATTTATATATATATATATTTTTTTTTTTTTTCGTATTTGCTCTACATATTAAATAGAGCATTTTATTTATTACTTTTGTATATATATATATATATATATATATATATATATATATATATATATATATATATATATATATATATATATATATATATATATATGTATATATATATATAATAAAATTTACGTAAATTATGTAAAACTTTATACATAACTAGGGTTCCTATCAAGTGAACTTGATATTAAAAATTAGTTGCACATTCTAACACATGATGCAATACTGTCCACTGTCTCTATGCCAACTTGCTAACTCTACTTCTTCTAACTTTTTCTCTAATATCCTTCATTCTTCTAAAAATCACTTACTCTTGGTCTGCAAAGGGGCTATGATGCTCTTTAGTGAGCTGAATCCGTCTTTGTGAGTCTTGGTAACTAGCCTCTATATGGAAATTAGTCAGAAGAGGATAAACCACATGGAGGATAAACACACGGAAAGAAGGTATATATTAAATAAAATAGTATCTGTGATGTATTTTATATTTACTTTTTTGTAGTGCAGTCTTTTAAAAAAAAAAAAATTTTTTTGTTATCTGATCTATATTTAAATTATTTAAAATTGTGATTTTTGACAAAGTTATCTCTAAAATAGAAATTTTGACGTTAGTAATTGTTAATTTATTATTTAATCATTTATTTGTATTTGTATATAATTTATATTATATTGAATAATTTTGATTTTAACTTTTAAAATGAAATACTATTATTGAAAGTTTTTCTCAGGTTTATTCTTTGGTTTCGGTTTCAACCTAACCTTGAATTTCAAATGTACCTACATATAAATCTTTCTGTGCTATGCTGGACAATGGGATAGATGTTTTCAAAATTCCCTGAAAAAGCTATCAGCTGAAATCATGGATTTATTCCATAAAAATGTTCCTCTTTTACTACGAAAAATAGGAAAGTAAAATGATAAGGGTCATTTGCGATTATATATTTTCATACCTGTTTTTAAAAAAATCGAAAAAAAATCATAGATTTTTCATAGTACCTGCTATGTATTCTCTAAAGTTATCTACTTTTAACTTACACTTTTTTCTATATCATTACATCTTGACTATTTGCAACTGTACACTCTACATACAATTTGTAAATATTTTCAATATTACTTTATTTTCTTTTTTTTTTTACTGTAAATTTATTAATCTGATTTAATTATTATGTAGCTGTATCGCAAAAATGAATTCTGAAAAAGAAAAATAAACTGAAAAAAACCTGGTAAAAAACAGTATGTCGGACCTCATTCAAAAGTTTTGAGTTTTGTAAACGAACTAGTGCTGTTTTAATGGACAGAACATTAATAGATCAAAAGACGTTTTGCTTATATTTATTATAACTAATGTAATATAATATATATAATTATTATTATAATATAGTATTGTTTGTCATAATAAAATATTGCTTGTTATCATAAATATTATATAATGTATAAAACATAAAATATATAATAACTACTATAGTATAGTATAATTTGTTTATATTTAATATAAATATTATTACTGTGATAATTATTTCATCAACATACGAGGAGTTCATATAAAAAAGTCCAAGTAAATTGAATTTAAGAAAACGAGTAAAAACTGAGCTACTCAGAGTTGTGCATCAACAGAAATTGATATATTTTAGACTTTGCACGTTTTGCATATGGGCTATATCAGTAAAATAGATTTTCCTCAATGTTTTATGAGTGGCTAAAGTACTCAAAACTACTGAGTTTTTTTATGTTGTCTTTGATGTTTAATATAATATAATTTTTATTCATTTAAAATACGAATAGTTTCTTAATAGTCGAATTACATTTTTATAACATTATATAAATTCTATTCATTTATTTTTGACTTTCGCGTAAACTTTGTAAAATGAGTTAAGTAACTGTCTATTTGCGGAATTAACTGAGTTTTTCCGTTACTTTGAATGGAAAAAATGAAATACGGAAATCGTGATTTTTACGGAGAAAGTTCTGTATCTTTTTTTACGGGCTTTTCCGCTGATTTTTACGGAAAATAGAAACTACTGAAACCGTTAACTTTTACGGAGAAAGTGCTGTCACTTTGCTGCCGGACATTCTCGTTGAATCTACGTTAAATCTACGCCGATGAATCTACGCCGATTTTTTAACAGTGTATTCTATATTCTTTTTTGTTCATCTTTATTGAATAATTGATGTTAGAACCCACTTTAAGATCTAGAAATGCCTTTTTAACGCATTATTTCAGCTTCTTAAATTCGTCTAGCATAAGCAACAAGCTGCTCCATGTGGTTTTGCAATCCATGATTAAATGGATGACGTTTCCTAAATCTATTTTTAAGTACTTTTGTAAATAGTTTTTATTTTTGGTTAGGGACCTTATAAACATTTTTAAAATTAAAAAAAAAAATAATGACATTAAATCTTTACGCAAAATTAATAAAACCTTAAATCCAGCTGACAAAACTTCCAACATGTACGAAATATCTAAAGATGATTACAACCATCTTTTAAAAAACGCAACCACTATAGTACGCCATGCAAGAAAATTATTCATTTTTAACTACGACATATCATGGATTAAAAAGAAAGTAGGACTGTTTGATGTTACCATGGAAGCCAGTGATGGCGCGGAAGTTTTTGAAATAGTTGGGATTTTGCTTTTAGACCGAATTTCGCAGTTTTACAACAAAAATGACTTTGGTTTAAGAACAAAAGTAGCAATCAAATGGAGCAAATTAAAAAAAGCTTGTTGTTCAAGTTTTCAAAGGTAACAATCTCAATATCTCTAAAAATTGCAAAGTTAAAATAGTTATTTACCTTAATTTAAGTTTTACACTTTTCCCAAAATTCATTCCAACTGCAACTATACTGAAACTATACTGCAACTATACTGCAACTACACTGCAAGCCTGATAATAAACTAAGTTATATACATGCTGATTCTAAACATCCTCCTGCATCCTGGCACAACCTTTTGAACAATCTGGAAATGTATTATATTCAGTCTGGAAATGAGATTATATTGATTATATTCAGTAATTTATAGTGAATAATATATAGCGATTAATAAGATTCAGTGACTATTTTCGATAAATTAGATTCAGTGTGCGCAATTGATATATCTAGAAAATTGTGGACATTATTGTTCGCATGAGTCAGCTGTTCTTTTAGGCACAGTAACTTGATTGATGCAAGCCGTAAACACCGTAACAAAAGGAAATAACAATTAAAAAAAAACGTTCTAATTTTTTCAATAGCGTTTTCTCTGTGAAAAGACCTGATGGTCTTCTTTGAGTATCCGCGTTCTTTATATTTATTTTTTATTCTTTATTTCTTAACGATATCTTGACTTGTTAACTTTTCTTTTTATATATTATTTGTACATGTATCATAAATATTGTAATAAAGAAAAAAAAAAAACCATCCTCCTGACAAAATAAATAATCTTCCAAAAAACATCAAGTTAAGATTTTCCGCCTACTAATCAAGTGAAGTTATTTTTAATAAACTAATACCGCTTATAAAGATGCATTAAAGCAATAGGGATACACCCATAAACTGGCATATTAAGCATTTTTCTAAAACCACAAACTGCACAAAATATTTGACAGAAACACAACTAGGATAAGCTACTCCTGCATTCTAAACATTAAACTTCCTGCAACTACTCCTACAAACATTAGGCCTCCTACAGCTCAATATTAGTTTTGATATTGAGTTGTAGGAGGCGGACACTCTTTTTGTGCTTGATGCCATTGGTATTGCAAGATGTAATCCGTTTTATGATCGCTATGTTTTCTCCCCAGATACAGACGTACTTTTATTGCTAACATTTTACTGTTAATATCTACCTCATACAACATACTTGCAAACTGAAAAAAGATCAAACATCAGTATCAAGAGCTTTTTAAGCAGGACTGTGGAGTTGGAGTTGCGGATTCGAATTTGCGACATTTTTAGCGGAGTCGGAGTCGCTAAACAAAATTGCGACTCTGACTCCAATAGTAAAACTTCTCGGTATTATACGTGCATGTATAAAATATTTAACCTTTAAAGAATTTTTCATATATTTAGCACAAAAAAAAAATTTCATTATCGCGTAATATCTTTTAAAGAATTCAAAGAACTTTTTAAAAATTTTGCTTTGGAGTTAAAGTCGGAGTCGGGCTCTGAAAATTTCAACCATCGGAGTCAGAGTCGATACTTTTTCGACGACTCCACACACCTGATTTTAAGACACTTGATTCCACACTTTCAAAAGCTTTATTAGGTTTTTATGTGTTAACAGGATGTGATCAGACCGGATCCTTCTATGGAAAATCCAAATAAACATGGTCAAAGTCATTCATGACTGCAGATGACAAGATTTTGTATGCATTATTAATGTTAGGCAATACTGAGTAGTTGACAAATCAGGTTACTTCAAGGTATTAACCGTTTTGTAGTCAACACGTATGGATTAAAAAATTTTCCCAATAGCAATTTAACCTTAGCTAAGCTAAGATGGTTTTTCTTCTCAAAGTACCATTTAGATGCTGCGCTGTTACTACCTACCATGAGCGCTCTAAAGTACTAATTATTTAGATATTATTTTCTATGTCTAGTGTTAAGGAGATCTCACAAACCTTTACAAAATCTTCTTTTTTCTGAAGGTTTTGGCTGGGAGATCAATTGTAAAACCATTGATCCAATATTACCAGATTATCTTCCTGCTCCATTCGGTTTAACTAAATTTAGTGTTTATGGATGTAAAGGTAAATGCAGTAAAAAAAGATGTTATAAAGCAACTCTGTCTTTACGGATATGTGTAAATGTTTTATAGTGTGTAAACACCAATATTCATAATTGAAGTGACGAGATAGAATCTGGTACATCTGATATAGAAGCCTAATCCAAGAAAATATTTTATAGCGGAATTTTAGTGGACTTATATAGACATTTTGAGCGGTACGCGGTATTTTCGATATTCGGTTATTTGATGAAACATTAGCGGCAGTCGCCAAAAGTGGCTAACCGATGACTAACTACAGTTAACATTTCGGAAAGTTATCGGCTGGCCATTTGTTGCTACTGCCACTAATGGTCCACTAAATAACTTTTGAGCAAAACTCAAATAAATTACACAAAATTGCCTATTAGGTCCATTGCAAATCCACTAAAATAATGTTTGCTGAGATATTTATATCTATGAGCTTATATTTATCAAATTTTATTATTTTTACTTATCAATAATAGTGCGTTGTGTAGTTCAAAATGATCTTTTCATTAAAAAATATAGTTTTATCTATACCTAATAAGTCGTAAAAATATTTAAACATTTTTTGTTGTACTGGACGAACTCTTTCAACCCATTTTTTGTCTGAGTAGCAAGGGATGGCATTCCTTTTTTGACAAATACATAAAAGTGATGCTATCCACGGTATCCATGCCAATACAATCCCAAGTTTTTTTGTGAAAAAAAAATACATTTATCAGTACGAAAAATCAAACAAACTAAACAACTTTAAGTTCTTTTAAAACGATCCTTCATGCAGATATTCAATAGATAATTGCTGTGAAAATAAATTTACATTATTGAAAATCTCTGAGTAAAATTCATTAGAATGTATAACAAATTGGAATGAAAAATCTTTTTTTTTTTTTTTGGCTTTTTGTGCTAGTCTGTAAGTTTTAGTTTTTGTGCCGGTCTGTAATTTATATACTCTGTAAGGTGTTATATCTTGGGAAGGAAACGTTTTCAGCATATTATTTTTACATACTTTTTGTTCTGCTTGACCATCTCTTTTTTAAAACATATATTTTAAGTTTACGATTTCTTTTATATTAGATGTAGTAAGTTTGACGTCATGGGTTCCACAGATTTTTTAAAAAGTAGCAAAAGTGCTCATATTACCCAGACCACTTGGTAATATGAGCACTTTAAATTAGCTCAAAAAAATTACATTAATTACGTAAAAAAAATACCAATCTTACAATTAGAACTAATTTTTGGAATATAATAATTCTTTAGTAACAAAGCTTATCATTTAAAGATCAAGTTTTAAGTCACTTTATGTTGAAACAATACTACTATGTTTTCCGAGAAAAACAAATAGTTCGTTATTTTTTCAATTTTATTAACTCTTTTATTAACAATTTTATTAAATTTTTTCAATTTTATTAACTTTTTCAATTTTATTACCTTTGAACAATAAAAATTCAAATTTTTTGAATTTAAAATACAGATAAATATTTAGAATTGATAAAATATTACAATTTTTTAACTATGTTTTGTTTTTATTTAAAAAGCAATTAAAATTGCTGCTATTCTTGGACTTTAAACTGGGTAATTTCAATGAAAAACACTGGTTAATTTGAGCATGCTCATATTACACAAAAATGGCATCTTTAAATCAAAACTAAAAAGTCAAAACTAAATGTTTCTATGCATTGTTTTTCAAACAAAAACGGATTGAATTTTTTAGCTAATATATTTCTCTTTATGAAAAAATTAATTTCATTATTTTAGCACCAAAATTTCGCGCCATAGATTTATTCATGCGTGATTATATTATTTTATCTTCGCAAAAAATTTAATGGCGTTTTAATTAGATGATAGCCGCTAATTACTGCATATAGGTTTACGTTAATTGTACTGATTTCTGTTATCACCACATAAAGTCAGTTCAAAAAATACAAAGCAATTTTAACTTCACTGTTTGCATCTTAGAAATATTTAAGTATGCTCATATTACCAAGGTACTCATATTACTCTAATCTACCCTAAACACCTTTCAATTCACAAATTGAAATTTGCAACTACAATTTAAATAAAATAGTTATAAATTTAGTAAATAAAACTTTGAAACCTAAAAAATAAAAACAGCTCAAATCATTTAAGAGCAATAAAATTAAAAAGTTTATTTTTATATGTTTCCATTCCAAAAAAAATTTAAGCAAAGACCACTATATACAATATTAAAAAAAGGTAATCAAATACAAAAAATCAAATTAAGAGGCATATTTTTATTTAAATGAAAATTTATCAAAACAGTTAAATAAGATTAATAATTTGAGGGTCTCAATTAAAATAAAATAAGCAACTGACAACTTAATACTGTGCGTTTAAATTTCAATATCTAATACCTCTAGGTACTGCATTTGTGTCTTGACAAACAGAATTATGAAAAAGTAGAAAAACTCCACATGTTAACATTAATATTATCATTGTACTTTAAGAATCTAAACATAAAATCAATTATTAAGTGATTAATCATAATCAGCTATTAGCATTATATTACCTTTACTTCAGTTTTAATTTTTTTTAAACGTTTAATATCCAAGGTTCTGTATTTATGTGGTTTTGACTGGATTCCATAATACCATTTTCTAATTTAAATAAATGTTACAGGTGATAAAAGCAATTTTTTACAAGCAGATGCAGTTAATGGCGTTTACATGTTTTGAAAAAAATCATTAAATTTATATATGTATGTATACATAAATATATATATATATATATATATATATATATATATATATATATATATATATATATATATATATACATATATATATATATATGTATATATATGTATGTATGTATGTATATATATATACATATAAATTTATATATGTATGTATACATAAATATATATATATATATATATATATATATATATATATATATACATATATATACATATATATATATATATGTATGTATGTATGTATATATATATACATATATATATACATATAAATATATACATATATATACGCATATATATATATATGCATATATATATATATATATGCATTTATATATATATATATATATATATATATATATATATATATATATATAATATATATATATATATATATGTGTGTATATATATATATATATATATATATATATATATATATATATATATATATATATATATATATATATATATATATATATATATATATATATATATATAGTTTCTTGATGAACCTACTGATGGATAAAACAAATTGTTGAAGCGGCTAGTGTCAGCTATAAAGAAAAATCTAAAACTTAAAAATAGGTAAAGAAAAATATAAATAAACAATGGAATTAGTGTGGCTCCAAATATAGGTAATGTTAATATTCACATAATAGAGTTTATTTGTTTAGTCTAATTCTAACCTGTGTTGAATTGACAACAACAACAATATATTTAGTTGCCTTTAAAATACTTACAAAAAAATTGCACCAGTGATAATAACTGTTATAATATTAAGTTGAAGAATAATAATACAATATTATTGTTAATAATTTTCTTTTTTTTTTGGTGCTCTAAGAAGTCCTTAAGGTCTAATCACAGAGCGCCGCCGAATAATTATAATATATGAAACGATATAATAAATATAAACAATTAATTGACAACGAAATCATAACTTAAACAGAATCAATACTGATCAAAAGAATTGACACCAAACAATAATAACAACAATAATAATCTTCTTAAATATTATCGAACTTACGATTGCTTTGAAACAACGCTTGTTTGCTATATGCTCTGGCAAGACGTTTTTTTATTGATAAATATTTATTTGTTGTGTTTTCAACAAGAAATTTTTGAAAAGGCACTCTTTTAAATGCCAACGGAAGAAATTATTGCTAAAGTAATAATGATAAGATTTTTGTTGCATTTTTAATGAGAAATATGGCAATCTTTTGTTATATTTGCTTACCTATTTGTAAAAAGTTGTTGTTTTATTAAAAGTGGAAACTGTTTCTTTTTTTGTGTTGTTAATGTATTTTTGTTAAGTTGTTCAACATTTTGGAAACTTGTTTGTTTTATAGTTCAGTCTGTCGCGTTCTACAACATGAGCATCCGTAGCGCAGTGGTTAGCGTGCCGGCCTCAGAAACGTGAGAGATCCGTGTCTAAACGCTACCTTTGTGCTAGTTTTTTAACATCGGTAGTGAAAAAGGTGTTAATTTCCTTTTAAATGCTCTTCCATGGTGTTATTTGATAAAACCTAAAGGATTTCTTGGGTCACCTAAAATAAAAAATTAAAAAAATTAAATAATATAATAAAAAACCAGACTGTTACTTTTTATATATCATTTTTTGTAAAATTTGTATTGTGTCCTTTTAAAACTTATATAACATTTATTTAAATTTAATTTTTATGTAAAAACTTTGTGTTAAAAAAATTTAGTGAGCTGCGTTTTTTGCATAGCTTTAACAAATTTTCATTAACAGCAATTTGGTTGATTAAGATTTTTGTGCAAAATTAAACTTTCTGAATCTGATACCACTTCACTTACACCATTTCTCACTTTATACCACTCCAAAGTTTCTTGGCGTAGAAGTGCAATGCTAAATCAGGCTAAATCAAACAAGGTTTAGCAAACGATGAAATGAGTGATAAAGGTTGAAAACATTCCTGAATATAAATTTGTGATGTTAAAATAGATAACGTCACAAAAGTTGTACTCATTTTTCCACAATTACAAATTGCTTTACGAGTAGTTTTTTACCTTATTTGTCTATAAGTTTTTATTTATACTTGCTGCTTACACCGCAATGAAAAATTGAATATAATATAATATTTCTCACCAAGAAGTTGACTAATGTCATATTTTAAGTGTCGTCGTCTAGTAAATGCAGCCATTTAGCTTTGTCAAAACTTAGGTTTCAAGATATTGAGTGGAATTTTGTTTGTAAGAACAATTCAGGTATTTAATTGCGCGTAAAACCTTGTAGTTTTGGTATTTTATCACTTTCCTTACTAATAAACGTTTTAGCTTTTTCTCTATAAGTAAAGCCTAGATCTCTTTTAAAACAAAATTGAATTTTATTTATACAGCTGGTTTATTGTTAAAATATATTGTTATAATATTTTGATTTGTTTTTAAAAAGTGTTGTTAAAATATTTTTTTCCCAATCCTTTAGCTTTTTCAAAGAATAAAGGCCTTTTTTATATTTTATAAACCTTCCAGCAGTAGATATAGGACTTACAATAGCTTTTGGATTTGTTTGTGATTGTGTGGTGTAAAAAATAAGAAACTTGCTCTTTGAGAATTTTTATGTAAACTTTTGAAAACGCCTTAGATAAAAAAATGAAAATAGCATAAAAAAATGTTTTTATTCTAAAACTTATTTCTTGGCTTTTAGTGAATGATTAGAAGTAGCAAGTTTCAGTAACAAAACAACCTAGTAATAAATTTTAACAATAGACACCAGTGAGAAGGTAAGCCAAGTTATCTATCAGCACAAAACATTACAACAATAACATCACAATCACAAAACACGCAGACTATGTGGAACTCAACGCTCCTAATTCACACTAGTGTCACAAAATGATGGATAAACTTTTAACCGAAGTTAATGATCATCCTGAAAAGCCTAAAGGTGGCTATTTGCAGATGACATAAGAAACATATTGATTTCAATCATCTTGATTTAAAGCTGACTTGATAACTGTCGTTACAGAAAGGTTACACAAAGCATTAGATAGAGGTGGTAAGGCAAATTCTACTGCTCTGGATATTAAAGGCTTTTGATAAAGTCCGGCATGGTGGACTTACCCATAGGCTGTCTTTATATGTTGTATATGTCAAAGTCTTAACAATTTCTTCGCAATGATATTGGTACTCCTAAATTGATAAATAACAACACTGATACTATGTGTCTTTTATACTATATTGTTTTGGATTATCTCTTCATACTGACCTCTCAGTTAAACCTTATATACAAGCAATTGCAAAGTGAGTATTTGTATACAGTATTATAGTATTCTATTGTTTCTAAGTGCCCCAAAAGTTTTTTTCATTAAACATCAGTTTTTGGATTTTGTTTCATTCATCAAGTTTTCCAGATTCATATAATTTGCAATCTTTTAATTCTGTTAATTGTTATCTTGCTATGTGAACTTCGTCTTTTCTCTTTAAGGAATTTTCAACTCTAAAAGTAATTGTTTGTAGCCTTGTTGGAAATAAAGATGTTTAAAAAGATTTTTTAAAGTGAAATTGTTCCAAATCAAATTACTGTTTTTGTATCCTCTGATTTAAACTTGCAAACTGCTAATGATCATTTTGAACCAATTGCTAAAGGGATGTATACAATGGAAGTTGGGATAACAGAGCACAAAAAATCATCATTAGCAATTTGTAAGTTTAAATCAGAAGAAACAAAAATAGTAACTTGATTTGGAACAATTTTACTATTGTGGATAGAAGTTGGGGTAGAACAAGCATCAGAAGGTAACACACCAACAACGTCAGAAAAAGTATCATTAAAAAAGAAAACAGAGCTTAAAAATCTTTTGTAAAGTCTACATTTTTTGATTAATTTAATTTTGCAACATAATCTTTTCGAGTACTTAATAACCATCACTCTAGAAATATTATATTTACAGTAGGTTGTAGAAAATAATGAAAGATTTTGCGTTAAGTTATATAAATTTTTAAAAAGTTGCTATTAGTTAACATAAAATCAGGATATTTGACAGAAATAATGCCACCATTTATATTTAAAAAACCCAAAATATTCTTGTAGGTTGTTGTTTCTGACAACATTTTGGTAGCTAAAGTCATTATTAAAATAAATAAAATTTATGTGATTTTAACTAAGTCTTTGTTGGATAAAGTGCCAAAGTTTAATGAACTACCCCTTATCTAGTTTTGTGGAAACAAAATAGAGGGGTGGATTATCAAACTCTGGTTTCAATAAGTAAAATTATTGAAATATAAATGTTTGTGCTACATTGTTACGAATTTAATTCTATCAAAGTATGACTTTCTTGGCTTATAGATGGAACCACCATTTCATGTAGATTGTTGTTAATTTCACAGCCTAAATGAAGAGAATTCGAATTATTATTAGAGTTCATAAGTTCTTTTACTTAACCAATATAGAAAAAAAAAAAAAACTTTTTTACACATTTCCATTTTGTGAACTTTCGTTGATTACTATTTCCAGATTTTAACTGTTTTAAAAAAAACAGTTTAAGGAATCTGTAGTACAGACAGTAAAAAGAATAGTAAAACCAAGCTTGTAGTTGAACAATCCAGAAAAAAATACCTTTAAAAAAGTAAAATCTTATTTTCATTGCCTTAAAAACTGAAGTCTTAAATAAAGAATTATACTTTACTTTTCAATTTTATTTGTATTAAGATTTCAGAAACGCAGAATCATAGCAAAAAACGTTATAAAATACGCAAAGAAATATTGATATTTATATATATATATATATATATATATATATATATATATATATATATATATATATATATATATATATATATATATATATATATATATATATATATATATATATATATACATAATTTGTATATAAAAATTCTTAGTATAAAGTCTTCAAGAAAACATAAATAAATACTTGTTTTAAAAAGAGGAAAGTCTAAGTTTGCCATTTTTACCTGGACACTTTAAATAACATTTTATTTTCAATATAAATAAGCCTAGAAGTTTTGAAACGCTGAGAATTAAAAGTATATGTATAAATGTTAAAAAGTGTCCACATTCCATTAGATTCCTTATCCTTTTTTAATACATACGGAAAGTTTAACCAAAAGGATATGTTTGGTACTAAAGAATCCTTACCTCTAATATCTTTGTTTTAAAAAAACGTTCCCGCTTTTTTCCTCAAAAGTGGTCTTAAGATATGGATAATATTTAAGTGAATCCATATAAAGCAATAGAAAAAGTTTGGTTCAATAAAGATCACCCAATGATAATATGATTTTGCCTCTCACTTGCCTCAAAGTTAGCCTCAACTTATATTGAGTTGCGGTCATCAAATGTACTAACATTACCAAATCGTAGAACTCTATGAGACTATAAAATTTCATTCGACCAAAAGCTGGATTAAAATCTCTTCTAATTGATGAATTGAATAAAATTAGTATTAACCTAGTTAGCTACCTACGATATGTAACGCTATCTTTTGATGAAATAAAAATACAAGAAAAACTTACTTTTAATAAACACACAGGTGGCATTATAGCTTTTGTAGAATTAAGTGAATTTATATTCTACTTTTCAAAGAGAAGATTCTTTAGCTGGCTGTGTTCTAGTCTACTTGATTTGAGGTGTTGCTTATGACTTATAGTTTGCTTTATACCAGTTTGCTACTAAAGGTCTCAAATCATTCCATCTAATGCCAACTTTCTGGGAAGCAGTTGGAGTTTTAGAACTGAGTTGTAAGTTATATGTTATAGCTGCAGTATCAGATGGTGCAGCACTAAATAGAAAAATCTATTGAATACATAGTATATTCGATGAAATTTAGATTGTAATGTTGTTGATCGATGCACTAATATTTATCCTCCTGAACGGTAGGGGAGATGGGGGCGCATTGATCGCCGGGGCAGTATGATCTTTTGGCTTTTACTCGTTCATTTTTGCCTTACTAGAAGTGAGGTTGCAATTTAATTAACCATTATGCTTCCCTAATTGATTATTCGTAATATTTTTTTATAAGGTTATCAGCGTCAAAAAAAATAAAGAAAATATTGTTTTTCGTCATAAAAAGTGATTTTTTTAAATCGTACTATAATTCAAATATATTTTTATTTAGATGTCTGTATGGGTTAACAACAATTTTATTTTAAATTTGTAAGTGTTAGGTGTATAATATAATATATAATTTTTATTTGGCTGCAATTTATACAGTAGATATTGCTATCAATATGTTACCTATACCTATTGGGGTACATTGATCTTTGACTATTCGGGGCCCATTGATCGGAGGATCAAAGTGCCCCATAGAAGACGAAGTGCCCCATGTTTTTGTTTATAAGCAATACAGTTAAACGAATGGAATTGTATTTATAATTTAAAAAAAAACTATATATAAACAAACAATAGCTTTTAGCATTGCAAGATGACGAATATTTACCATCATCAGTTACAGATAGAGCTGCTCCAGATACAGTTACTATCACTCCTGTCAACAACATGGAATCTGAAATGATACCAGCACATGTTAATCACATAGAGTCTGAAATAACTATAGTAAATATTGAAACAAGTATTTTAAACAAAGTGTCAACAAGTGTTGCTTCTATAATCTCACCTGAGGTTTTAAAACCTTATCCAAAAGCATCTGCCAGAAAAAAAATGTTAAAAGTAGGCAGTTAAAAACAAGGATCTTGACTGATACTCCTGTCAGAAATGAAATTCGTTTGTCAAAAGAAAAGAAAATTTTGAAGCAAACCAAAAATCAACAAAAAGTCTCCACAAAAGATAAGAAAGAAACTAAGAATTACTTGCTTAGGAATAAAAAACAATGTAAACCAAAAGCTGCTTCACAACTTGACTTTCACAAATGATGAAATATTCTTAATCAAAATATTGTACTTTTAACAAGTTTTATAAACTTAAAAGTTGTATTCTTATTTCAGTCTTTATATTTCAGTTCTTATAAATTTCAAGTTGTTGTAAAGTTTTTAACGTATATAAAGCGGGTAGCTTATAGCTGCCGTGATTTATACATTTTTTATTTAAAAATTAGACTAGTGGGTTTAACTGCTATATTTAAAAAATAATTAAAAAATTTAGATGTATTATATGTTATACAATATTACCCTTTGACTAAATTATTTACAAGATTTAGTTATAGAAGTGTTAAACGTTTAGATAATATTACGCATATAAGATCAATGTGCCCCAAGTCGGAGATCATAGTACTCCATAGTTTGGGGTACATTGATCTTTTGATAGGGTTGTTTAAAAGTTAAAATTATTCATGTTTATCATTTTTTTAAATCAAAATATTTATATATTCCAAAAGCCAGATAGTTCTACATGTGTTTCGTAGTTAATAAGTTTTTACATCTCTTTCAGGTTCTGCGCAATTTTCAAAACACTGCTACGGCGATCAATGCGCCCCCATCTCCCCTACTTATGGTTTTTCGTTGATACTCCCCAGCTCGTTAAAACAGCACTGTTTATATCGCTAAGGTATGTTAATTGTATTTATTGTGCATTGGTGTTGTAAGTTCCTGTAAGAAATCACCAGGTTATGGTTGTTTCTTGCTGTAAATAATAATATAATAACAAATTTATATATTAAAAAGATTGAAACACATACTGATTAGCCTTCAACCATAATCTAAGAAGACTTCACTTATTATAAAGAATTTAGATAAAGCAATCAAGGCACACTGACCGTTGCTTCTTGCATTATTCATTTTACATAGTAATGTGTCATATTAATATTTAATTTTTTTTTATTCAGGAGATGGCTGGGGTACACAAAGCCTTTGAAATGATGTACAACAGTTGATATGGTACCATAATACAAGAATAGTCAATGAATAATCAAAAATGGGTTAAAAATTATGCCAAAAAACACAAAGGATTATATTAAACTTGGTGATTATTCCGTTATGAATGTAAGACTTGCAGTCCAGGTTTTAAGTAGTAGTGTCAGTTACATTTTAAAAGACTGTTACTCTAATAATGAAAATGGAGCTGCAAAGTTTTTTGAAGTATTAGATGGGTTTTTTTATTGTTTAAATGTGCGTAACAAAAGTGAAGAGATCATAAAACGTAAACCATTTTTATTGCCATACACGGATGTTAATGACGAGCGCTTGAAATGACTATAGAATACATTTATATGCTATTTGGAAAAATGGAGTGTATCATTAATTTTCCTGGTAACATTTCCAACCATGCGAAAACAAGAATATTTATCTCTTGAAAAACATACAAAGGACTTAAAAAAACTGTATTATCTGTTATCGAATTGATAAAACTTTTATTAAAATGTGGTACGCTGTTTGTTTTCACTGAAAAATTTAATTAAGATGTTTTGGAGGAAATACTTTGGTAGACAATGGAGTAAACTCCATTGTCTACCAAAGTCAAAGGTCAAACGAATGACAACCCTAAACTATATCAAGTTGGTTATCAGTCAAAAACTTGTGATTGCAAAGATCTATTGCGTCGGTTATTGGGAACACTAATAGTGGTCATGGCCAGAAACGTCAGGTATCTTGGAGTGTTGTCGATAAAGAAAAATTACCAAAATGGAAAGAAAGAAAAAGGCTATAAATATAACCTTAATATAAACATTTATAAGCAATGCATGTATAAGCATATTACAAAATACATCAATTATTTGTATTAAGTTTAAAGGATAAGTCTTTATTTATTGTTTAATTTACGTTTTATACTTTTTCTCAAAGATTTTACTTTAATACTTTGATCGTTGTTTTTTATCATTAGCCAATGTAAATGAGACTCTAAAATAAAGTTTTATCATTTTGCTAACAAGTTAAGCTTAATTTCTTTATCAATGGACACAAATTTCACATCATCCACAATTGCATTGTAAAAAACTGATAACATTACGATCTTTTAATTGGTGATTTATTAAATTTTTAGTTTCAATATTTTGGACGTTAGCAACTGAAGTTTTTTGTCTAAAATGTTTCTCAGCTAGCAAGAAAATCTGAGAGCACTTTTCAGATACTGCTGTTAAACATTTCTGTTTTGGGCGTTTATTAACTTCTCTAAACTTGAAATTTCTTTAGTTGTTTGAATTAATAATGCAATTATAGTTTGATTGCTCTGGTTTTAGTAACTTTTTGTTAATTTTGCCTTTTTAAGTAGATTTCTTACTACATATTTGTCCCACCCGGACATATATTTTAATCCATCCAATTCACGTGGTGAAATTGAAAAAAAAGCTTTGAAAATAGTGAAATAATTTATCGTATAACTTTGTTGTAAATACTGTTGGTGCAGGTTTCTTGAGAGTAAGATGTATATCTGAAAATAGAACGATATTGCTATAGAAGCTGGAATCATATTTTTCCTTATATGCTGGTGATTTTGATTATTCTGACGTTGTTCTTAGTTAGTTTAAAAAGTTTTCTGTTATTTTATTTTCAAAGTCTCTTATTTCCGAAATAACCTCTTCAGGATAACACATATTTGTTGACAAATCAGCTTTAGTTTCTGCAATAATTCTTTTTATATTTATGATTAAATCATTGTAATGCATATCGTCCCTTAGTTTACAACACCGCTAAAGTCGAAAATTGACGGTTTTTACATTTTAATGTCTGTCGATAGAGCTGCTCATTGCACATCAAACCCCTGGTCACATGATATAGATTTCAGCAATTTTTGTTGAAATTTATATTATGTGACCAGTGGTCGCATGATATAAATTTCACGATATCTGTTTGGCTCTTATCTCTTGGTCACAATATTTGTTTGGCTCTTTGTGATATGTTTGTTTGTGATGTGTTGTGCTAAGCCTCCTTTTGTTTTATACATTTTGAATTCGCAAACTTTTCACTTGAAGTTTCCTATATCGGCTACCTAATGTATATATCAAAAATAGCGTGTAAGACTATCAACAAGAAATATTAAAAGAAAAATTATTATTGCCTTTAATAATGCATTATCAAGATTCTTGCAATTCTGGATTTAATTCATTATCAACATTAATCTTTATTATATAATCAAGCGTTTCGCCTGTAAAAAACTCTTCAGATAACGACAATTTTTAAAGTTTGTTTTGCACTAGATTTGTGACTACATTTTCCTCACTATTCAAGATACGGTTTTAAAATAAGATGAAACAATAGCTTTTTCAGACCAGGGTTTATTTCTATTGACCATGTTTGCACTAACGATATTTTAAAAAAAATAATTATTTGACTGGGGCTAGAAAAAGACAAAGTCGTATCACTAAGCCCCAAAAAATGCGTCATTACTATATAAAATATAGTTTAACAATAAAAGATAGTTTCAATGTATATGTCTCTGAATTAATAATATAAAAGAAAATGTAGATATATGGCTTAGCGTTTAAAATTTATAGATTTCCAACGAATAAGCTTTAAGAATTGTTTTGTAAAATAAACGAAACAAAATTTAATAAAATGATAAAATGCCAAAAATAACATTTAAGAATTGGTTTGAAAAAATAAGAAGAAATAATTTTATATAAAGCACATTTTATTGTAAGAGCAATTTTATAGCTTAACTTATTTATTTAAGTTTATAATAATCAGAAAAAAGTTTTAGTTAAGAATTAATAAAATAAAAAATTAATAAAAAATAAAAATAAATTTCTCAAAAAGAAGATTATCATTTAAAATGATAAAAAACATGTACATTTTTTGATTAATTTTGTATAAAAGAACTTCAGTAACTAATTAAATAATTACCTATTAGTTATTGATTTCTAATTTAAAGAAGCTTTATTACAAGAAATTTAATTCATTTTTGTTTAACAAAAATAATTGCTTAAGTTTTGTTTTTAATTGTTTTAGAGAATAATTAGTTTTCAGTTCATTATTAAATATTGTGTTCCACAGCTTTAGTCCTCGGTTTACGATAGAGAATTTAGTCGTGGAATAATAAGTTTTTGATTGAATGTAGTTGTATTTTGAAAATCTAGTAGGGTTTATATGATATTTTTTTCAAAAATTAAATAAAATAAGATTGGTAATATCTTTTTATCAAGTTTGAACATGAAAATAAGTACATGATTTTTATGAGGTTTAGTTCATATAAATCTAGGATATTGAGTTGATTAAATAGTGTTTGTGTGTGTGAGAAACGATCTACGTTTCAACCTATCCTTACAGCCTGTTTTTGTTTGATAAGCAACTTTTTTATTTTCGTCGCGTTAATGTTGCACCAGGCAATGTTCGCATAACTTAAGTAGCAATGAATAAAAGAAAAGCAAAAGTTTTTTAAACAAGAATGATTTAATAACTGCTTAGCTTTGTACATTATAACTAAATTTTTCGATATTTTATCTTCAACTACACCTATATGTTCCCTCCAGGTTACCTTTTCCTCTAGAAACAGGCCTAAAAAATTTATTGATTGTTCTCTCTTTATTAATTTATTATCAATAAAAAGGTCCGGAAGCTCTAAGAGAATATCTAATTTTTTATGTAGACGATGGAATAAAGTGTACTTTATTTTAATAACATTTAAAGATAATTTATTTGATTGAAACTATTGAGTTAGTTTGTCTAGTTCTTTGTTTACTGTTTGAAATAATTAATTAGTATCTTTATTGGAATAAAGCAAGCTGATATATAAATAAATAAATAAATATATATATATATATATATATATATATATATATATATATATATATATATATATATATATATATATATATATATATATATATATATATATATATATATATATATATATATATGATTTAAAGAATTCGTTAGAAATCGTTAAACATTTTCAACAGAAATTTATTACTTTGTTAATATTGCCTTATTTGTATTCGTTAGTAGTTGCTATCAACCCCATTCTTTTACTTTTTTTCTAGCTTTTTTGCAAAACTCTGGCTCCTTTTAGAATTAAAATAAAACCTTCAGCGCATTATTATCTAAGTTGGGACTTTCAAATATGACCACCGAAAAATTGAAAAGGGTTCAATTTTGATATTAGAAATGTCCTATCCAGTCATTATATAGATCAGTGGTTTTGATATAAGATTTATCAGTGCAAACTTAAAAGAATTAATCAAGTGTTAACAAATTACGAGGCAAATAAGCGGATAGCGTTTACTCTTTGCAAAATCATTCATTATCATGGCGTTGGATATTTGGAGGGTGCAAAAATGAAAAGTTTGATTTTATATCAAAAAAGTTGAAAATATTCAATATTTATATAATAATTAGTTAAAAAAAGAATGAAATAATTAGCAGCAGAAACGATGTTCATTCAACATGTACCACAATTAGTTAAAATTTTGTCTTTTGTTTTTTGCATTTAATTAATCGTAGGGACATTCTTTTGATTAATTATGGCGTTTTGATAGCTGCATAGCTTACTATGTTGTTTTTATAGCTTTTCAATCATCTTTTTTTTTTCCAAGGCTTTCTTATAGACTTTAAAGTACTCTGTTGCTAAGCAGCCGTAGCGCAGTGGTCAGTGCGCTTGCCTCAGAAACTAGATATCCGTGGTTCAATGCCACCTCTGGGTAATATTAATAACATAGCTAAGGAAAGAGGCGTTAATTTCCTTTCAAATGCTTTTCCGCGGTGCACTATGATAAGGCCCTAAAGATTTTTTTGTTGTGAAGTGAATGCCTTCTAGAGTAACAATTAATGAAAGTGAATCAAACAAAAAGCAAGATATTTCCAATGAATTTAATAAATACTTTGCCAACATTGGTGCTGATCTTGCATCGAAAATTCAATGCCCAAATAATACATTTAAAAGTTACTTAACAGGCTCACACTGCTCTTTAAATTTCAATGAAATAAATCAAGGCGAACTTGAAATAGCTATTAATTCACTTAAAACCAAGTCCCCAGGAATCGATGATATCTCTTGCAAAGTAGTCTCAGATGTTTTTGAGGAGATACGTAATCCAATTTACCAAATATTTAATTCATCAATTTCAACAAGTATTGTACCTGATAAACTAAATATCTCTAAAATAATACCAATCTATAAATCAGGAGAAACCAATTCTTTAAACAATTATAGACCAATCTCTATCCTTTCGGTTTTCTCAAAACTCCTAGAACGAATAATCTATAATAAGTTATATGAATATTTAAAAACTAACAAAATTATCAATAAAGGTCAATATGGTTTTCAAAAGCTACACTCAACTGAGCATGCAATCTTTGACCTCTCAAATAGGATAAGTAGATCATTTAAAAAAAAATTCACATTAGGGATCTTTATTGATTTGTCAAAGGCATTTGACACCGTCAACCATGAGATTTTACTAACAAAAATGAAAAACTATGGTATAAAAAATCAAGCTTTAAATTGGTTTAAAAGCTACCTTAATAACAGACAACAGTGTGTTATTATAGATAGAAAATGCAACTCAAATTTACTAAAAACAAAATATGGTGTACCCCAAGGTTCCATTATTGCTCCTCTTTTGTTTCTTATTTATATAAACAATCTTCCAAACGCCTCTATTATCTTTAAAACTATAATGTTTGCTGACGATACAAACTTATTTTACTCGTCAAAGACAATCGAAGACCTCTATGAAAAAACAAATGCTGAACTAAAAAAAGTTAACATATAGTTTAAATCAAATAAACTGTCACTCAATATAGAAAAAACTAAGTATATACTATTTCACTCTAATCAACAAATTAAGAAAATACCTCTGAACCTACCAACAATTAATATAGAAAATATATCCATCAAAAGAGAAACCCCACATAAACTACATAAACACAAAAATATCAAAGAACATAGGTTTACTTTACAAGGCAAGACCATTTTTATCACAAAAAAGTCTCAAACTTATCTACTTCTCATTCATGCATAGCTATCTCATGTATGCCAATATAGCATGGGGCAGTACCCACAAATCTAAATTACAACCACTTTACTTACGTCAAAAACACGCTTCAAGACTAGTATACAACAAAAGCAAATTTACTCATGCTCAATTCTTACTGGAACAAATAAACGCACTAAATATATTCCAAATAAATATTTTTCAAAATGTACTTTTCATGTTTAAATATAAACTAAGTCTGGTTCCAGAGCATTTTACAGCACACTTTTTTAAAAACAATATAAATAAATACAATACAAGAGCAACAGGCAACCTTAAGATACCTTTTGAAACAACAAGACTCTCTAAATTGTGAGTTACATATAGTAGTCCCTATTTATTTAACACATTAGTTTCCAGAAACGAATCACAATTAAACTTAAACAACGAACACTCTCTAAAAAAAAAGCTAAAAACTACAATAATCAAATTAAACAACTGTAAGGAATTTTTTTAAATTTGAATAAATAAATAAATGTAACTTAACTTTTAATACAAATCGATAATAAAAATAATATTAATAACAAGGTATATATGTAACACGTATATATATACCACGTATGCAACTGATTTATTGTGTGTATTACACGTCAAAGAAATAGGTACTCGATGACAAGACTGACTTAAGTCTTCTGCAAGCTTCCTATGACTACAAATAAGTATTTCATTTTATCAATCTTACATAAATTTTGTTTTTATCATATTTATACACTAACATTATCTTGAAATGTGGTAAATTAACTTAAAGTGAAACATCTAAATTCTCCTCCAAAAAATCAGCAGATTATTTTTATTTATTGTATTTTTTATTTTAATTGGAGTAATATAGAGATATATTTCTCGGATTATTTTTACTTACACGTTATTATATTGTTGTAATTGGTACTTATTTTATTCATGTCTCGGAGTTGTAAGCAACTATATTTTTATTTACCTCGTATATTTTGAACTTTATATTTATGATTGAAATTTGTATATCTTTACTGCCAATCAGAGATTGGTAACTTGTAATTACTTTGTAGTTGTAAAATAAAACATGTATAATAAAAAAAAAAGTAAAATAAGTTTACTGTCTTTTTAGTGTTATGTTGCTCAAACTCTTAATTTGGCAGTCAGCCAACAAAATGCTTACCATCTGATCCAAAAGTATTAAATGTAGAATTGGGTTAGGGATTTGAAAAGGAGAGGTTGCAGTAACCCTCTTCTTGAGAAAATATAGGGATTTATTGCCTTTTCCCATTTTTCAACGCACTATTATAAACATCGTTTTAAATCATAGCGGCTGCAGAAGGTATGTTTTAGTTTTGCGAACGTTTGCATCTATGTCCATTTATATCTTTGCAATTCTCCTTTCGTCAAGTCAAGGATTAATTGGAAATTCAGGAAAATACGATAATAAAAAGACCGAAGTAGAAGAAATAACTTGCAATTTGAGGCTATTGAGGAAACCGAAAGCGAAACAATGGAGAAAAGTGAAGAATTAATTAAAAATCTACTAATAGAATAACTGGATATTAAACAAGTTATACAAACTGAAAGAGCGCAATGTGCTGGAAGAAAAGAAAACGAAGAAGGTAAGCGTAGAAAGCGAACTATCGTTGTCAAGTTTCTCAATTTTAAAGATCGTGAAAAATATTAAACAAAAAATTAAATTGTGGCAGGAAAACATGTATATTAACATAGATTTTAGCAATCGGACAACTAGAATTTGTAAACTAGAATTCGTAAATAATTTTTCCGGTAAGCAAAAGACCTACGAGCAGGTAAATTTGCTAAAATTGTGTTCAATAAAACTTAAAATCTTATCTTAAAACAGAGTATATTCACGGTTATTTATAACAGAATAAAAAATAAATAATAATAAAAAATGAATTCAAAAATAATAACAATTTTGAAAATGCTTTTAAACTTATTCAAATTATTGATTTTAAACCAGATGAAGAATCTGATCCAGACATACATGACTTTAACGAAACTAATTTGGCTGAATTTGTATGCTCTTGTTTTTAATCAAATAACGATAGTATCTTTACGGAGTGGATAATAAAATTTATTATTTTAATGTCATTTATGTGAATGTTAGAAGTATAAAAAAGAATTTTAAAAAGTTTTTCAATTTAATTTAGGAAACCAACAATTGATATAACGTGATTTGCGTAACTGAAACTTGGTGTTCTCAAAAAGATTTTGAATCAAATTCTAATCTCCTTCTCCCAAGTTTTTAAGAGACATTTTATAACGAGACAATAATAAGCGCGGAGGAGGACTTTTTTATTTGAAAGAAAGCATTTTCTGTAAAGTTAGAAGCGATGTGGATGTTATTGTTAATCAACAAGAGATTTAAAAAATTGAACTAATAAACAAAAATTCTAAAAACAATTTAATCAGCTGTTGCTATAGGCAACAGTAAAACTCCAACTGGAAAAACAGAAAACTCAGTAAATGTTTGAAATACAATATAATAGAAAATACTAGTGAAGAGAGAGAAAAAAGTTATATTTTTGGTGATTTCAACTTGGATTGTTTTGAGTATCGGGTGGACTCGGAAAAATCCGGTTGAGATTTCTCTAAAATCATTAATGCTTTTTATTTTATTATTTTTTTTGTATATATATTAAATTTTGTATATATATTTACATTACTTAGAGTTTCAACTAAATTTTAAGGGGCTCGATGGGCTGTTTGCCAATAGATCGAACTTTATAGCGGGTTGATGCATTTTGCAGATTTTTTTTTTTTTACTTTACTGGTGGCATTAATACACTTTTTTTGGAAGTCTTTTTACTTACTCCACCTGTCTTACGAAGAACTTCTTTAACTATTGGTTAAAAATCTTCAAACATTCGCTCCTCATGACAATTTGGAGTATTCACATCTTTAAGAACAGTTTCCACATTATTATCATTGCAACACTGTAGAACTCTTTTAGAATAGTGAGAAGCAGCAATATCTGGCGAAAAGAGACATCCGAATTTGCGTTTTTTTATAAATCGCAAAAGCCTTTTTTTGAGGCATTCTTTGATGTAGGTATTGGCAGTCAAGGTTTTTATAGGTTATTTTAGGTTTCGTTGTTTTATATTATGCAGATACACTTATCCGCCATTTTCTAAACCAACTTCTTTGCGCGTCGAGTTTCATTTCATTCGCCATTTAAGCTTCTTTTAGGTGTTCTTATGAAATACTTTAATTCCAGCATTTTTAAGTACTTTTTTGATATAAGAACGCGAAGTCTTAAATTTTCTTGCTAGATCTTACTGTGACTGGTTCGGATTTCTTGCTATTGTACTGAGATTCAATTTTACCTTTTTGAATTTATGAGAAGTTTACTTTCTTCCAATACCAGGTTTTTTTTTCGATCTTTGAGTAGCATTAAACTTATTTGTAATTGTAGATTTTGGGAAATTTGTAAGTTTAGCAATCAAGCGATATAAAGTCGATGGATTTTTGCAAAAAAAAGTTCACATCGTTTTGACGCACCTCAATTTGTTTTCAGAAAGTTTGGGAAATTATTGATTTGTAAACAAATGTTTATCAACAAATTAAATATAAGGAAGCAACATTTTATTAAAAAATTTATAAAAAGAAATAAAAAGCTTTTGTGGTTTCAGAGAAATCTCATTTTAAAATTGAACGGATTTTTCTGTGTTCACTCGATATAGCAAAAACCAAAACATAAAAATATTTTATATCAAGTTATTTGAAATAGGAATCGTACCAATAATAGATAGACCGACTAGAATTACAAATCATTTGTCGACTATAATTGATAATATATTAACCGCAAACTAATTTAATAAATCTCTTAAAAAAGGAATTATGAAAACTGATGTTTCTGATCATTTTCTCTTTTGTTATTCTATTAAATCAGATTATCAAACAAAAAAAGAGGGTAGAATGACAATGAAAAAGCGAATTATTAACTTTGGTAACTTATAAGCATTCAAAGATCATATATTACAGCAGGACTGGAATTGCTTTAACTTTAATGATAACATAAACATTATCTATAATAAACTTAATTAAACTTTCCTTAAAATCTACGACGCTAATTTTCCAATATGTGAAATAAATCTCAAGGCTGAAGAAATATTTTCTCCTTGGATAACTAAGACACTAAAAAAGTCTGCAAAACTAAAATAAAAGTTGTATAATAAATACCTAAAAAAGAAATCCGAAAAACATAAACAAAACTACAAAAACTACAAAAATCTGTTTGAAAAACTCCACAAAAATTTGTGGATTTATACTTTACATTTAGAAAAATGTATAAGTTTAATCGAAAGAAAAATTTATTTCTATTTTATCACGTATATATACTATGGCAGTAACACTTACAGAAATTAAAAAAATGTTAAAAGAAATGTTTAGAGAATTCAAAAAAAAAACTAAAAAAATGTTTCGTAAGCAAGAGAAAACTGTTATTGATATTATTGGCGCTAATATAAAAATAATTAACGACAGATTGGATTAAAGCAGAGTTAAACATCAACGTGAATACAAACAAAGTTAAAGAACTTACAAAGGAATTGGAAGATATTAAGGATAGTCTAAACTACAACGAAGAACTCGTTGACAAAAAAATTTATTACAACAATAAACAACTTGATAAAAAATTCGAACATACTAATATAGAAAAATTTATGAAGGAAAAGCAACGAAACCTGTAAAATAGATCAAGAAGAAATAACCTACGTATCGATGCAATTGATGAAAATGAAGGGATTCTAAAGAAAAAGTTCACACATTCCTCTGGCAAAACTTGGACTAAAAAATATCGAAAATGAACGTGCCCACCGCACTGGATTTAAGAAAGATGGATGACCGAGGACAATAGTACTTAACCTGCAGAAATACAAAGACAAAATTAGAATCTTGAAAGAATCTCAAAAGGCATGAATTCCTTCATTAACGAAGATTTTTTTCGTGAGAAAAAGTTGTTTGCAGAAGTTAAACAAAGGCGCTTAAATGGTGAAAATGTAACGGTAAGATTTGAAAAAATTATTTATCTTAATAATAATTCTAATATCAATCTTAACAAATAACTAGCACTCCTAAAAAGAAATCCTTTGCTTGTTTTTTCCATTTATTATCATGGCCATGACTAATAACTTTGAATCCCTTTTTTTTAATTTATATGAAACAAATCTCTTTTCTTCTTTAGAAAACCTAAACCCTGAAAATAAATTTTATCGCAGTATTCTATCCGATTGTAAGTATCATTTTGCTAGCCAATTAAAAAGGTTTCTTTTTAAGAATGCTCACGAAAAAAGTAATAATCAAATTGTAATTCTCCACCTCAATATAAGAAGTTTGAAATGCAATTTTGAAAAACTTCTAAATCTATTAGAAGACTCCAAATAAATTTTTAATATAATTTGTTTAACTAAAACTTGAATAACAGTAGATGAAATAAGTAGTAATTTGATATTCCTCATTTTAATATAATTTCTATTGAGAGAAAAACAAATAAGCGCGGCGGTGGAGTATTAATTTATGTTCACGAAAATTTTGAGTATGGGGCTGTCCATTAATTACGTCAACAAAATAGGGGGAAGGGGTCTGAAAATTTTCAACATTTTTGACAAGGGGGAGGGGGAGGTCAAGAAAAGTTGACGTCAACAACGTTTCTTTTTTAAATAAATTTATCACTTCGTTACTAGTCATGCATACTTACTTAGTTACTAGTCATGTCTACTGTCCAAGAAAAAAGGTATCAAAACAAGACTATTACATCCCAGAATTAGACGGCCTGCCACTTGCAATCAAAGTTGCTAAGTTAGAAAGAAATCTTGGAGTTTATATCTCAAATGATCTTAAACATAATGCCAAAACTTTAGCAGCTGCGGTGAACGCTAACTGCTCCTTAGAGAGGCTGAAAAAAACTATTCACAGCCGTGGTTTTTTACTGTGGAAAGAAGAGTACATCACGTATGTTCGTCCTCACCGAGAATACGCTATCCAAGCGTAGTCACCTTACCAACGGGCAGACATAGAAGCGTTAGAAAAAGTTCAAAGCCGTCCTACAAAAACCATTTCTGAGATTAGGCATTGCACCGTTGAGCTGCAAAGAGTCATGTTAGGTCTTACGATACTAGAAGAAAGAAGAATAAAAAGTGATTCAATTCTGATGTTAAAGTTTATGCGTGGATTTGATGAAATAAACTTTCATGTATTGTTCAATCGTCCTTCGTCGTCAAAATATTGATCATAATCAAAGACTTGCACAGCAAAGAGTACTCAATTGCATGCCAAGAGAGAAATTCTTGACAAACCGTGTTGTGTTGCAATGGAATACCCTGCCGCATAAATAGTAATTTATATGTTGACGGAAGTCGCATAAATAGTAATTAATGCGACTTCCGTCAACATTTTCAAAAATCGACTAGATGAAGATTTAAGTTAGTTAAAAAAGAGTTTTTAAACGACAACTGGAAATAAACTTTCTCCACATATATTTCCAGTGTTCTATTATGTTCTTAAAGTATGGTATTTGTGTCGCAGATGTGCACAAGTATCTTAAGACTGTTAGTATAGAGGGGTCTGATGCATCACATCTTTGTTGGTAATTTAAACATAGCGAACATTTATGATTTTTCAAAAGTCTATAAATTTATTATGGATTGTTGTAAATATTTTAAATTATTGACCACTAAAATAAACTAAACTAAACTTTAAAAAAAGAAAACAAGACAGCGTTTGTTGTCTTGTGTTACATACTCACCCAACCTTTAGTATTTTAATGACATTTTCTATATTCTACTTTTTTTAAACCGTGTTGTGCTGTAAAAATACCGGACACATACAGAACTAAATGAGCACACTCGAGATGTTTAATCGTAACATTACTATTTTTTCAAAGTTTGCGTTTGTTGGCCTGATGTAAAAACAAATAAAGTTTTATGTAAGTACATAATCTACATTATATTATTTAAATAATACACCAGAATCGGCGACCTGTTGCTCGCTTCAGGTTGCCGACCCTGGTATAAACATTTGATGCTAAAAATTTCAATGTTATAATGCGACTCTCCAGCCCCATGCACAAATACTATTATAATATTGAAAACAAGATGTTAGTAGCTTTTTAAAAACTCGAAAATTTTTATAAATAATAAACTTTGGGTCTTCCGTCTAAAAGATTGCTAACCCCTTGTTTATACAAATTATCAAATGAACTATTTTATTATGCTAGACTCTATTAGAATTAGTTTGCATTCAATGTGGAAGTGGATTAGGTCTAAAGTTAAAGTAAGTAGGATTGGCACATTCACGTTATGTTACTCTGCATTGTACATAAATTATGATTAAAATATTATAATAAATATTTAACATTATCTAGGAGTAGGTCTGTTAACGGGAACGTTGGTTACTACCGTTATCTTAAATTACTTAAATGCTAACGTTATCCATGCAAACACTATATATATATATATATATATATATATATATATATATATATATATATATATATATATATATATATATATATATATATATATACTTTAAGTTTGCAATTATTAATCGTAATATAACAACTTAAAAATAAAAACCTGTTTTGTAAAAGAAGATCTTGAAGATCATCAAAAATTTCAATAGTTACGATTTCTTTATCATATTAAGAATTGCGGAAAACATCGAGGAATATTCTCCTCCATCAAAGTTTTAATGTTTCTCTTAGTTCCTTTAAATTCCATAACTGGAACAATTTTTTTATTATTGGCATAATTTCGACTTGCAGTTCTTCGATAAGTTAAGTGAATTTAATATTTTTTACCTTCTATCGTTCGCTGAAAGAAGTTTAAATCAATAGTGTTGCATGTTGTAATCACTTTTACTCCTATTCACATTTTGTTCAGAGCAAGCCTTTGTAATTTTAAATGGCTGTATATATTTAAAAAATGTTTATAAGTTAAAAGTTGAACAAAGTTTATTTTTCTAAATATTTTACTTTTAAACAATTTTTCTATAAGTTGTAAACTACTACGATTACTAATATTTAAAAATGTTTAATTTTTTTTTACATTTTTTTTGTTTTACATTAGAAATAATTTAATTAATAAAGAAGTAACGTAATTTTATAGGGGGGCATCTGAAAGTTTGACAAGATGTTGACAAGGAGGGAGGGGGAGTGAAAAATTGCCAAAATATTATTGACATAAATAATGGACAGGCCCTTTTGTTTTAGGAATGATCTCAGCAATTTTGACTACAATAAAGAAATTGTAACTATTGAAATTACAAACAAAATGTTTAAAGACCAACTATCATTACTGCATTGGAAAAACATAAATTTTGATGATGATGCAAATAATATTTTTGAAACTTTTTTCGAAGTATTTATTTCTGTTTATGAAGTTAATTTCCCAATCATAGAAAATACAATAACAACTAAGGAAATCAATACACCCTGAATTACTAAATGTTTTAAAAATCATCCAGAATAAAACAAAAATTACATATGTTTTTAAAAAACAAAAACAGCTTCAAAAAAAATTTATAAGACCTACAAAAACCTATTTGAAAAAATTCGCAAAAACCTGAAGAAAAATTATTACTCCCAATTATTTAATACATTTAAAAATGACACAAAGCGCACGTGGCAAATAATGAAAGAAATTATTGGCAAAAAACATGCTCTGGTTTCCTGCAGTAATGGTTAGAGTTGATAACAAAAGCTTATATGAACCAAAAACTATAACTCAAGAGTTTAACAAATATTTCACTCAAATAGGACCAACACTGAAAATATCCCAAAGACCGAGTCTTAGTTTACTGATTATCTACAACCCTTGGATAATTGCATTTCTTCAGATGAGTTATCTTTCTTATTAATGTTTGATGAGTTTGAAAAAGCCTTCAAATCTGTTTAAAAAAATAAAGGAATTAGAGCAGATCAAATTGAACAACGATTGCTTTGAACAACTTAAAATTGTTGTTTTTTTAATCTTTAGAACTTCTGTCCATCAATTAGTTTTCCCAAAACAATTAAAAATTCCAAAAACTATTTCTATTTTTAAAGAATGGAATAAATCTGAAATCAGTAATTATCACCCCATCTCTGTGCTCTCCAAATTCTAGAAAAAATTATGTTCAACAGAATATACAAATATTTTCATGATAATAATCTACTTTACATCAATCAATTAGATTTCAAGAAAGAAAGTTTCTTCATCCTTTCTTCAAAAAGATTTAAAGATTTATTCATTTAATATTGAGTAATTAAAATTAATTTAATATTTAGGTGGAAGACTGAGGTGGAAGCGTAGTAAGCAATAACTCAACAAACGCTAAAGATAAAAATATCCTTGATTTTCTCCTTACTAGTGAAAGTGCAAATTACCGGAGTACAACAATAAGTTCACTTCTGCAAATTTATTGTTAGATTGATGTCTTCTCCAATATAATGGTAAAGTCAAAGACGACATGAAGCAACTGTATAGTTGAATCATAGCACATCATAAAAAGCCTGTCCACCAAAGCCATTACATTTCCTGGAAGTAATTTCAAATCATTTCCAGAGCTCAAAATTAAAAAAAAATTATTTAAAATGTAACAACATCATCATCAAGAAAATGTAGCTTGTTTCCGAAAATAGAGAAGTTAGAAGCAGGGTAATTTCTTCTCATGGAAATCATAGAGTTTATACATGAATGCGCTATATTTTTACAGAAGAAACCATTAGCTCTAAATATTTCTTGTGGCGCTTATAGTCTTAGCTAAGCTGGAGTAAGAGCAGTTGATCAAGGCTTTTTTCGGTAACATCCAAACTCTTTATGTATTTTTTACTGCAGTCCGGCTAGGTGAAAGATTTTGCAAGAATCTCTCTTAACTAGCTTTATATACTAGGTGGTCAGCTCAGGTTTACACCTGATTATTATTAAACCAATTGCAAAACGACCACAACAAATATTGCTGTCTGCAAACGCACTAAAAAAGATGTTGACCTTACCGCTGACATGCTAAATTAAGCTAAGTCTTTAATAAAGTTTTTTAAATTAATGGAAATTATTGTACTTTTAACCATTTTGGTACAAAACTCTTCAAGTCGTTGACAAAGTAAGTCGTTCGTTTTATTTAAAATCACTAACTATTGACAGCGAAGTTATTCTTATTCAAAAGCTTGTTAGGGATCTCGGACGCATCCTCTCATCATAGTTTGATACTTCGGATGAAGCAAAACCTATTGCAGTTCCTCTTAGCTTTAAAGCTAAATTTTTGATAAAATGAATTAGAGGAACAAAACAATTTTACGATGAATTTGTAAATGCAGCTTTCTGCTATGAGAACCTCGAGCAATAATGTGAAGTAAATGGCTTCAACGTTGCCTTTGATTATTTTATTTCAAATAGTCAATCAAGGTTTGATATTGTAAAGACAGTTTCTTTAAGATTCTCATATAACTGGTTGAAAAATTAGAAACGATGTTCTTTAGAGATAAAAGCTCGTATATTGACGCACGTCTACGCTAACGATGTGAAATAAGACATATTTATAGAAGAAACTACTCATCTTAATCGTTTGAAGGAGCTTTCGCTTTTTACTCCTGCAAAATGCTTGAGTCTTCTCAATCTAATACATTTGGAGGGTCTACAGCCTATTTTTCCATATGTATGCATTATTAAAAAAAAATCATTTTAAAAACGTATGCAATCAGGCAAATGCATGATTACATACGCTTTTTATTTAAATTCTTTTTAAAATTTTGCATGTTTAAGGGGCGGCTACTAGATGTTTTGTCCTAGACGTCATAAAAACTCTCGGCGGCCCTGCGTACTCTCTAGCTATCAAGAAAACTTCTCATTTCTTTATTCTTAAATTTTATCTCATTATCGGTGAATATTTCAGAAGGCGCTCTCGTTCACAAACGATAAGATGGAGAATTTGATATCACTTCCATATGAAATTTCCTGATATGGAATTGACAGTTATTGCCACAATTTATATCTTGATGGTCTGTAATCGGTTATGCTCAGAAATTTTTTAGTTCCATAATGCCTGACATCTATGGCAAATCTTTCCTTATTTTCTTTAGCGTATAAATCACCTTTCCCCCACCCGACAGCTGCTGGAACTTTGACTGATACGGTTTGCAACTTGTTATTACCAATTGAACTACCTTTTATTTATTTGAAATCACTTTTAAGTAGCGAAATCACGAATAAAGTTCAATTTTTGACTTGCTTTAAATTTTCCATTTTTCTTATGTATACTCAAAATGGATTAAGGATCAGGAACTTTTACCTTACAACTTATTTAATCATCGACTGCAAACTCTCGTTAATGTATCAGCTAATTTATCTTATGAAGGGACAATATTTAAACCAACTAGAAGATTGTATTTTTTTACTAATTTTTACTGCACGTTTATACTTCTCCGTATCAGCATTTCGTCAGTTACTTTTGACTTCAATTTTGATTTACCAGTAAGTGCATCAGAAATTTAGTGAAAAACTGTATAAAATCTGTAAAGTTTCTCAGTATCTCCGGTTTCCACACCAAGCCATATTTATTCAGGTTGGATGCTCATTCTTCGTTTTGAATTGTTACAGTCGTGTATCCAATACATTGATGAACCATTCCTTCAAAAACCACCCCCGTTAGAGTGTTTTTATTTTGACTTTTAGACAAAAACATGTTTGTCTTTAAACATACTGTGCCCATCATTGCTGTTGCCACCATACCATTAACTTTAAAACAAATAATAGATAATGCATTACTTCAGCTGTTGTTCAGAAGCGAGGTCGCGCAAATTTCTTGCATCTGCACTTGTTTTCCTGCATCTTTAGGCTTCTCTAAGTAACATTTCCTTTGTCACTACATTTGAAACACTGAAAGATATTCTTTGGAGATAAGTTCTTTGCGTATAAACAATTTTTCACAATGTGGTGAAACCCTAAGCAGTTGTAACTAAAAACATTTCTATCGCATGAGACTGAGATATACCGCCAATAGTTTTACTGTCATATTTGCTCATGCTGTTTAAAGCAGCTCTCTTTTGAAGAGTTTGAAAGTGCTTTTAAATTGTTAAAGTCAAATAAAGCAATTGTTCCAAATGATGTCAATGGGAATTTTATTATAAATTGTTTTGACGTTTTAATAGAACATACTTTTCCAAATTTTTAAATGCTCTATTAATCAAGGAGTTTTTCCTCATTATTTAAAAATAGCAAAAATTACTCTTCTATTTATAGAAGGAGAAAAAACTAATGTAAAACACTATTGCCCAATTTCCATCCTCTCTGTTTTTCTAAAATTATAGAAAGAATTTTGTACAACAGAATATACAATCACCTTTTATTAAACAAAAGTTTTTAATCTTAATCTGACTTTTAATCTTACTCAAAATTCTTTTCAACCATACTGCAAGCCTGAAAATAACCTAAATTATGTGCATGCTGATTCTAACCATCCACCTAGCATAATAAATAATCTTCCAAAAACTATCGAGCTAAGATTGTCTGCCAACTCATCAAGTGAAGTTATTTTTAATAAATCGACACTTTTATGAAGACGCATTAAAGCAATCGGGATACACTTATAAGTTGACATATAAGCCAAACACAAAAAATTTCCAAAAAATAACCACAAACGAAACATAATCTGGTACAATCCTCCATTTAGTAAAAATGTTACAACCAAAATTGGTCAACGCTTTTTAACCCTAATTGACAAGCATTTTCCTAAAAACCACAAACTACACAAAATATTTAACAGAAACACAATTAAGATAAGCTACTCCTGTATGCCAAACATCAAATCTATCATCAACTCACACAACAAAAATATTTCATATGGTGATGTAAAATTATCAGAAAAAGCCTGCAATTGCATTAAAAAGTTTCTTTGTCCACTGAACAACAACTGCTTGTCTAACAACATCGTTTACCAAGCCACCGTAAGCTCAAATAAACCTCAATACAATGATAAAGCATACATTGGGATAAGCGAAACCTCATTTAAGCTACGTTATGCGAACCATCAAAAATCTTTTAACATAAAAAAATACAAAAACGACACTGAGTTGTCTAAGGAAGTATGAGGATTAAAAGAAAACAATTTCACAACTTCAATCAAATGAAGTATTATTAAACGCTGTAAATCATACAATCCTGCGTCAAAAATTTGTAAGCTTTGTTTAAATGAGAAGTTCGAAATATTATTTTACAAAGGAAACAATCTGCTAAACAAAAGAGGCGAATTAGTCTCTAAATGCAGACACAAAAAAAAATTTCTCCTTTCATTATTTGATAGCGGAGATTAGTTTTCCATTACGTCTTCATGTACTATAACGTCAGAACTCATTCTACCGTAGTTTGTAATTTTTAAACGGTTTTTTATATTTTAGAATTTGTACTTCATGGCTAATGATTGCCGATAGGCATGAATCTTTAAGTTCCATTAAAAGTTGTTTTTTCTAAAATTTAAGTATAAAACGCTCTGTTTTTGAAAAAAAAAAATATTTTCTTAAATATTGAGCACTCTACAACGATCAAGAGTTTAGTGTTTTTAACAATAAATCATACAACAACAACAATATATATATATATATATATATATATATATATATATATATATATATATATATATATATATACATTGGCGGATCTATAAATGGGCTA
The DNA here is from genome assembly GCF_038396675.1 of Hydra vulgaris. Taxonomy (NCBI): domain Eukaryota; kingdom Metazoa; phylum Cnidaria; class Hydrozoa; order Anthoathecata; family Hydridae; genus Hydra; species Hydra vulgaris. The sequence goes on from NC_088933.1 coordinate 11,055,908, forward strand.
ATAGGGCTAAAGCCCGGGGCCCCGACCAGTAAGGGGCCCGTATGAAAAGAGAAATTTTACATATTATCGTGAATATTCATTTATCAAATGTAAAAGTGGTTAAATAATTAATTATTTCAAACATAAGTAAGTGTATGTGAAAATTCAAGCGAACGAAAACTTTTAGAATAGAGAATAAAAATTGTATTTGCATTGTTATCGCTACGATGATGTTCGAATGCTTTTGTATTGAAAAATTGTTAAGTGTCTTTGCTAGCTTTTGTAAAAATAGTGCACCTGCGACTCAGCTTTGAATGATTAAGTTTATTTTTGTGCAAATTCCACTGATTATTTTTCATTCGCTCGGTATTAAAATTATAACATACTAAACAAAATTTATATAAATTTTTTTTCTATATAGGTTTAACGATGACGGGTCGTAAATATAAAAGTGGGTGTCAAAAAAGAAAATTAGCAGAACAGAAGCAAGACGCAATAAAAAAATGTAAAACATTACCCAACTTCTTTTCAATCCAATCCCAGATCGACGAAACATCTTCAATTAAAGATAAAAATAATGATCAAAATGTTTCAATATTTGAATCATCAGAAATTCAAACATCCCCATACATCGTTAAACTGCCTTCCGAAGATAATTTTTGTGATTTGGGCACATGGCCGGATATATTAAATAGCGATTTCATTAATTTTTGTTTAACCAAAGATACGACATATTTTCAAAATAAGGGTTTCCATAAATGTGATTATGCAGCTTCGTGCAGAATTTCAAAAACACAAAATCGATATTTTTCCGAAGAACTATTTAAAAAACGGCTTAAAAATGCACAGCCAGTGTCAAGAAATTGGATATGTTATTCGAAAAGCACAAGAAACATATATTGTTTAATGTGCAAATTATTTTCTATAAACGTACAAGCATTTTCCAAAGGGTTCTCTGATTGGAAACATGGAGAGGAATATGTCATACTCCACGAAAATTCTACGCCGCACAAGAACGCCGTTATAAATTGGACAACGCGAAAAGAAAGGAAAAATACAATCAATAAACAATTAATGCAAGAATTAGAGCAGGAATCAGATAAATTTTATAAAATTTTGAAGCGTGTTGTTGCTGTTGTTAAGTTTTTGAGTGAACGAGGTTTAGCATTTCGTGGTCACAATGAAACATTTAGTGTTCCAAATAATGGCAATTTTATGGGCTGTTTGGAATTGATTGCTGAATTCGATCCGTTTCTTAAAGAGCACATACAGAAATGTTCAGGAAAAAAACACTCTGTTTCTTACCTAACCAAAACTGTGTATGAAGAAATTATTACATTAATGGCGAAAAAAGTAACAAAAACAATTATAGAGAAAGTCAATTCGACAAAATATTATTCGATTGTTGTTGATTCAACCCCGGATGTGGCGCATGTTGATCAACTCGCTATTATACTAAGATATTGCTATCAAGGTGATGTATTCGAGCGATTTTTAACAATTACCCCAATCACTTCACATACTGGAAAATCTCTACTAAATGTAGTCAAAACAATATTAGATACAAATAATTTGTCCATCAAAAATTGTCGCGGCCAATCATACGACAATGCCACCAACATGTCAGGCCAATATAGGGGAACATGGGGCAAGATGACGAATGTTTCGAAAAACGCCTGTATCTTAGTCAATATCTGTCCCAAAAATTAAAACTTGATTTAAAAGTGATAAAAAATCATTCCGCGTCACTGATGTATCAAAAAGCCACTCTAAAAGTAGAAAATAGCTAAGGAAAAACTCATTAAACGATGTTAACTCAAATCGTCATCTTGCCCCGCATACGGGGCAAGATGACGATTTGAGTTAACAAAGTTTAAAACTTTAAGAAAAGAAAACTCTATGAAGCTATAAACGCCTCAAAAACCATCATCACAAATTCTTTTTTATTAAAAAAGTAATACAAATAAAGGTGTAACTTTTAAAACTAATAAATTATACATTTATATCGGTCAATGCAAAAAAACAGTAACAACCTAGTAATCAGTTTGTAGCAAACTCCAACGCAACAAAATAAAACTATTGTCAAACAAATATTGTATTTCGAAATAAAATAATGACGGAACAGTACAAGAATAGCAAACAGTACGAGTAAACTTCCGTTTAATATAGATTGCAGACAAGCCATCTTGCCCCGGTCATCTTGCTCCATGCTAATACAATTTTTAAAAATGAATTAGAATCAGTACATAATCAAATTATCATAGCCTAATACTTCTTGTATGGCTTCCAGTTTTTTTCTCAATGTCGGAAAAACTTTTTTAATACTTAACTTTCGTCACAAAAATAATATTTAAAAAGAAACCATTGATAAATCTAGTAAAATTAATCTACTTCCCTTTCAGCTAAAGTCAACTGTTAAATTTAGTTTTGCTTAAGAGATAACTGTTGGTCGTCATCTTGCCCCATTCGTCATCTTACCCCATGTTCCCCTACTACTGCAGAGAGAAAATCAGTTGGCAGTATATACACCGTGTGCAGCACATAGTTTTAATCTGATAGGGATAGAAGCCGCAAAAGTTGTGCATGAAGTTGTAATATTTTTTGGTACAATTCAGCAATTATTTGTGTTTTTTTCAAGTTCTACTAAAAAATGGAATGCAATTACCGACGCTTTATAATTAAATGAGAAAACGCACATCCTAAAAAATTTAGGCAAAACCAGATGGTGCAGCCATTATGAAGCTGTTAAAGCTTTAAAAAATAATTATGAAGAAATTTTAACGGTTTTAAAATCAATTGCAAACGATGACCAAGAAAAAATGGACCAAAGAGAAGAAGCGAAGACATTATTTTCAAAAATGACTTCATTGGAAAATGGAACTTTGGTTATTTTTTGGGAACAAATTCTGGAAAAAATTAATAAAGTAAATAAAAAACTCCAGACAGCCGGACTAGATTTGTTAGACGTTTCCGCTCTTCTTTCATTACTTGAAGGATTCATTAAAGAAAAAAGAAACAATATCGACACCGAATTGACCCAATACGAGATATTAGCAAAAACTTTGACTAATTACCTTAGTTCGGAATATAAAGATAAAAGAAAAAGAATACTAAGATACTCAGACGGTACAACAGGGTGTGGAAGCAACTTAACAGGGAAAAACAAATTTAAAATTGAAATCTTAAATGTCGTTTTGGACAAATTTTAAAATGAATTTCAAAAAAGAAAAAAAATATACAAGGAAAATTCTGAGAATTTTAAATTCTTATTTGATATTGGAAACAAGAAAACAAAAATAATAGATGAATCCAGTATGCAGAATGCATGTCAGTTTTATAAAGAGGATATTGAAGATTTTGCAACGCTGAAAAACGAATGCATTCATTTTAAAGAATATATTAACATAATTGTAGTTAACGAGCAAAGCCAAATTAATTGTGCTGAAATTTTAAAAATAATTTATGACAAACACCTAATCGATACTTTTCCGAATTTGTACACAGTAATGAAAATTTTCCTTACAATGCCTATAACCAATTGTGAAGCAGAAAGATCATTTTCCAGAATGAGCTATATTAAAAATAAGCAAAGAAATACAATGAGTGATGACAGATTGGCTGATTTAATGCTTCTATCCATAGAACATAAAATTACAAAGTCATTAAACTACGATGAGGTTATAAAGGAATATGCCCTAATAAAGGTTCGAAAACTGCGTCATTAAAAATCTTAAAATTAAATAACTTGTTTTTGTTATGAATTTATTATGCTTAAATATTTACGATATTTGTGATTGTTAGTGAATAGGAATAATAATAATAAAAACAATTAATCTTTAATATTGTCTTTCGTTTTATTTAAATAATGAACCGAAAATCAATTAATCGCATAACCAATTAAAAATCTTTATTCGTGTAGGGCTAGGGCCCCTTGCTATTTTTAAGCCCTGGGCCCCCAAAAAGCTAGATCCGCCACTGTATACATATATATATATTATTTATATATCTATTATTTTTGATCCATGCCTAATTTACTTCATTTTATTCCAAGATAGGAACCCTTTTGGATAAAGGCACATCACACATATACACATAAATACGACAATTGTGACTTTTAATGGAACTTAAAGTTTCATGCCGAATGGCATGAAACTTTAAGTTCCATTAAAAGTCGTTTTTTCTAAATTTTAAGAATATATATATATATATATATATATATATATATATATATATATATATATATATATATATATATATATATATATATATATATAATATACAGGGTGCGGAAAAAGTTCCCGTACAAAAGCATAATTTAAAAAAATTACCTGTATGGTGTTTTCTTTTAATATATAGTGTGTTTTTAGTATTCTTTTGTATTCCTTCGTATTCTTTTAGTATTTTTTAGTATTATTTTGTATTAAATTAGAGTGTAATTTGTTAAAACTCTTACGAACTAAATTAAAATGGGAACCACCATACCTGGAGCTGCTAGCTTTGATAATGTAAAATACAATTGTATGATTTTAAAGGTACAATAAAAACAACAAAACAACTATGATGACATTAGTTCATTGTTTTTATAGGAAGACAACCAGGAAAAAATTTTAAGCGATAAAGAGTTTGAATCAAAAAGTAATGATAATAATGACATTAGATCACCGTTAAGTGAAGAAGAAGAATCTGTGGAAATCTTAAGTGATGAAGAATTTCATACATCAAGTTATAAAAAGTATGATCAAGTATCTTTGATCATTTTCTACTTATGATGTGGAATTGCTTACCACATCCTTTGCAACTAGCAGTGAAAGACAGTTGCAAAGTTTTACTTGCACTGGCTGCGATTTCTAAATTCTGTGACCATTCGTATTTCATCATACACTCGCTGTAGTTTCAACAGTTTATCAAAACGCATTAGGAACTAACAAATGCATTAATAACTAACAAACGTATAAAACTTTACGTATAAAACTTTACGTATAAAACTTTACGTATAAAACTTTACGTATAAAACTTTACATATAAAAGTTTACCTATAAAACTTTACGTATAAAACTTTACGTATAAAACTTTGCGTAAGTTACGTAAAAGGTACAAATTTTATTTTTACTTTGCAAAAATAGCTTTTTAATAAAAGTTGTTTTAATAAAAATTGTTTTTAAAACACTTATCCTCTATTTTATTCACTTGATCACATCACATCACAATCACGTCTTCATTGCATTTAAAGCATTATTATTAGTTATTATACTATTCTTATAAAATGTTATAAAAGTTATAAATGAAGGTTGCTTTTTTTATTTAGCAAAAGCTAGTGTGATCCGCGTAAACGGAACTCGGTGGATATCATACATGGTAAATGTCTTGGAGAACATATTCAACGGCAAAGATGCTCATTGATGCTTACTCCACAATCTCCGTTGCGCAGAGTTATAATGCAGCTCAGAAGTCAAAAGCATCTTACTTCAAAAAGAAATTCAAAGATACAACTTTTTGGTTATCCGCTGTTTTTCTTCTAGATGTATGTCATGCACTAGCAATACTTCCTAAGGTAAGTTAAACTTGCTTAACTTAAATATAGTTATAAAAATTTAGTTACTATATTTCAACTTATCTTTTTATATTTGTTATATTTTATCTTTTAAGGTTACACAGAAAAGTAATGTCACTGTCTTTGAAGTAAAGTCTGCCTTAAGGCATAGCCAATTTGGAAAGATTTCAAAATGACCCAAGATCTGGATGTCATTGTAAAAAACTTCCTACAAAGTTAATGATAGACGTATTTCTCAAAGCATTAGTGTATAAATTGTTAAAACAATAAAGACCAATCTTCAAAGCCAATATACTGATTTGCCAACTGGGTTAGATGATATAGAGGATTTGCTTTGCACTAAGAAGTAAAAGTTGACTAATCTTTCTTAAATTACAATAAAAAAATATGCGCAACAGATGCTTTCAACACCAGTATTAATGCAGTAATTATTAATAAAGCTGTCAACAATCAACTAATATGCAAAGGTGGATAAGGAAAAACAATCAGCCCCAAAGCAACAAAAGACTACTTCTGTTAAAATATTTTGACGATCTTTAAAAGTTGTATTTAAAGTTATTCCATTATCGATATCTCTTTGTAACTAAAGTTACTTAACAATACTAAATTATATATATATATATATATATATATATATATATATATATATATATATATATATATATATATATATATATATATATATATATATATATATATACATATATATATATATATATATATATATATATATATATATATATATATATATATATATATATATATATATATATATATATATATATATATATATATATATATATATATATATATATCGGTGGGACCAGTGCAAAAATTGTAATCCATTCTTTTTTGTTTGTTTTGTTTTAAATATGGTCAAATTAAACTTTGTTTTTAATTTATTTGCCATTAACCTGCGAAGACAAAATAAATTTAGTTTAAAAAAATACAGTAAAAACACATTCAAACCTCAAATAAACTAAGTTAATGATATACTCAAATCGTAAATAAACAAAAAAAAATAATGAAGTCATGGCAAAATTATGCAATAAACAAAAACAATGGAATCTTAATTAAGATCTAAAAAACCAGAAATGAGTACAACTGAGAGGTTAGAATTAGCAGACTAAATAAATTGCAAAATGACTTAACAATAAAGCTGCAAAATAACTTTACAATAAACCTGTATTATTTGTCCCAACTAATTGATATCATCAACTTACAAATCAATTTACAAGCTATTTAAAAGCTTATTAAAGTACTAAATAAACTGTTCTTAACACACTTAATAATCCACCTACTAAACAGCAGAAACTGCCTCATATTATGCTGGAGTTTTAAGTTACAAAAAAATATTGCGTCCTCACCTTTAGATTTCAATAACTTTTAATGCTAAAAGCTATATAGCATGTTATTTCATAGGCAGTTTTTAACTTAAATAAAAATTACAATTAACTTAAATTGAATATGTAAAATTGCCTCTTATATAATTTGTATGTTTTTATACGCCTGATTACTTAGTTTATGATTTATAAGGTAAACATCTAACAAACCCAGCAAACATGCTGTAGCGGAATTTGAAATGAAATATCTAGTGATATAATTATCTTCAACAAAATCTGCCTTAACAGACCTCTAATCCATATACTAAAGCTCTCAATAACTTCTGGAATTTTCTTTGGTGGACTTAAATTAGCAGAAGTAATTCCTGTAATGTAATTCCTGAATGTTAATGTAATGAATACTCGGACATAACTAACTAAATACCTATATCAATACTTTCTATAGTAATTTCATAACTTTTCGAACGTATAATTTATAATAGAATCTATAATCGCTTCGCTAAAAACAAGTTAGTTCACCCAAATAAGTTTTGATTCCAAAAAAATCTCCTAACTGAGCATGCAATCATTGAACGAGTTAATCTAATAACTAATGGTTTTAAACAAACCAAATTTACTTTTGGAGTTTTTATTGACTTATCAAAAGCATTTGATACAGTTAAACACTCCATTCTATCAGATAAACTCTAGCACAATGCACAGTGATCAGGAATAACTTAAAATTAGGCCAAAATTAATTTTGTCAAAAATATTTATTCAAAATTGCTGAAAATTTACTCTCAGATGTAAAAAAAGTAGACAAGGAAAGAAGATTTAAAATATTTTTAAAAGGGTTGAGTATGGTCAGGAGGTAGCAAATTTTACTAGACCCCCCTCCCCACCACCTCGCCCTTGAGCAATTTTTGCTAATTAAGTTTTAAACTAATTATTATTTTGAAAACCAAATCAAAAATTATGAAAATAATTAGTTAAGATGATCTATACGTTTTATATTTCATCTAAATTGAAAAATAAGCTTTAAAATAAATCAGCATTGTGTTATTCATTATGTTCATATACATCTTTGTAATCTATTTCCTCAGTAACTAATTCATAATTTTCTTCATCTTCGTCTTCATTGTCATACTCATTGTACTCATTATCAGTTTCATTATCACTTTGGATTTCATCAATGGTATTTTTATTTGATTTTTTAAGTTCTAGAGCGCTCTTTGATAATTGAATTGTTTTAACTTTACTTCTATCTTAAGAAATTATTATAGTTGATATTATTGGATCACTTGTTATAAGAAGATAGTGAAGTTGGTCCTCAATTGTATGGAGTCTTGTATCTTTTCTTGAATGGTGAAGTCTGAATTGTTTATTATCTTTATTTCTAGATTCTTGAGCTTCTTCTGAATATAATCCAATTGGCAACAAGAACTTTGAAATTATTTCAGAACTGTGAAGCAATCTCTTATGCATAGATACAGGCATATAAAACCAATTATATTTTTCACAATAAAGCTTTGCTGTTTTAGTGCAATATTCACTGAATTTTATTGTATCTATCTCATAACTTGAATTTATTATGTTCAAAATGTTTGCTAAACGTTCTATTAATTCATTATCTATGCCTGTAATAGAAGAAAATAAATCAAAATATTTAAATGCTCGTCTGGCAGTATTACCATCATTTGAAGTTCCCGAACCACCTTGCCTAGGAAAGTCTACTCTTAACCCTAACTCTTCGATGAATTTATTTTGTGATTCATTTTTTTTTCCACAAACTTCTTTGTCGTCATTACCACGAATTTGCCATTTTTTTTATTTAAGTCTGTAAGAAATGTGTAACAAACATTCAAAACACCTTATCCGAGCATGCAATGGCGAAAGACCTAATTCAATGCTATCTATATTAGAAGTTGGAGTTGGTATTGAGCCACATGCAATAGAATTCATTTGTTTAGGAGAAGCTGAACATATACTATAAACTTGTTGTGAAGAAATTGAGCATATTGCATTGGCAGCCTTACCGTCAATCATTGTTAATTTTTAATTAAATTTAACTTTAGTTACAATTACTTCTAAACCATTTATCAACTCAAACTCTGAATCCTCTAGTAAATTTATTTGATTTTGAATATATTTTTTTTCAAATTTCAAAATAGCTTCTGATTCCTTTAGATATTGAACTCGTATTGGTCGACAAAATCTAATTGACGATGGTTTAGGGTTTGCCCAAACAGAAATGTTTCCAAATGAAAGATCCAAAGGAACAAAAGTGGTACTAAATAAATTAGAGTCTTTTGAACTATCATTGTCAAATTTTTGCTTATATTCACTTTGACCAGATGCACCATCAAACCCCCATTTACAACTTAATATTCCTTTTGTTTTATCGTTATTCTCTAGCTGCATAATTTGAGTTATGATTGAATCAATTTGAAAAAAAAGGAATTATTGTGTGATCAAGAAGACTTTGAAGTTTAATTTCAGCACTTTGCTCCCTAAATATAATGCCATCAGGATAGCATTCTTTTCTTGCTAATAAAATATCACTATATAAAGGATATATATTTGCATTTCTTTCCTTAGCTGTAATCCTTATTTTCTGATAAGCTCTTTGGGACAAACCAGCTGAGACCATCAAAGCCAAACCTTTCTTTGGAGATAATTTTATAATAGGTTTTTCATTTTTAATCATATTAGCTACTTTATTGGGTTGACTGGGAGAAGAAATCAATTGGTTTAAAGTAAAACACAGACTATAGCATTGACTTCTCCTTGAACTTACTATAGCAGATAAGATCAACTCGTCATAAGTATGGTTTGTTCCCATTTTTTTACTCTTTTTTCTTTTTGTTCTGCTGCTTGATTGTTCCCATTCAAGGCATTTTCTTCCGAGTGTTTGCTTTTCATTTTGATACGTTATGTTATTAAAAGTTGACGCAATGGAATGTTCTTCTAATTTTTCTAAAATAACTAGACCTGATTGAAGCCAACTTGCTTCTTTAATTTCAAAGCGATCACGTTGTCGATTATAAGAATAAAGTTTCTTTTTTAAGTTTTTAATAAAATTTCCCATTATTTTTAGTATACTTCTATATTGTTTAGAAGAACGCAAGTCTGTCTGATTAACTTCCAAAATGTAACCAAAAAGTAAATTTTGAAGCAATTCATTTTTATCAACTAAAACTCTGTCTTTAATAACTAAATAAAGCTGATGTTTAATAAACTTTATATTCATTTTAAACTAAAAAGAGATATAAATTATTTTATATTTTTTTTTCATATATATATATATATATATATATATATATATATATATATATATATATATATATATATATTCTACAACAGAGATAGCTACATAAGCTATGTACTAGAATAAAATTAAATTAAAAATTTTGTTCAGACGTGTCAGGAAAAACTCGCAAAACATGAAAGTTGCTAATTTTTTCTATAAAATGAACTTTTTAAAACTACATTACTTCCGAATGGGGCAAGTTGGGGCAGCTAACTTTTTTGATTTCTTATAGAATGATACAAACTCTCTTTAAAAAAAGAATTAGCTTCGTGAAGGAAGTCTAAGGTAAAAAGTCCTAGCACCATAAAAAACCGTTTAAAATCGTTAAAAAAGCATTTTTTAAATGCATTTTTTACAGCTAGTATAAATGCATATTTAAATTTTTTTTATAAATTAAAATAGAATTATCTATTATCTTTGCATGTTATAAAAACTAAAATAAAAAACTTTGTATATAAGGAGAAAATTAAGTTTTAATAATGATAAAATTTTAATGAAAAAAAAGCTGTTTTCGATCAATTTCAAACGTATATTAACGTTTAAATATGTTATTTCAGTATTTATTTTTTTATACCATTAGAATCATAGGAAACAGTAGAAAATAGTTAGCTGATAACATTATTGATATTACGCTACTAAAAAAACTATATTTTGGCCAAATTTTTAGTGTTTCTGAATCACTGTGCAATGGCATAATTAATAAAACTTACAATTAGATTAAAAGTTGTCTTGCCAAAAGAAAATATGTATGGAATATACATTCTTGAGTATTTAATGTTTTATGTGGAGTACCCCAAGGATCTATCCTTGATCCACTCCTGTTTTTTAATTTATATAAATGATTTTTGCAATGCGATTTCAAAACTGAATTCATTCATGTTTACTGATGATACAAACCTGTTTCTTACTAACAATGATATCAATAAAATGCAGACAAAAATATAAAAGTAAATAAAGTTAATAATATAACTAATAAACTCAGAGAAAACTCATTACGAGCTTAACTCAGAGAAAAGAAACCACTTAATGTTCCATAAAAAAACACAAGAAAAAAACCTTCCTCTTAAGTTGCCTGACCTTATCTTAAATGATAAACTTATTAAAAAACAAGTCAGTATTAGATTCTTATGAATTTTTATTGAGAATTCATCCTGGCTTCCTCAAATAAGATATATTATATCTATGATTATCAATATAATTGATAATTATCAATATAATATGATGCATCGAGTTTGTTTGGATGTCAACAAACAAAGTCTCAAGCTAATATATTTTGGACTAATTCATTGCTTTATCAGCTATACAAATATATCATGGGTAAGTACGCAACCATCAAATCTTAAACAAAATTATAATTTACGCAAACATGCGTGCAGAATTATTTATTAAAATTCGCACTAACGCACTAAACCTACAATGAAAGATATGAAAATGATCGCCATTTAATTTTAATGTATCGATTCAACAAGAATCTTTCTCATGAAAACTTTGAAATAAATAGATATGAAAACTATTATCTAAGAGCAAATATAAGAAACACACTTAAACTGCCTCAAAACTTTAATTAATATATTGAATACAGATTGCATATCGAGGGTTAATTTTATGGAATATCTATCAAAAAGAATTCAAATGTATGGCAAAGTTATTAAGTTCTTTTAAGTTTTTGATCAAAAAAGCAATTTTAAAATTTGAGATTTATTTGTGTTTGAGTAATTCCAAAGTTATTTGATTTGATTTTAAGTTTTTTTTTAATCTTTGTTTGATTTACTGATAAGCGCAGCAGTTTTATGCCCATTAGGGTATTTAAATTAATATCTTTATTCTATTGAAAATATATACAGGGGCTCTATGAAAAGATTGCAATGATGTATTGTCATCTTCATATTCCTTGAGCTCCTGTCTGTAAATTCTTTATTTTATAAAGATCGTTGTAAAAATAATGTTATATTTTATATACAAAAACGATGCTTGATGACAAGATTTTACTATCTTCTTCGTTTAACGAACATATTTTTTTTTCTTTTATATATATATATATATATATATATATATATATATATATATATATATATATATATATATATATATATATATATATATATATATATATATATATATATATGTGTGTGTGTGTGTGTGTGTGTGAAAAGCTTAATGAAAGGTGGGGTGGGTGAAACATTTTGTTCAGGTTTAATAAACAGGCGAGTTCTAATAAACGGCCAGGTAGGAATTTTTATTTTTATTAGTGAGTTTATACTTTATAATTTTTAAGGCAACTTTATTCTAAAAGTTCTTTTTATTTAGTTTTATAGTACAGTTTTTTAATTGATAACAATAAACAAGCGTAGAGGGCCTTAACAAAATATAAGAAAAATATTCAAGTCGAATGCTACAGTGATCAGGGATGAGGAGTCCATAAAGGACTCCGGCTTTATATCTCTACTCTTTCCGAGTCCGTTGTGTCCAGAAGCTCTAAACATGTTCGTTGACTTATTATCTGCTATAATAAAAAAAATTCATGAGATTTAATGACTTGAAACTTATTGTTTTTAAGCCTGGAGTCCTGGAGTCCTTGCCGCCATTATACCTAAGGACTCCAGGCTCGAAAAACGATTGTTCCTCTAACCTAAAAGTCTTAATTTTTTTTTCTATTCGTAGTCCATAAACTTATTTATATTTTTAGAGCTCCTGGATACCAAAAACTAGGATAAAGAAATCTTTTTGTGACTTTCAAATCCGGAGACCTTTTTGGGACTTTGGATTTGAAATTTTCAAATTTACTAAAAAAAATAGCGAATCAATGAAATAAAGTTTGTTAAATAAAAAACCTTTAAGAATTGGCTTCTTAAAAAATAACCAAAATTAGAAAAACGGGTTTATTAAATTTTATCCTGGTGTCGTAAGACCACGGTAAAACATTAAATATCTGAAGTTTTGTGCACAACAAAAATTCACTACTGAAAAAAAATTTACACAATTTTTGTAAAAAACTCTAACACTCTAATTTTTTAACTTTCGTGTAACATTGTATTACTATATCAATAAGATACATAAAATACCCTTACATACACAAGCATGATTGAAAAAAAAAATTAAAAATAGATAATCTTAAAAAGTTAAAGAAAGTAAAATTTAGGAACTATTTATTTTTTCTAGGCTATTTAAGTATTTAGGGACTAAAAAGTTCCTAATACTTAAAAAGCTTAGTTGAGCAACAAAAATTCCAAAAATGCTAAAGTTAACTTACGTGCATCATATCGTGTTTGAGAATTAGTAAATCTCATAACTTAAAACACAGGATGCGTTTAATAACAGTGTTATTTAAAATATCAACAAAAACCAGAAGAAAAAAATACTAAACTAAATTTTAAAAAACCTTTAAAAAATTTTATGACTATATATAAAGACATATACAATAAATAAATAGAAGTTAAATACACAACAAATAATATTGGTTAAAAAGACAGCAATAAATAAAAATAACAAACAGTATTTCTGCATGACAAAATATGTATGCTTTTGATTGCATACAAATATCAATCATAAAATAAAAAAATTAAAATAACAATGGCGTATCAGGTACTTTAAAAGCTTTTTTAAAAACCGTCATAGATATTTCTGATTCAAATACTTTCTCATACGCTCTCAATAGCTGATGCGATATGTCGAATGCATCCCCTGTCGGATCAGCAGAAAATTCTTTAATTTCATCGTTCCATTCTTTTTCAAATTGCAGCACTTTCGACACAAATGCGCTATCATCGTAAGGAACATCGCGTTTCAAGGAATCGGATAGGAAGTTGATAAATATATTCCAACGTTCAAAATAAAAAGAGCCCACTAAACCAGCCCAATTTTTATTTGCATAATCGTGAATTTCACCATTAGGCCCCCAGAAAGTAATTTGATTTTTAGCATTATATTCTAGCAATTTTGTTTCATTCAAAGTATCGCCCATTGATCTAGCTGATTGAATCCACCTACCGAGTAACGAATACTGATCTGTGGCTAGCAGCCTATCCATGTCTGTCAGAAGAACTGTTATTTTAGAACCATATTTTTCTACATCCAAGGTGGACTTGTTAAAGTAACCCGAAACCATCTGTGTATAAAACATAATTGATAGATCCTCTAACACTTGGGTACCAAGTCGAACCAAATCATTCCTAGTAAAATGAATAGTTAGTAGAATAGATTTTAGGAGAACTTTTTTTAAAAGTCTACATACACAACTTTTGACTTTTTAAAAAACTGATCTCAGATCGGGATAATAAATAAACTTTTGGTAATTCTGCATATTCTAGATCTGGATCCAATTAAATATAAATGGACCATGAAAGTATTTCAATAACACCAGATAATAAGATACATTTGCTTCACCTAGTTGAAACTGAACTTCATTCAAATAAAAAAGTACTATTTATAAAATGTATTGTTTAATTTAATGTTTAACAAAATAAAGCATAAAAATAAAAAAAATTTAACACACTGAAGAAGTTAAAAAACTTTCAGTCTAGTTCTCCACAAGCTTATAAGCCTTAGACAATCAAAAGTGATAACGATAACCAATCAGAATTTTAAGATGAGTTATACATTTATTATGTATAGATTTGTTATGACAGTAAACAAGACAGAAATTATTACCTAAAGGTATCAATTAAAGGCATGTAATCACTTCCTTTAACCATCAACTTCCAGGCATTGTATAAATCTTTTACAGAATACCACATGTGCACAGGTAACTTTGCATTTAGTCGAGGACGCATTACAGGTATTCGTCCTTCATAGCCACCATTCTCTATTCCATCATTGCAATTGTAAATTGTATCAATAAGAATTAGCCATGCATCTATTTATGAAAAAAATATAAAAAAAAATAATGTGAAACTTAAACTTTTAACCAATTTAGAAATCATACAAAAGGTGGAGCTAAAATTTATTACATTCATACTAGATTTACATAACATAAATTTCATAACAATTGCAAAACTTCAATGCTAACAAGAAATCAAAAAAAAATACTTTATGAAATAAATTTTTTTTTATAAAAAACATAAGTTTTTATAAGCAACTAATCCTCACACTGGCCCTCAACAAATTCAAGATCGATAAAAATGTCAATGAAAACTGTTTTCAGATCCTTTAAGAACATCTTTTGTACATCACAAATCTGTTGAAATTAAAATCCTATCTGCTTGTCCGAGATTTTTGTCCAATTTAAAAACTTGATAGGATAACTAGATCATTTGTTTATATTTCTGGTTTTTAATTAAAATAATTTTGTATTACTAAATAGCTAAGAACTCTATTAAACTAAATTAATGAAGTTTTGAGCTTTTATTAAGTAATTATAAACAGAAATGACAACAAATGTTAGAAGTAATAACAATGATATTATTTATCCATATAAAAATAAAGTCTTTATCTTTGACATCTTTAGTTTTTGGAAAATTATGAATTAACTAACTTATGTCTTTAAAAACAAGTATTGAGTATTATGTTTAAGATATGCCTAACAAATCAGCAAATCATGATGAATCTAGAGTAAAACCACCATGTGGGAAAAAAATAATTTCAAAATAAAGCCTCAGCAATTTGCTATCACAGAAAAAATAGCTAAACAAATTAAAATGTAAATAAATTCAGATTTTGACATAGCAAAAAGGAAATATCCTCTTAGTATATGTGGTACCTGCAGAATAACACTAAATTAGCAAGACAAAGATATTGAAAATAGAAAGTAGCCTAAAATGCCTAACTATAAAGACATATTATTGATAAAAAACTAGAACTAGAGGAGACAGACAATGCAATTGTTATACATGCATCACAACAAGGTATATTGGTTATCAACCCGTCCTTAAAGGAAGAGGTTATAAAGGAAGATTGACTTTTAACATTACTGAAGACAGTGGTTTACTTGCTGCTGCCGGAATTAGGAAGGTTTCTTTAAAATATTGTTCAGGTAAATATTATAAGCTTTGACATAATTTGTATACATATAATAATAAACGAAGAGAGTGATATAACTGCTGTTTATTCTAATTAGGTTAGATAAGATTCTTTTTGTTTTTGTAGCTAACTTTAAATTAATTTAGCCACTTCAATAAATCCTTGTCCATATTGCTATATTAAATTACGGTCACTCTGAGGATTAATTACACAGGAAGAAGGAAATATATGTGATGTTAACTGCAGTATTCGAAATCTTTGCAAACATATGGTGATCTGAGAAAATGCTACAACAGCTAAAGTTAAACAACATGTTTTAAATTATTTTCTGTTATCAATGTAATAAAAAAGGATGCCTTAAACACTATGAGTACAATGAACCTTCCACTTTTTAACAAACCAGGTTCTATATTAGTTATAGCTAAATGCTCTCTTCCTGAATTACGATTTAATACAAAAATTCGTCTATCATGTCTTTTGGAAGGAAATTTTGCCACTTTTAGGTAGAGAAAAAGCCATGCTATTGCCCTTAAATTTGAAACTGATTTCAAAAAAATACCAGGTGAGAATTTAGATAGAATTTAGATAGAAAATTTAGAGAAATTTAGAGTTTTTACTAATTAATATCAAAATTAATTAACTCGTAATATTTGTTTATGGTGAGGTTTATAAATACAATGCATGTCATAAGCTACTTTAACATGCAGATAAACTTTTTGAAGCTGAGGTCCTTGGTAAAGTTAGCCCATTATTGTTGTTGCCTTTCGTTTCATAGCCAAAAGCAATCAACAATGGTGTCAAATGTTGTTTTGGAACTGGAAAGGTTACTCACAATATATCTCATTATCTGCAAGTTTTGAAAACAATGTTTCAGGCAACAGATTTATCTCTAAAAACTCTAAAAATGCACATAATTCTTGAACACCATAAACAATGTCTTTGTGAACTAATATCAGAATATGGACTAGGATTTGTATCTGAACAAGCTGGAGAGTTAATTCATAGGGAATTTTCTAAGTATTGGTTGCGATATCAAATTAATATAATCACCGATAAATCGTATGGGGAGCGATTGATGAAAGCTGTTGTGGAATTCAGATAAAAGATGTTGTGGAATTTAGTTCTAGACATTTATAACACCTTTATTTTCTATTTATTTTAGTTTTATTTGTTTAAAACCCATTTTTTTAACATTAATTATGAAAATATCGATTAAAACAATTTTTTACTTCTTGATTCTTATTCTTTTAGCAATTGTTCCAATTGAATTTAAAGTATGCAAAAGCGTGGTTTTATTGGGTATTGTAGATTTATAATAACTTTCAAAAGTATTTTTTTATTTCAGATAGCTGAATTAATTTATAACTAATAACAACTTTATAATAAGTTTTCTCTATTACCATATACCAGATGAAAAAAAAAATGTTTTGAAATTTATGACTAAATTAAAAGTTAGTTAAAAATCATGGACAAGCAGCTAGGATTTTAATTTCAACAGATTTGTGATCTACAAAAAAAGTTCTAAAAGTATCTGCAAACAGTTTATGTTGACATTTTTGTTGATCTTGAGTTTGTTAAGGGCCAGTGTGTCCTACAGTATATAATTTTTTATAAGAAAATTATATTAACACAACATTTTTCCTGCACTAAAAAAGATTGAGACAATATAACAGCAAATATATACACCATTGTCAAATGATGTTTAATTTATCATTAATAATTGTTTGCCACCTTATATACATTACAGATGATGCAATACACCACACTAATTGTATTCTGTTTTGTTTCTGGGTTTTTTTTTAAACATCTGTTAAATTTTATATGTTTTAATAGAAAAAGCTTTGCTTTTGATTCAAGTGGCAGTATATGCAAAAATGATTTAAAAAAAGCCAAAAATCAGAAATGCAGAGTCCCAAAAGGACTCCGGCTTTATATCACTACTTTTTCCAAGTCTGTAGTGTCCAGAAGCTCTGACATGATTGTTGACTTATGATTTGCTATAGGAAAAAAGTTCATGAGATATAATGACCTGAAACTTATTGTTTTTAAGCCCGGAGTCCTGGAGTCCCGGAGTCCCGGAGTCCTTGCCGCCATTATACCTAAGGACTCCGGGTTCAAAAAACTATTGTTCCTCTAAGCTAAAAGTCTTAATTTTTTTCTATTAGTAGTCCATAAACTTATTTATATTTTTAGAGCTCCTGGATACCAAAACCTAGCATAAAGTATTCTGTTTGTGACTTTCAAATCCGGAGTCCTTTTTGGGACTCCGCATCCCAGTCAAAAATAGTGTATTTGTATGTCAAAAATATTTGTCAAATAAATCAAAAATAGTGTATATATATATTTGCCACACCATGATGATGACTGATATATTTGGAAAATTTACTGTTGCCTAATGTTTATATACGTAAAAATATTAGATAATATTAATAATTAAAAAATAGGTAAATAAAAATATATATATTTTTTGTTTATAAATTTACTTTCCAAATACAGTACATCCAATTAAAGCTTATTAGCAAAATGCGGTATATCCCTTTTATAAAGATCCACGTACCAGATATTATGGAAAGCTTATAAACTATAAAATGCCAAAATATCTTGTAATAAATAATTTTATTTAGCATAATGTATAACTCTGTGTATTTTGTTTTGGTAGTTATATTTTAATGATAATGTGAATAAAAACAATGTTCTGTTAAAGTAATATAAACCATTATATTTATGATTGTGAATTAAATTTATTTTGAGGAAGTAAGAAATAAGACTATATGGCTATATTACAAAGGACAGGCTAGAACACTTAATTTAAAAGTGCCCTATTTCTTACCCTTCATAAGTAGGCTATAGGAAATTGGCTTGGAGTAATAGCAACAAAGTACTAATTCCAGATGGTCTGCATTGAACATTATTTAACCGTACTTATTTTAAATGTTTTTCTTGTTTTTACAAATTTCTTTTCGGCTTTAAAGTCTAAAAGTTGATCAAGTCATAAATAAAAACTTTGCCATGTCACCAAAGAAAGTTTCTGTAGACAGCAGGTTCTAAGATCTGCTCAAACTTTTTATTATCCTGCTGAACACTACCGAATACTCTACCTGTTGCAAGGTAGTAATTTCTTTGTCCATAGCTGAGATCTGAAAACAGACTAAGAATTAATGGATCAGAAAATGTATTAAATTGTTTAAAGCATCTCACTTATCTGCATAGGTAATTAATTTCTTATTTTCATCTCTATTTTTTATATTATTTGTCCTATTAATGGACAAGTATTATAAAATTAACGTCATTGTTAATTTTTTTAACGAAAAAAAAATTTTTTTATGAAATATTGCATTAACGGGTGATGCGGAAGTTATCGGACAAAATAAAAACGTCAATAACTTATTTATAAATAAAAAAACAAACTACTATTATATTTTTTTTAAATAAAGCATTTATCTTTTAACAAAAATATATTACTTTTTATATGAAAAAACACCACCATCTGCAATCGATCTCAATTTTGCTTTGACACCTTTCATATGCGACTGTAAAAAGTTTAAATTAATTTCTTGTAGTTTTAGTTTAATGCGATCAATCAAAACTTGCTCTGTTGAAGCTTGCCAATCTCCCTCGTAAACCTTCTGTGCCAAATGTCCCTAAAAATTTTCAATTGGTCGTGCTTGAGGCACATTTGGAGGATTGGATTCTTTATAAACGTAATAGACATATTGGTCCATCCAATTTAGAGAATCTTTAGAATAATGAGAACTTGCTAAATCTGGCCAAAATAAATAGTTTAAGTCTCCATGATACTTGTGAATAAATGGAAGAGGTCGTTTTTCTGAACATTCATTAATATAGATTGATGAATTGATGGCTACAGCCTTGGAAGTGCGAAACAATGGCTCGGACATACCACGGTCAGATATGGCTGTCCACATTAATAATTTTTTTTGAAATTTCTCTTATCCTATAAAACGGACACTTTCTGGGCATGTATTTTTGTTGTTTGTCTAGTATCCAGAATTTCCAGGCATGTTGTCCCCTGCAAAACAAAAGTATTTTTCTTCATCGATGACTAGAAGCGATTTTGTGTAAAAGAGTTGGTTAACTGGTTTCCTGCTTCTTTTCTTTGCCTTTATTTGTTGTTCTATAGTGTATTTTGGAGTCTTTTCACGTTTTCTATATTTAATATTCATTTTTTTTAACTGGCAACCAATTGTCGATTGATTTACACCGAATTTAATACCTATTTTTCTCTGACTGACCCCTTTTCGATTGTTGACAAGTCTCGTTAATTCGGCTTTCTTTTCTCTAGTCCAGGATGTCGGACGACCAGGGTGCTTTCTATCAGATAACAATTGAACAGTTTCAAGTCATTTTAGGTTATCATATATTGTACTTCGAGCAAATCCTTCCTTTTTAAAATGATTTATGATTATTTATTTTTTTTATATTAGGTTTATTTACAAAAAACATTTTTAGTCGCTTTCGAAAAGATACTCGTTCAGCTGCATTTAACCTCATTTTAAATAATTGTGTTTCAAATAATAAAGTTTATATTTTATAGAACGTTTATGCCTACGCATAAAACCACAAAAATTAATTATTATGCTCAAATAATGAAATTAGGATTTCGCCCATAACTTCCGCATCACCCGTTAGTCTAATTTTTTTCTTTGCAAAAAAGGAATTGTCAGTTTAACAAACAAAAACAAAAAAAAGTATTATTATTGAATGATTTCAATTAAAAAAACCCGACAAAAAAATATATTTAAACTCATTAATATAAAATATATATATATATATATATATATATATATATATATATATATATATATATATATATATATATATATACAACCCTCGGAATTAGGGTCGGCATTTGGCAATGCCGACCTAACTGCCGACCTAAAACACCAGAACACTGCTTGATATCATTTATCAGGAAGTCGCTAATCCAGTTGCATGACATTTGATATTCCATATGACTTAAGTTTAATTAATAACCGTTCATGAGGTACCGTGTCAAAGGCTTTATTAAAGTCAAGATAATAAATATCTACTGAAATGTTAGCTAGCAATTTACTCAAAAGTTAGCAATTTATTCAAAAGGTCCATTATTTTAATAAGATTTGTTACACAAGATTTCCCCTTTACAAATCTATGTTGATGTTTATTTAATAAACCATTATTTGACATGTTTATATATTGTGTCAGATGTATTTGTCATATGTATATATATGTCATATGTATATATAGATATATGTATACATGTGTCACATATTTTCGAGTACTTTAGAGACTATTGAGGTTAATGAAACTGGACTGTAGCTGCTAGCAATTAAACTGTTCCCTTTTTTAAATATTGGGGTTATGTCTGCTAATTTCCATTTAATTGGTACTCTTCCAGTTTTGAGCTTGTGTTTGTTGATCTGCTGTGAAAAAAATTAAGATTTATGGAAGTATATAGTCTACATTATATTATTTAAATTTTTAAATAGTATAATGTAGAGTGGCTTGCGAGTAGTGGGTTGGCGACCTGCCAACCCACTACTCGCAAATTTCAATGTAAAAATGTGGCTCTCCAGCTCCATGCACAAATACTATTATAATATTGAAAACAAGATAAAGTAGCTGAAAAAAGCAAGATGAAGTAGCTGAAAAAAACAAGTTGAAGTAGCTCTTTGAAAACTGGAAAATTATTAAAAATGGTAAACTTTTTCCATCTTAAAAGATTGCCAACCCCCTGATTTATACAAATTATCAAATCCATTATTTTGTTATACTACATTTTATTAGAAATACTTTGCTTTCAATGTGAAACTAGATTTTAAAGATAGGCACATTCCCGGGTTGTGATTCTGCACTGTACATAAATTATGATAAAATTTAACATTATCTAGAACTAGGCTGTCAACAGGTACACAGGCACCTACCCATTAGTTATTACCTGGATAGCATTTGATAATGCTACCCAGGTAGTAACCTTTATCCCAAATTATCCAAATGTTACCATTATCCATAGAAAAACAATATATATATATATATATATATATATATATTGCATAATTTACAGATGATTAATTATATATATATTTTTTTTAAGTTTGCAATTAATAACCGTTGTATAACAACTTAAAAAAATAAACTTGTTATGTGAAAGAAGATCTTGAAGATCTTGTCAAAAATTTCAATATTACGATTTCTTTACCATGGTAAGAATTTCGAAAAAACATAGAGGAATCCATCATCAAAGTTTTAATGTTTCTTTTTGTTCTCTTAATTTTCATAGCTGGAACAATTTTTTTTATTATTGACATAATAGCAATCACTTTATTTTCTATTTTAATTTTTCTTAAGAGCAAGCCTTTGTAATTACAAATGATTGTATATATTTAAAAAATGTTCATAATTTGAAAGTTGAATTAAATTTTTTTTTCTAAAATAATTAAATTTTTTTTTCTAAACATTTTACTTTTAATCACTTTTTGTTGAAGTTGTAAACTATTACTTTTACCGCTATTTAAAACATTTTTGTTTTTTGTTTTTTAAATTTTTTTTCTTAAGGGGAGGGGGAGGGGATAATTAACTGTTGGTGTAATTTTATAAGTAAGGTCTCTGAATGTTTGGCAAGAGGCAGGGGAAGGTAAAAATTGCCAGAAAATTGTTAGCATAATTAATGGACAGCCCCTTAATGGATTTTATATAAGCAGCATAACAAATTTATTTAAGCTTCTTTTAAATATAGATAATTAAGTTACCTTATATAAATAATGGTGTCAAAAAATCAATAGAACCTAAAATAATAACCTGAAACCATTTTTGGATAATCTCCATATCTTCTTTTAATATAGGATAATGTCCAATCAGAAATATTAAACTCTTCATTTCTCCATCCCATTTCATTCATTAGCTCAAAATTAATGTCATTTTGATTAATCCCCTCTGGAGTCATTCCAGTGCCAATCATAAAAGATTTGTAAGTTTTTCTAGCAGAAATTACACCTATTTCAAATAAATAAATTAAAGAAATTGAAAATATTATTTAGAAATTAACTTAATTAATAGTGAACTTAAATTTTAATTTATAATTTTAATTTATTAAACAAAATATAATCAAAAAAATTTACTAAAATGCGGACAGTTACTCAGCTCCTACAACGGCTTTTAAATATATAAAGTAAATTTTTGAAAAAGTGAGGCTACAAAGTCTTGAACTTCAATTTTAAGTATGCGTTTAAAAATATATATTAATATGCTAAATAATATGTGAATTATTTGCATTTATATTATATCATACTTGTATATTCAACTTAAAAAAAAAAGTTTCTTTCAAAAATAAACAAAAAGTATAATAAAAACTTTTAGTTTAAAAATTATAAATACTACAAGATTTCCACATATATAAAAAAATCTGCATTTTTAAACTGAAGCTTTCTCAGTACAGCAGGCTTTTTTAGAAAAAGATGAAAAAAACAACACGAATTATGAAAGTAAAGGTTGATGCCCAACCCAAACTCTCAGTTTACACAATTAAAATTTTGAATGCAATATTGAATACAATGAGCTGATTACACTGGTCAATAGAAAAATGTACTGGAAACAAAAATAGCTGAAATATTCAAGGGTGCTGAACACAAATCTGATATTGAAAAGTTTTGTTTCATTGCATCACAAAGAAGAGGACACAATCAATACAATATCCATTTATTCCAAGTGCCTTGAGACCAGCATCTTACGGTGAAGGTCTTCCTGTGCCAGACCCACCAACCAACATACCAACTGATTTCAGTGATGATAATGATGCCAATGACAATGTAGAAGCTTCAGAGCCATCAACTTCAGAAGATGAAACATTTCTAACTACTGCAGTTGACAATGATCCTCATATCTCAAAACTAACTTAATGATCTGGTTCAGTATTTAGGACTACCTGAGAGCAAAGGCTGAGCTATTTGGATCCTGCTGTGAAATACACTTATTCTAACATCAAAATGATGTTAGAATAAGTGTATTTCACAGCAGACACAATCAGTTTGGACGGTATTTTTCAATGACAAAAAAAGTTGTCTATTGTCATAATGTGGCTGGTTTGATGGATAAACTAAAGATTCAGTATGCTAATGGAGAATGAAAACTGTTTATGGACTCATCAATGACAAGTCTCAAGGCTGTACTCCTACATATGAAAACACTCTGACATAAGTTCCAATTTCTCATGCAGCTAGATTAAAGGAAACATATGACAATATGAAACAAGTTCTAGTCAAAATCAAGTATGAAGAACATCAGTGGCAGATTTGCGGTGACTTTGTAGCACTTACTATAGGATTAAAGATCAGTTCACAAAATTCTGTTACTTTCTCTGTGAGTGAGATAGTCAAGCAAGGGTGGATCATTACATCAAATGGGAATGGCCTAAGAGACAATCCTCAGAACATAGTGTCAAGATGTGATTCATGTAAAACTCGGCCTGATGAAAAATTTTGTAAAGGCCTTCAATCAAGATTGCGCAGCATTTAAATATTTAATTTTCAAGTTACCTATGTTAAGCCTAGAGAAAATCAAGAAAGGTGTATTTGTAAACAAATATTCCACAAATATGCAAGTTAATGATGGACATTAAGTTTGAAAACACCCTTGAAGGAGATAAGAAGACTGCCTGAGAAAATTTTAAATTGGTGGTGAGGATTTTTATGGGGAACCACAGTGCTCATAATTACCAGAAGAATGTTGAGTGCCTGTTTGACTCTTATCATACACTGGACTGCAAAGCTACACCTTCTACACAGTCATCTAGACTTCTTCCCGTCCAACTGTGCAGACATGGGCACATAAATAGTGAAGGCTTTCATCAAGAGATCGCTGAGACAAAAAAGTGGTGCTAGAGTCAATGGAGCACCTCAATGATGGCAGATTACTGTCCAGAAGCTGTCTACAAGCGAGCATATAAATGTCCTAGAGTGTCTAACATAAAATTACTAAACGTTTTCTATTGTAATCTATGTATAATACATGCATAAACATAATAAATTGTACTAATACATAGCACAAAAACTAAAGCTTACACAGTGATTTCAATATATTTGAACTCAGCATGAAAAACTGCACCAAAAAAATATAATTTCTGTTCTGTTATGCATAACCGATCCCATTGTCTACAAATTGTCTGAAAAATATTGCAAAATCAGTGATAATTACTTTACAGTGGTATTACTAGAAATGATAAAGAATAATTTAATTAATAAAAGAAAATTTTATTCAACAGATAATTTTTTATTGTTCTTTTGCTTTAAAATTTTAAATTATTGAAGAACTTGTATGCAGGAAACTTTTGTACTAATCCTACCTCAAGTTCTAAAAAAAAGCTGCAGTAAAAGTTTTCAAATTTTTAAAAAAGTAATTATACATAATTATACATTAGTGTTTATTATACTATTAATTATTAATATTACTAAAACTATTAATGTTATAGTGTTAATTATACATAAGTGTTTAGGAATTTAAATTTTTAATAATAAATAATTTTAACTTTTAATTAATTTTATTTTTAAATAGAGAAATCCATAAAAAAAAAATAGTTTAGCAACCAGATGGTGCTTCTTTGCACATGAATGTTTAAAAATATTTCTATTGACTTAAATACAGCATTGTATTTAAATCAATTGACATATTAGGCAAAAATAACTTAGACTGATCACCCTGTAGCAGTAGATTCTCTAGACAGAACTTATAGGGCAACAATTACAGTCAATATGCCACAGAACACCTCATCAACAACAATCCAAATATTTTTTACACCAACTTAAAGCTAAAGAATTGTTGTCCTAGTTATATTCACAATTGTATTTATCTTTGAAAACTTGTATCACATTGGGTACTGTATCAGTAAACAATAATTTAAAAAACAACCTGTGAAGACCATTGCTATCAGTATTGGGTAAAAAGCAACAAAGGTATGTGGCAGCTGTTTGAGATTTACATGGGCAACACATCCTGGATTCACTAAGATTCTGAATATGTCTAAGTTCAAACCATCTAAAATGTATTATGCAGGCCTTGTGAGCGGGAGTGATCGCTCCGCACATATGAAACACGCTCGTAAATGACCTTTTGGGCACAACAAATAGCGCTCGCTAGTTTTATTGCAAGAGTAAAAAATCGCGCTTGTCTGAAGAACTTGCTAGGGAGAAAATTATAAATTGATTTTATAGAAAACATTTTAAGTAAAAATTTTGTGCTGAAGTCAAAATATGTTTAAACAGTAGAGTTTGCATATTGTTAAATAGAGAAGTTATCTTCGTAATAATGTCACACATAACTTATGTGTGACTTTTTTACACACATAACTTATGTGTGACTTTTTTGTGACAATTTTAATTTATGCGGTATAAGTTCAAATTAAAAATAGTTTATTTCTTCTATTTGAAAACTAAATCCAGCATGTTTTTTTTTTTAATTCCAGTTGAACTTTATTATATTAGGATTTAACAAAAAACTTCTCTTAACTAGAACTTTTTCTCAATTGACAACAAATTCTCTTAACTAGAACTTTTACTTTAAATTTCATATAACTCCATGTAATAAATATCAAAACTTGCAACACTTCAATGAAAATTCCAAACTTAAATGTTAAAAAATTAAGTATCTAGAAAATGTTGGACGAAAGTCCAACATTTTCATGTTGTCAGAAAGTTAAAACGATTAACTTAATTAAAAATTAATCGTTTAAAAAAAATGCAAATTTAATTGACCAGAATGTTTTTAAAAACATTCTGAATGTTTTTAAAGCATTCTGAATGTTTTTAAAGCATTCTGAATGTTTTTAAAGCATTCTGAATGTTTTTAACCCTTTGAGCATGGGGAGCCACGACCGTGGCTTTACCGTCAGAGCACGTAGAGCCACGATCGTGGCTTTGAAAGTGTTCTTCAAAACTATGACTTTTTCTGCAAAAATACCGCTGTTCATAAATTAAAAATGGTACCATTGAATAGAGCACATTTTTTTCTATCTTTTGGTATATTGTTTGTGTATATTTTGTACTAAAGATGAGTGACAGCGAAGAAAGTTTTACAGAAGAAGAAAGTTGTACAAGCGAAGAATATTTAAGTAGCAGTGATGATAGCTTATTTGATGAAGGCACAATATTTTTTATTGAAAAGTTGTATACAATATTATTTAATTTAAATATATCACTAAATCTAAGCATTTGAAGTTTTTATTTTTTATGTAGACTCCAGTTCTGATGATGATGCTGGTGTTGATGATGTTTTAGATTTGTGGCTTCCTGTTGTAGGAGATGATAATGGCCCAAATGTTTTTCCTTTTACTGGTGTACCAGGACCCAAACATACTATTTCCCAAGAGTCAAAGCCCATTGACTATGTCGACTTTTTTTTCACAACAGAATTTTTAGAAAATTTAGTGACTTATACAAACCAGTATGCTGATGCATAGATACAAAATAACCAACAGCATTTAAGATCCCATCCATTGTCGATAGGTCATGTATGGATAAAGCAAGGAAAAACAAATCTTTCAGAAATAAAGGCATTCCTTGGTGTTGTTATTAATATGGGTCTTATCAAAAAAGGTAGTATTAAACTATATTGGGATATTAGTCATCCTTGTGCTTCCACTCCCTGGTTTGTTACTCACTTCAATCGTGACCGTTTTCAACTTTTGCTTAAGTTTATTCACTTTACTGATATCTCTATCCCTAATCAACAACAACTAAATAAGACTTATAAAGTTCAGTATTTAGTTGAACATTTTAACAAAAAATTTCTGTATTTTTATATTCCTCAAAAAGATATTTCTATAGATGAGAGCATGATTGGTTACAAGGGAAAGACACCACATCTTCGCCAATATATGCCAAACAAGCGTCATTCTTGGTTTGGAATAAAATTATGGTGTGCTTCAGACAGCACCAATGGTTATTTGTCTCTGTTTGAAATTTACAAAGGAGGAAAAGATCCAGATGAAGCAGCTGTTGGCCATGGTATGACTTACAACTTGGTTTTTCGTCTTTTGCGTCAAACCAACCTCCTCCATCAAGGTTATCACTTAGGTATAGATAACTATTATACTTCTCCACAACTGCTATTGGATCTATATCTACATCAAACCACTGCAACAGGCACAGTGAGAGTAAACAGAAAAGGTCTGCCAGAAATCTGCCTTAAAACAAAATTAAAAAATAAAGAAGTTTGCGAATATAGAAAAGGTCCTTTGTTATGTGTTGCATACCAGGATGGTAAAAAAAAACCTGTATTACTGTCTACTGTTGCCAAAGCAGGTTTTACTGAATTGCGTAACAGAAGAGGTAATTTAGTTATGAAGCCAAATGTTGTTGCCCTTTATAATCGAACCATGGGAGGGGTAGATTTGGGAGATGCACAGCTCTACGTGCACCTGTCAGAGCGTAAGACAATAAAGTGGACTACAAAAGTTGCCTTTTCTTTTTTTGGCAGGGCTGTTTTAAACAGCTACTTATTGTATAAGGTTACACATGAACAATTATAATTATACACTAATTATACACTAATGAACGTAAGCCCATGTCAAGAATAAGTTTTATGATGGCAATTGTGGAAAGTTTAGCTGGAGGGTATCAACCAGTAAAAGTAGTAACGAAAAGACGAACATCTAGGGAGATTGAAGTGGCTAGAAGTACATTTGTACCATATCCACTTCCTCAACACACAGCGATTAACTATCCTTTATATGGTCATAACCTTGTCAAAATTGGTTCAGGAAAAAAAGTTTAATGTGTCGCTGGGCACCAAACCCGTGTCCGCACCAGTTGGCAGTGTCAGTCATGTTGTGTTGGACTGTGCCCTGGATGCTTTTCTAATTATCACACAACAGTTTTAAATTAAAATACATTGCATTTCTTAAATTCTTTTAAAAACTACAAAAAATAAACTAAAACTCAAAATAGTTGTTTTTTGATTTTTTTTTTTTTTTTAGTTTAATTTCTCCATACGGCGTTTAAATTTTGTCACGCGCTCAAAGGGTTAAAGCATTCTGAATGTTTTTAAAGCATTCTGAATGTTTTTAATAATATAAACAATATTTTTATTTTTATTTTTTTTAATAAAATATTTTTATTTTTATTTTTTTTAGTGTAAATCATACAAGGAGTGTTGCTACATCGGCTATTTTATAGCCTGACTCGCATTGGAGTGCTGCTACATCAACTATCTTAAAACCTGATTCGCAAGGGAGTACTGCTACATCGACTGTGGGTTTGGTTGGAGCAGGCAGTCTATCAAGTAATAAAAAAAAAAATTCCAGTCTTGCATTTTAATTTTTACTTTTTCTCAACAAAATATAGAAAAACTTTCTGACAACCAGCTAGGGGTTATAATTTATATATATATATAGGTTATAATTTATATATATATATATAGGTCATAATTTATATATATAAATTAGTTAGGGGTTATATATATACATTTATATATATATATATATATATATATATATATATATATATATATATATATATATATATATATATATATATATATATATATATATATGTATATATAGTGGCTGCATTAGGCGTAAGCGGTGTTGGCAACTGCATATTACATATATATTAATTATAACTGATGACATTTTTACATTTTTTTTTTGCTTTGCTGGACAAAAACATGTTTATTTGTAGGTTTCATCATCAAAATATATTACTTCAGCTTTAAATAAATATCATTTTTTAAGTATCAACCTTATTCTGACTGCTTCTGATAACACAAAACCATCTTTTAATATTGTTTATTGTTTACTGGCTCTAGGGCCTAACCACGCCATATTGTCTTGACTTTGACACCTCACTTTGATCCCCCTATGTCTCTCTGGTCTTGGTCCACAGGTTGTCTGTGGACTAAGACCACATCGAATACTTCTAGAGTCAAATTTTTCAGAATCGAATTTGTTATTTTAATGACATCCAATGCTAGAATCGAATTTGTTAAAATGTTCTAGAACCAAATCTGTTATAAAAATAAATATTGATAAATGTAAAGATTAATAGCGAAACTCAATACCACAGACGGTTAGTTTATTCCTTGTCTAAAGATTAAATTTATTGCTTTCCTTGTAGACTTTTTTCACATACACAGACTCAGATGGTAAACAAAAGATGTTGTGACTGGAAAGATCTGAGTCAGATATTGCATAGACATGAAAAAAAAGAGGACACATGGAGTGCATGATTAAATGGATGGAGTTTTATAACAGAATCAATCACGGAAAAACAATAGATGAGGAAAATGAGTGATTGATAAGAAATCTCAAAAATATTGGTATAATTTGTTTGAAATATTGATAGATATAACAAACTTTTCAGCCTCACACAATCTGGCATTTAGACGTCTCAAGTCACTTGACCTGGACAATAGCAGAAACAGTGGAAATTTTATAGACTTATTTATGTTGTAACCTATATATGATCTGTCACTAAAGGAGCACTTGCAATAAATTAATGAAAAGCAAACTGCTCAAAATTATCTGAACCTCATTATTCTAAATGAATTAATTACATTGATGTCTAAAACAATTATTGACGAAATTAATGCCTTTTTGCTCAATTGCACCAGAGATGTATGTCGCGTTGAACATATGTAAACAATATTGGGATTTTGCAATACCTGACCAATAAAGGAATATTTTGTTGGTTTTATCGTCATTACATAAAATAACGGACAGTATTTAGCAAATTCTATATTAAAAGAAGAGACACAATGGGAGAGTAGAAAAGGAGCATTAAAAGCTATACTGTTGCAATTCGATAATGTTATCGAATGAGTGAATAACTTAAAAAATAAAACGGATGATTCTGAAACTCTAAGTGCTGTAAAAACAGTTTTGAATGAAATGTTTTGAATTTATTGTGACTATACATGTGTGAGATTTTAAATAATATAAAAGAACTATGGCAATCGATTCAAGTGAACTTAAAAGTTTCTGTTGATACTTTACGTTCATCTTTTACTTGGATTCAAGAATTTGGTGATACTGGATTTGAGAAAAGTGTTGCAGATGCTCGATTGTAATGATTTAGGTACAATAATTTGGGAAGGTGAAAGCAGCGACATAGATACTTTCAAACTTTATGAAGAACTGCAAAACTTTAAAACCCATTTTATTAGAAGATAAAAATGATGCAAAACAACTTATAAAGTACATTTTAGAAAATAATTTTTAAAAATATATCGAAATCTTTAAACAACAGTTAGAATCATGCTCACAATTCCAGTAAGTACAGCTTTTGCTGAGAGAAGCTTCTCAAAAATAAAACTGATTAAAACAAACTTAAGAAGCACGATGAGCCAAGAAAGACTATCTGCATTATCTGCTTAATCCATTGAAGTTGAAATAACCGCTGGTGTTAGTTATGGCACAATTTTGAAAAGATTTAGCAAGGTTAAAAGCAGAAAAGTTCGCCTATATATATATATATGTATGTGTGTGTACA
>NC_088933.1:11097500-11265000 GCF_038396675.1 Hydra vulgaris
GTAACACTTTTAGAACAAAAGAGGTTTCTAAACAATTGGAATGCAATCAAAACCTTTTAGCTGGACTACAGCTTGTTGAACCACACAATGTTGTTGCTCGAAAGCTAGATTATCATGCACTGAATTTTGCAAATGTGAGCTGCATCAATCCAGCAACAATTGCAAAGTCGCCAGAAGATACAGTCATACAATATTTGTTTAAACTGTATTATCATATACATGTTATCTCAACTAAGGAATTAAGAAACCAGCAAAATAAATTTGTTAGTAAAAATACTTTTTTGGCGACCATTTTGAACTTTTTAATTATTTTGGCGGCCATGTTGAATTTTAATAAATGTAGAATAGATAAAGATGTAACCTTTCATACTATTTATGTAAGTTTAAAGACATTATATAGCTTTGTATAACGATTACAAGCCAATTTAGAAGAATTTGTAGTTTTGGCCGCCATCTTGGAAAAAATCTGGCTGCTGTAAAATGCCCAACAGATGGCGTCTGACCTCCAATGGATTTGGATTCCTCAGATCATTTTCCTGTAGGAATCATCAAAAAACTTTATATATGTCTCAAAACGACTTACCGATACCAAATGCTCGGATTATGCTGTTTATCTTAAGAGAGGAAAGTTACAGAAATCTTTGCATAATAATAAACAATATACTTTAAAATAAGTTATTAACAATCTTTATTAAGGGGATTAAAAATACTGAAAGTAAACTAAATTTGCTGGTAAAGTACACCAAAAATAATAACATTAAAAAAAATCAAAAATCGAACTTGCAATAAAACATATAACTTATGTTTTATTTGTGCAAAACAAAAGAATATTATGCTAACATTAAAATTAAATTGTAAATTTAAAATTTACAAATGCAAAAGTTTAATTTACAAACACAAAATTTACAAATGCAAAAATAAATTTTTTGTTTTTTAATTTACAAATACAAAAGTTAATAGATATTTATATTTACCACTTAAATTTACTTGCCGCTCACGCCCAGTGAATGAATCTCACCTTGCATCACAAATGCTGTTGCTTATTTAAAATAATTCCAAAATACCATATTGCAATTAAAGCTTTTTTAACTAACATTCTATGCTTAGACAAACTGAAATTGGCGAGCCAATCAAGTTGCTCAGCTAAAATCTATCAAGCTATCAGTTGAAATAAGTTTTTTAACTTAATGCTGACAATATTTTAAAGCAAAATACAAATGAATTGTGCCTTAAATAGCATATTTAATGATATTTAAAAACACTATAAACTTAATTAAAATTAAAAATAAAAATTTATTTAATGATAAAAATTATATTAAATGAACAAAAATGTTAATATATATGCACAATAAAATTTAAAGTATTTTAAAATTTAAGTATTGAAAAAATTTCTTAACGTTATTTTCAACAGTTGTCAATTAAAAAGCCATTTTAGCTATTTAAAAAGTTACTAGTTGATCCTGGATCCTGGAAACCATAAAAAAAGATTTGTTTAAAAAAATTAATACTGTTAAGCAAATTTTTTAATTTATTTTATAATATTTACAATAAAATAAAACATAATTTTAAAAAAATGTACACAATTAAAATAGATAAAAATATCAATTCTAAGTATCATAAGTTTAATTGCAATTGGGACTTCACTTCTCTAACTATGGCTTATAAAAGTAAACTCAGCAGTTAATAAATAAAGTTGTAGACTTAGTAATTTATTTGATTATTTTGAAGTCAAAAATTATCAAAATTTTATTTTATGAAAACTTTAAGTTTAAATCTTTTTTTTGTGTGTTTTTACAATGTGCTCTAACAAAATAAAAATAAAAAAAGATGCATTAATACAAATAATATACCATGCAAGAAATGCTGGGCCACTAAAATGTTCATCTAATTCATCCTGTGTTAAACCAAATTTCTTATAAACTATTTGCCATACTGACTCTTGCCCTGTAAAAGCCAATGGAAAATTAATTCCATTCATAGCCATCCAATCAATTTCCTGTTCCCATCGTGTCCAATTCCAAAAGACCATCGAATAACTAACTGTACAAACATTTTGATAATAACGAAACCTAAAAATGTATAAAAATATATAAACATGTAAAATAATATATATATTTGTAATGATATAATTAAGTATAACTATTTAACATTTTTAAAAGTATTATTTTGGGTAATTATTATTATTCCCTCTCGACGATTCCAGGTCAAGCCTCACTCTTCTCATGGTTTTCCTCACATTGTGCTGTTAAAATTTCCAATCGAAACTATTACATCCATATCTATCAGCAAAACAATTCTTCAAAAACAGGCGCCTGTTTACTATTGCTAGAAACCATTGTAAAAGGCTTTTGTCTAATGCCAAAATCTGCTATTCTCAGGTCATGAAATCTTGTATTTCATCACAAAAATTAGGCTCTCGTGACTTCTGGAGAATCTTTAGCAGTATCAATAATAATGGCAAATCTATTACTCCACCTCTCTTGTATGGTTTAGACTTTGTCACCTCACCTAAAGACAAAGTTGAATTGTTTGCTCTCTTGACTTCACTAGTTGCATTCTCCTTGATATAGCTGTCAAACAGGTTGATCCATTGCCTGACATTCGTATCACTCCAGCATCTGTATCAAAAGTGATTTCCTGCTCAGACTCTTCTGCAGCTTGTGGTCCGGACAACATACCTATTATAATCTTGCAGAAGTATTCTCCGGAGTTTCGACCTATACTTTCAAAACTATTTAAGAAATGCTTACCAGAGTCTTGTTTTCCAGCCTGCTGGAAAGCGGCATCTGTTATCCCTATTTTCAAAAATTCTGGAGAGCGATCTGACTCGTCTAACTACCGTTCCATTAGTCTTCTTCCTATCATAAGCAAGGTTTTTGAATCTTTAATTAAAAAATACTTAATCTCTCACCTTGAATCAAATAACTTACTTTCTGATCATCATATGGATTTCGATCTTCTCATTCTACAGCTGATTTGCCAACAGCAATAACTGATAGGTTTTATCCTGCATTAGATAGAGGTGGAGAGGTTAAGGCTATTGCTCTTGACATTTCTACAGCTTTTGATAAAGTTTGGCATGCTGGTCTTCTCAACAAGCTTTTTTCTTACAATGTATCTAGTAATATCTTTAAGATTATTGAATCCTTTCTTTCCAATCATAGTATAAAAGTTGTCCTCGAAAGACAAGACTTCATTTTGCTTTCCTGATTCATATAATACTTTTTAAGTCATCTGTTAATCACTATCTTACTCTACAAACTTCATCTTTTCTCTTCCAGTAACTTCCAACCCTAATAGCGGTTGCTTGCAGCCTTGTTGGAAGCGAAGATGTTGGAAAAAAAAAAAATGTGCGGTGGTATTGATTTAGACAATGGACAATATGTCAAAGCAAATATTTGGACCATTTTTTTTATACTTAGGTAAAAGAAACCATTATAAAGCTGTTGTTAAATTTTAATTTTAAAAAAATTTTTGTTGTTATTTAACTGTCACATTTTTGTAACTATATTATATGCTAATGATGCCGGTGCCCGCAATCCGGCAAAATTTGCAAACAAATTATTTAGTATTGTGAGAATTCATATTATCTGATGTTTTAAAGTAGTAAAGTATGTATATATATATATATAAAAATATATATATATATATATATATATATATATATGTATATATATATACATACATACATATATATATATATATATATATATATATATATATATATATATATATATATATATTAAATTAAAATATATAGGATAAATTAAACCAAAACTGATATCTGCTGAAGCCTGTATAGATGGCTATTTCAGTATGAAATCAAGTGTTTTGTTTTAAAAATAAACTTTGTTTGCCTTACTTTTCATAAAATACTTTTTTAACAGGAGAATGAACAAAAGGTAAATTTGTAGGGATGTTCAAGTGATTTCCACTCCATGAAATATGTGCAAAACACCAGTACTTTAAATAATGGTAAAACCCTGCTGCAGCTGCTACCCCAGTGCTTCCTATTATTTTAATGCTACCATTAGTGGTACTAACAATCTCAAAGTAATCAGCAAACTCTGAATCTACATAAGTTTCATGAATACTGATAATAAACTTTGATGCATGAGCAGGAATTAATCTTTTAATTAATTGAATAACAGATTCTTTCTGTTCGCTTGAAGAACTTTTAGTTCTAATGTGATTATAAGTTTTTAGGATTTTCTTAGGAAGAGCTTCACAGTTGCTCAATATAAGACATATACAGTTGACAATGAGGCACAAGTAAACCAATTTAATCATTACTTTCAAATCTAAAAAAAAAAATATTATGAATAATAATAATACTAAAAAACATTTTTTCAACTAACATTCACTTTCTTAAATAAACATTTTCCTATCTCACAGTGCAACTTTTTTTCATTTACTTACAAAGTAAGCAACATAGAATAACTGAACGTGAAACAATTTATTGCAACATTTAGATGGTTCATACTTAAAGGTCACACACAAGGTTTGCCCACAAACACTACATACTTAAAAAGATTTACTAAAAGGCAATTTTTCAGCAGCCACTTTTTCATCAGTCATTGTGCATTATCACTTATGTATAATAATAAATAAGTTAAAGATCGTTGGTTTTAAATTACTGTTGTTAAAGTAGTAATACTCTTGTGTAATAATTTCAGCACTTTCTATCACATATTAGAATTGCACTGTATGTCATTAAGTGAGGAGAAAACTTTATATTTAGTCTAGAGTGATTCACAAGGTTCATAAATAAAAAGTTTAAGTAAAAAGATGCAAGATAGAAACAATGATTGTTCCTCTACATAGTTGATATTTATCTCACCTTCTGTTATTTGTTTGTATAATTGGCCAGTTGACCCATCAAATCCTAATTTGTTTATAATGACAAAGATAAATTTTTTAGCCGCCTTTATAGATTCATTGAGTATTTTAAACCACTTGTTACATTCAATAAAGCTCTGTAAATCATCTGAGGATAAATAATCAGTAGTTTATATTCCAAAAATTGTTTACTTTAAAAACTCCTCCAATGCAAATTGTTTAGTAATCAGAATTTAGTAATCGGGTTAATGTCTCCTCTCCAGTATACATTGAATTAAAGTCAAAAATTAAGTAGTTTTTAAATTATCAAAATGTAATAACATCTGTGCAACTGCATCTTTGGATTTTACAGATATATAGTTTCATCTTTTAAATTATCAAAGTGAAATAACATCTGGGTTCTACAGATGTAACTACATCTTTTGAATTATCAAAGTGTAATAACATCTGTGCAACTACATCTTTGGATTTAACAGATGTTGTTACATTTTTTAAATTATTAAAGTGTAATAACATCTGTGCAACTACATCTGTAGATTTTAGATGAAGTTATTTTCGTGATGAAGAACATTCTTTTTCTATTATAGTAATGTTAAGGGACCCTTGAGATTACTAGAAATGAAAAAAAAATATTAATACCCTCAAATTTGCATTTTGAATGTTATATTTTCTACTCCTGATTATAGTTTTACTATTGTGCAAACCTCATACTTGTTCTTGTATACCATAAAAAAGATAAGTTTTAATATCAGGGTTGTTTTACTAATGATGCTCTTTCTTATTTAGACAATTTACAAAAACGCATTGTAAATATAGTTAGGAATGCTCTAGCAGCAGAAATACAATAAAGAACAAAAATACACTATACATATTAATAAATAATAGTTATTATATTAAATATTATTATTAAACAATATGTAGTTTATTGTTTACTTTTGCACTTTTTTTTATTGTATTTCTGCTGCTAGAGTATTCATAATAATTATTGCAATTAATATCAATGTGTTTTAATTTGTACCAACTCAATAAATTCTATTTATATATGTATAATATATAACATATATTAACATCTATACATAAATATATAATACATACATACATAAAATACAATAAACTAATTATAATCATTTTATTGCAGTTTTAAAAGTTTATAGTCCACCACTGAGTAAGTCTGCGGTGAACTACCACAATTGTAAGATCGAGTGGTACAGAGCAACTATAAAATTTAATCTGTTTCACGTTTATAGTTAATCTGTGATGGTCTATGACCACTCTATACTCTGAGAGTGTACATAAAATTGAATAATAATTAAGTATTTAAACACTTCAGGATTTGTTATTCATTTGTTGTTGTTGCATATTGCTCATTTATTTATATATGACGCTGCAATTATCATTAGGTAATCTATAATCGTTAGGTAATCAATAAACGGTTATAGGGAAATTAAAATGAAAAAAATGCATGTATAAAACATCAAATAATTTACTCCTAAATAAAGCCGTGCGAAGTGGGTGTGACATCCCCCAATTCAATGAATATTTATTCAATTAGTCGTGACTAATTGGGACCATTTTATACCATCAGTTGGCAAATCGGAACGTTTTTTTAGATACAGTCAGCAAAATAAGACTTAAACTATTAATCTCTAGTCAGCAAATTGGAGAATTTGAAGATCTTTTATTTTTTTTGGGTAAGGTACAAAGCCCGTATGGCAATCCCTCTCCCCCACTTGACATTTACTCGCTCTGGCCTTGTTCACAAATAAATATTATTTGATATTATATAATTATTAATTTTACAAATGAAATTCGGTTTTTCTTCTATGTGCCCAGGGCCGTTTAATTCAGTTCAATTTTTACAACAATTTTAGATAATCTGTCTACGCTCTTTCAGAATAGAGGAACTTAAATAGTACCACACACTATGTCGTAATTTTATACAAATGGGTGGCCAAAAATAGTTTTGAAGAAAGTAATAACTTTTATTTAATTTTTTTTATCTTTATGTCATTTAAACTAATTTATTAACTTATTTAGTTCAAACACCTGGACGGCGCTGCGTTTTGACCCAATTTTAAGTTTTTTATAAAAGTACAAATTTATTTTATTTTTATTTTTTTAGTTGAATTTAATGAAGGAAAAATTTTTAAGATTTGTTGGGCCCTAATGACTGTTTTTTAGGGACAACTCCGAACAACTAGCCGCACCACTGATTATATTATTTATTATTAATTATATTGTTTCGTTGAAGCAGGTATCTTGTAAACATTACCCTCACAGGCCTAATTAGTAAACTATGTAGGCCATAAATACCTAAGAGGACACTAGTACTTCTACAAAAGGGTACAAACTTGTTTTAATTTTTAAAAAGAGAATATTTAAAAAACTTTCAAAGTGATAATTTTTCATAATTTTTATTTTAATATTGCTATATTTATTTCACACGTCAATGTTTTCACCTTCCAAACAATCTTCATTAGTAGCTTCTAAATCGTTCATTATTTCATCTTCTAAGTTAATAATTTCCGTTAATTCTAAGTCTGAGGATTCT
Organism: Hydra vulgaris; assembly: GCF_038396675.1. Classification (NCBI taxonomy): domain Eukaryota; kingdom Metazoa; phylum Cnidaria; class Hydrozoa; order Anthoathecata; family Hydridae; genus Hydra; species Hydra vulgaris. Next base: position 11,104,891 of record NC_088933.1, read on the forward strand.
AGTTCTCTCAGTTTTATTGATTCCTTATTTTCCACTTCAAAAGTTAAAAAAACTCTTTACTTTTTTTGGAAGTTTGAGCACATCTTTCTTCGTCCGTCTAGATTCCAAGGAGATAGAACTAATAAGAGGATCGGATGATCTCATTGCACGGTTAAAGACGTCTTTAAAATTTGCTTGTCTTGAACATTTACGAGCATGTAGTTCACGGTGTCGTCTGTAATATTTGTTTCGGCATTCAGATGCTTCCTCGGCTAAAACTCCCAAGGGAAATGGCGAGTTTATCATTATTTCTGCTCCATGTGCAAGAACTTTGTGAACTGTTGACGGCATTTTATACCAATCTTACAGATCTAAATATCGACGGTATACTGTTTTACAGTATAGCTCAAATAACTCTGGATTCAATGTTTGCTGACAACTTATTGCAATTAAGACATTTTTGAACATTTTAATGATTGTTTTATCAATCCCTAATATTTTGCTTAGTTTTTTTGGGTCAGAGAACGCTTTTCTGCAAACATTTCTGGTGGTAGATGTTCCTGCTCCACTATCTGCGAAAAAATCAACTCGGAGATGCTTCCTTTTGAACAATAATTGCTGGATAAATTTCTTTTGTTATCGTATACTGTCTTGAGTTCTTTGGTAACTCTCCATTTTTTGAATTTGAGTCGTTATGAAATATGTAAAAGACACTCTAGATTTCTTATCCAAGCATGTAACGGAGATATCCCATAGATAAGTGTACCTTTTTTTGCTGTAAATCCACTTAGAAAGTTCTTCAAACAAGACATTGTAGTTAGTGTAGCTCCCCAAATACAACTGCACTGCATTGACGATGTGTTTTTTATAATTGCTAAAACCTTTCCATCAATCATGCTCAAAATAAAATTGAAATCAATAGTAACAAACTTTCCATTAACCAATTCAATACTCACTGAATGCCAATCCAAAATTTCATTTTCTATTTGACGTTTTTTTCCTAAAACGGCAGTTTCTTTGATGAAATGAATTTCAATTGGCCAACAAAATCTTACACTAAGAAGCATTAAGTTGGTCCATAAAAAGTCATTTTTTGAATTTGACACACTAAGCCTCAAAGGTGTTGTTACAACTGCAAACATGCTTGACTGTCAACAGAATCGGAAAACGCTTGGTTATACAATACCTGCCCAGTAGATCCATCCATACCCCAACTGTTTAAAAGCAACATATTTTTACTTAGTTTGTTACTGATATCCAAATAATCCATTATTTCTTTTTGCCTAATTTTTACAATTCTTTCAGCGGTATGATTCACAAGTGCTTGTAAATCTACTTAAACCACTCTTTCAAGTGATTACTCTGTGGACCACACAACTCAAGTGCTTTTTCAACTGTTAAATAAGATGGATATCTTATTTTAGATGCCTATTGGATTCGTTTATAGCCAGATATGCTAAGATCTAAGTCAATTATTATTGCAGCCGCTTCTTCAACTGTCATTTTATCGTTGCCATTTGTCAACTGAACAAACATATGATGTGAATCTTTAAGATTTTTGATGACATGTGTTAACACATTGAATAACGAAAAATCTTTTTGATTATATGCTTTTCTACGGGCTATAAGCAATGATTTCTCAATTGAATCAAAATTTGAATTTGTATGCTCTCCTGCAATTACCCGACGTTTACTTCTCTTACTCATATCATCAAAATCTTTTTTTGGTCGACCTTTTATATTTTGTGCCAATTCAAATGACAAAAAGTCTATTTCAAACTTTTGATTTAACCATTTTTCGTGTTTCTTTTCAAAAAAAACTGTGTTTCTTGATGAATCTCTCCAAAACCTTTGATAATTCGATTCAACTCTATTTAACTTTTGTACCAAGTTTTCTTTTTTACCATTCTTGGTAAAAAAGAAAACTTGGTACAAAAGTTAATTGGAGTTGAATCAATCCATTGCTTTTAATTTTAGTTGAATATATAACGTTTTAGTTCTTTATAAATTTTTTTTTAATTATGTTAATTTCAAGCATGGAATGTTAATTTTAAGGATAGGATAATAACACATATGCAAATAATTACCTAATTAAATGTCAATTATCAATAATTTCAATTGATTATTGAATACAAAGTGTGTAATAATATGTAGACTTTTGAAGTCAAAATAAAGCAAATATGATCAATGACTTTTGATCAATTAACACATGGGAAAACAAAAAAATTGAAAATTGGCTATAATCCAGGTAGCGCAAACTTTAAAGAGAAATTTCTCGCATAGTCGCAAAAAGTCGCAGCTAATTTTTTAATTTCTTAAAAATAGACTCAATTCCACGTTATTTAATAATATTTTGGTCGATTTTGATACTTTATTTTTCGCGAGTTCACGGAAGTTGAAAGTTATGTTTTAAACTTTTTTTTTCGGCTTATGAAAATTGAAAAAGAAATTTTTTTTTTTTTTCATGAGCATCTTAAGACGTATATAATTTGATACTCTTTAATATATAAACAAATGAGCAGAAAAAAAAAATTATTCGCGAAACACTTTTGTTTTTCTTGTGTACTATAGAACACAAGAAAAACAAAAACATAATAAATCGTAAACAAGGAGTACCATATGACTTAACATGTTCCCCATTTGAATCAATAAATTGCGGAGTCCCCCATGTTTTCTTTTCTGACTCAAATTTAAAAAATATTTTTTATACTGTAAACACAGAATTAATATATCTTAATGAGTGGTTTGAAGCAAATAAACTTTCATTAAATATTGAAAAAACGAAATATATTTTGTTTGCTAAGTCATCTAAATCCGAGAACCTTCCACTCAAATTACCTGAACTAACAATTAACAATATTAAAATAAAAAGAGTTTTTTCAATGAAAATACTAGGAATAATTTTCGATGAGAATTTAAATTGGAAAAGCCAAATAAAGCTAGTCGAGAACAAAGTTTCAAAGACCCTGGGGATTATGTACAAGACAAAACATCTTTTAAATAATTTATGTTTAAAAAATTTATACTTTTCATTTATACATAGTCATATTAACTATTGTAATATTGCCTGGGCAAACAATTATTTATCTTTCCTAAAAATTATTTGTACAAAACAAAAGCAAGCAAGTAGATTAGTTTTGGGCGCAAGTAGATACGAAAGTGCCGAGCCGTTCTTCAAGGAAATAAATGCTCTAAATGTATACAAACTAAATATATACCATAACTTCTTATTTATGTTTAAACTTCAAAATGAAATGATTCCAAAATATTTTTTTAAAAGTTTCACTCGAATTAATCATAAATATGAAACAAGACATTCAATGAGTAATTACTACATCCCACTAACATCACTCAAAAAATCTGACTTCTCGACTATATGCCGGGGACCACGCTTGTGGAATTCGGTTCTTGACGAAAATATGAAAAAAATAAAATCTATTGCTATATTTAAAAGAACTATAAAAAAACACTTACTAAATTTAAACATTACGTACATTCTCTCATTTTTTTGAAAAAAAAATCCAAATAGTTTTGTATTTTTAATTTTTTATGTACTTTATTTAGTTTTAATATTGTATTGAATATGTATATGCATATGAAGCAAATTAAATTTTTTTTTTTGTTTTTTGTTTATTGTCTTTAATATGTATACGAATATGTACAGATTTGTAATTTTTTATTTGTTATTTCATATTTTAACTTTATCTTAAATTTCTTCTTTTTTTAACTTTAAGTTCTTTTTTTAACTTTAAGTTCTTCTTTAACCTTCTAAAATTTCTAACCAATTTTTTTTTTTTAAACTTAATAATTTCACTCTTTTATGTAATATTGGAAAATGTAAACTTTAATTGTATTTTTTTTTTTTTTTTGTATTTCACAAAGGGGCTTGATGATAAGTCATTTTGACTTCTACTTGCCCCAGTCAGCTTGTAATTATATATATTTGTTTAAATTTATAGATAACATTGTAAAATGTGTAAAATGACGAAAATTTCCAGAAATAAATAATTTTTTTGAAAACTTAAATTTGGCAACCATTTTTGACTTTGATGGTCACTATCTCTGGGATTACTATCACCAGAATAAAAATATTTTGTATTTTCCTTAATCTGAGTATTTTAAAGCAGTAGGAATATAGTTTTCAAAAATCTAAGACAATTTTTTTTTGTATTTTAGCCACCCCAAAACACATAGTGCCACGGTCATGGCCGTCTTAAGGCCATCGGGGGCCCTAGGCTAGACTTAATTTGGGGGCCCCCTTTTTCCTTAGTAAAAAAATTAAATCAAATACTAAAATAGGAAACATTTATTAAAGCAATGATAAAATTTACATGTGACGTTTACGTGATTTTTTTCTTGAAAATTCTTTAATAATATCATCAAAATCAATGGTTAAAAGAACATCTGATTCAATTGACATTAACGACAAACAGTTCAATCTTTCTTGCAGCATGGTTGAGCGGAGTTCATTTTTTATAAGTTTTAGTTTTGAAAATGATCGCTCGCTAGTGCAATTTGAGACCATCATTGACAGAAAAATTCTAAGGGAAATTTCAATATTTGGAAAAGTTGATTCCATGTGGTCTCTTTTTAATGTTGAGTAAAATTCTGTAAATGAATGTTCATCTTTTGAAATGTAATATTTAAATTGCTGGCACTCAAAAAAAAGTTCATTTTCATTTATGTCCTTCTTATAAATTTGTGCTAGGTTTGAACAATGGTCTTTTAGTTCAACATTGGCAATTGTTTGAATGTTTACTAGAAATCCGAAATTGTCACTGATCTTCTCATATGCTGATGTTCTTTTTTCTAAATTTGATGTTAGTGAATCAATAACAGGAAGGTATGTTTCAATTTTGAATTTATAACTTCCCTGAAATTCCAATTCTTCAGCCTCACCATCAAAGAAGGCCATACGTTGGCTTCTTTTTTTTGTTCTTTTTGAAGAATCTCTGTAGTCAGTGTTTGGAAGCAAGATTTTGGCTTTTTCCTGGTAATTCTCAAATTGACTCCTCAAATCTTTAATGAAATGCAACAATGACTTTAGAATCCGAACTGCAACATCCAGGTTTAAATTTTCTTTCTGTAAAATCTTCGATGTTTCATTAAAATGACAAAGAATATCATTCCAGAAAATTGTCAGTAAAACAATCTCAAAAGTGTTCATTTTCGTGATGAGATTTTGAGCATCATTTTGAGTTTCTTTTGACTGACTTATGTTCTTGATCAAAAATTCAAGTGCTTTTTTAATCTCATCATAACTGTCATGCAGACAAGTCACAGCATCTGCACGTGCTGACCATCGAGTTCCAGAAAGCTGTTTGACAATTTTTTTGCCTTTGCCAACAAAAGACAGAAGCACTTGCCAACGATGAGTTGATGCAGAAAAAAAGTTGTAGAGGCATTGAACAAAGTCAAAAAAAATAATTGCTTCTAAACAACATCCAGCTGCACTGTTGCCAACCAGATTTAAAGAATGTCCAGCACAAGGAATAAACAATGCTGATTCACTTTTGTCTTTAATCCTCTTTTGTAGGCCTGAGTACTGTCCTGCCATATTTGATGCATTATCGTATAACTGCCCACAACAGTCAGATATTGAAATTTCATTTTCTTGTAAAAAATTCAAAACCACTGTTTCTAAATGTTCAGCTCCATGCCCGTGAATGGGAACAAATTGCAAAAAACGCTCAACTGGTGCCAAGTCTTTAACATATCGAACTGTAAAAGTTAATTGATCTACATGTGACAAGTCTGGAGTTGAGTCAACGCTGATTGAGTAGTATTTTGCTTTTTTTAATTCAGAAATTATTTCGCTCAAAACTTTATTTCCCATTAGGCATATAAACTCCTCACAGATATTGGCGGAGAGGTATGAAGTATTACCTTTTTCAGAATTTCCATGTTTTTTCATGTGTTCATGTAGGAATGGGTCAAACTGGCTAAGTAACTCAAGAGTTCCTAAATAATTACCATTTTACTCTGAACCAATGGTTTCATTGTTTCCACGAAATGGCAATTCTCTTGATGACAAGAACTTTACAACTGCAACAATTCTTTTCAGCACATTTTGCCAGTACAATTGTTCGTTATGTAACTGTTTTAATAATACAGAGTCAAGCTGGCCACTTTCTCTCTGCCGACTGGAGTAAGTAAGCATATTTTTGTGATGTTCAGAACCATTCTCGTGTCCAGATATACATTTTAAGGCATTTTTCCAGTCATCAAATCCAGTTGTGGAAAAATTAGAGTGTTTGCTGGAGAATAAGGTACAAGCAAAGCAAAAAACAGAACCTGTTGAAGGTGAGTATAATAGCCATTCACGATTGACAAATTCGCCATTGTGTAGTTCACGTCTAAAGCAAGATTTTGATAAGTACCTTTTTTGTCTGCAACTCAACCTTTCCAAATTTTTGAAGCTCCCATCATTGTTCTGGCACATGGACGGGCCATTAGAAATCCAAAATGATTGAGCTTCTTGGGATAACTGATGCCACAATGCTGGATCAGTTTCTTGAGTAGTTTTTGTTGTTGCGTTTGGATAAGTTTTAATTTGATTTGATTCTGGCTCCTGAGCTGGTTCTGGCTCCTGTACTGGTTCTGGCACCTGTGCTGGTTCTGACTCTTGCTCTGGTTCTGGCTCCTGCTCTGGTTCTGGCTCCTGTTCTGGTTCCAGTTCCTGTTGAATTTCTAGAGTTTTATTTGACAACAAAGCACTATCAATGCTTACGAAATTTGAAGTTGGACAAAGAAATACATCTTCGGACACAACAGGCTTTGACTTTTGTACCAAAAGAAATGATGTCAAAGGAAGATATTTTGAAATGTCTTCTCTTGCTTTAGCGGCTTTTTTCCTCTTTGCAGCACCACTTTGATAAGTCCGATTAGACATGTTAAATGACTTTTTTTCAAAACAGATGTTTTAAGTTGATCACAGCAATTTCAAATTCAATCTAATGGGATATTTTAAGTGCTTGTATTTAACACTTCTTATCGGAAAATTTATGTTTATTTTCGGACGCATGCATGCATTTTTGCTTATCAAGAAAAAAAAAATTCCCTAGGGGGCCCCCAAACTGAAAAACTGATACTTTTCTAAAAATAATTAAAAAAAATCTTATCAAGAAAAAAATTATTCCCGAGGGGCCCCCAAACTATGATTTCTTCAGAAAATTTAGAAATATAATTTTTTATTTATATAAATTTGAAAAAAAATCCAGACACATTTTTGGGGCCCCTAAAAATCGGGGGCCCTAGGCTGCAGCCTACCTAGCCTATGCGTTAAGACGGCACTGGCCACGGTATATTCTTTTAAAATGCAAAAATGGAATATCATGTGAAATCTATTATACCGCGCTATAGTACATCGTGTTCTTTTCCTGAAAATTTTTGAAAATCATTGTTTGTAAAAACATTGTCAATATAAATAGCTAGACTTGTGGTTTCTTCCAAATTTTTCGCTCAGCATTCAAAAAATATGACCTTACAAAGAATGAACCCTCTCAATTTTTTACCCCCTCAAAGAAGGTGTTACAAATTTTGTATGGTCATAATTTTTGAACGTTGAGAGATTAAACTATGAATATAAAAATTTATCGATGAATATAAGTCTAGTTAAGAACAGTAAAAAAATATTTTATCAACTTGTTGCTCTCAAGTTTGAGGCAGGAGAGGCCAAAATTTCAGGGCTTTTTTGTTCCCAGGCTCCAATCATCACAATTTTTCGCAAACCCTTCTTATTTGATGTAACTATAAACATATGAATATTTGGAGTTTGCTCTATGTCTGGAAGTTTGCATATGGTAAAAATGCGGTTTACAGTTATCATCAAAATTAATTAGTTATATTAATCCATCTAAATATTGCAATATTTAGTACTGTAATGAGAAAAATATCCTTATATTCCAGGTTGTTGCTCACATTTATAGATTCTTGTAGGCAGTTTTAGGTATTACTAAAAGAAATTAGCTCTTTAAATTTCCAAAAGCACTCCTATATTAGCAAATGGGCTCCCTAAATTCGTTAGGTCTCCCCAACCGGGATTAAGTGGGGTGTGAAGTAGCATAGCCTCGGCTCTGTATAGTTGTAAATATCATATTTAAAATATTTATTTAGCAGTATACTTGTATAAAATTAGATAAAGGGAAACGTGATTTTCGTTATTTTCCAAAATATGTTCTTCGTTTCAAAGTAAATCCTTTTGCAGACGCCTTAGCAGTTTTGTTTCCACATAATAATAGACGCCAGTACTTTCCAGTAGAAGAAGTTACGTTTATCACGCTAATCAATTTTAATATGGCTTCTGCAATCGGATTTCGACCATTATAGTTTTACGTTTTTTTTTTTAATTTTGCCTCTTTTTTTACTTCAAAGATTTTACTTTATGTATAAGAAATTATATATAAAATGATGTTTAACTTAATAACTTTGTGTTATTTAACTCAGGTTGACTTTGATTCTAAAAGTTGTTGACGTTTTAGTAGATACTTTCTATGTTTTACCAAAAAAACTTCCTTTGCTTTGTTTGAATGATGCATTTATGATTTAATTTAAAAAACTTCCTTTGCTTTGTTTGAATGATGCATTTATGATTTAATTTAAAAAACTTCCTTTGCTTTGTTTGAATGATGCATTTATGATTTAATTTAAAAAACTTCCTTTGCTTTGTTTGAATGATGCATTTATGATTTAATTTAAAAAACCTCCTTTGCTTTTTTTATTAATACCTAATTTTGCCCATTTTTAAATCTTCTCGCACAACTTGGTTTATAGAGATTAGCGACTACTATTTGCAATAAATATATCTAGAGCCAATAGATCTGTTAATATTTAACGTAATTTAAGTCAAAAAAATTTTATCGAGTGAAGAATTGATAAACTTTTTATTAAAATACATTAAAACAAGATAAAAATTAAAAAGATACATTTAGTTTTTAAAATTCTGTTTTAAAAGTTTTTTTACAATTGCAGCAAAGTAAATTTTGACTAATGCTACTTATTTTTGTCCTTTGATTCGCTTTTAGCAGCTGTGGCACAGTGGTTAGAGTTTTGGTTAAGAACCAAAAAGTCCGAAGTTTGATGCTAGCTCCAGCCAGATAAGTGACCGCGGCGTTCTGGGATAAAACGGTTAAGTATTCACAGAACACCTTACGAACTAAAAAAAATGTTTATAATTAATAATATTTGACTAAAAACCATCGATGTTAAGATGGGTTTTAGGACAATTTTTTTTTTTTTTTTTATCAATTGGTAGTAAAAAAGTAATAAACAAATTTAATTTGAACGTTGCAAGAACGTTGGATTTATGAAACTCTAAAAGAAGTTGAAGCTTTAAAGTTACTTTAATATGATGTTTAAAAAAAGAAAGCTTTATGCAATGAAATTCGATTTCATTTTTAAAAAAAATAATGAGCGACATGGATGGTAATAAACAACATTTTCCCGATACTTGTAAAAGATTAGGAATTTCATGACAAAATGTTATACTGATTACTAATTATGTAAACAAAAAAACATAATAACTGGTTAATTAGCTAAAAAATTGCTTAAAATTAAACGGGCATGTTAAAAAAGTATATTGGTTTTGCCAGAATGGTAAATATGCTAATGAAAGGCAAACTAAAAATCATTTGCAGAAAATCACAATTCATGTTATACCTAAAGCTACATTGAACTGTGAAGTAGAGGAGAGTAGGAGAGGGTAGGACATTACGAGCGATGAGGCATCATTATTACGATCCTTTTTTTGATTTTTTTAGTAACATTACTTTAGTTTCATCTCAATCAATATTTTTGTAGCCTAGTCTCCAGTCTTTTGTAGCCTAGTCTCCAGTCTTTTGTATCCTAGTCTCCAGATTTTATTGAATATAAACCGTTTCTTACAACATTAGAATTTTCTGACTGTAAAAGTAATATTTTGACGTTTACGTATGAACAAGTTATATAATACATTTTACAAATTTTAATAATTTTACAAAATTAGGTTAGGTGTCACTTATATAGTTAAAAACTATTCATCGGAGTGACACCTAAATAAAATAAACAAACAAAAAATTCAACAGCATTATTAATAAATAAAAGCAAGCGTAAATTAAATTAATTTAAAAAAAATAATGAGTAAGCTTTAATAAATTAGATAAAAAGACAAAAAATATAAAAACACTAAATTAATAACAACAATAAAAATAATTAGCAACAACAGCACAAATATTAACAAACTTTACGCAAACGAAAAGGCAAGCACAAAAACTTCTACAGAATTAAATAAACTATATCGTCACCTCAAAGCAAGAATGCATCATTTAGGTTTTTTGCTAAGTGGAGAAAATGAGAAAACTAACTTTGAACGCACATGAAATATGTTTATACTTAATACGTAATTGATTTTTAAAGTTTTTTAAAATAACATAAGTAATATAAATACAATTATTATTGTCAAACCCTTAATTTTAATAAACAATTATTATTTTTAGCAAAATTTAATCAACCTAGATCAAACTAGTACTTGATGATGCCTTCTTATTTTAATCAATGGTTGTGTATCAATGCTAGAATGAATGCTATAATGCACCAACGTAACTACTATACTGCATGTTTGCTATGCAATACACAAACCATACACACAATAAATAATGCCCATTGACAATAAATAATTAAAATTATAATCAACTTTATTTTTTTATTATTTGCAATTTTCAAACAGCATTGCAACTTTAACAACTTTTATAATCAGAGCTATCACTGTCACTCAGTCTTTTCACTGTCTGGATCGTCATCAATAAAGTCTTTAGTGACTGCGACTGAAACAGGGTGATTCTCAAAAAACAGTTTATGTTAAGTGGGTATAACGCCTGCTTTACACAAGCTAAGGTTATTGTTCTTTTTTGCAGCCGAAATGGGTAGTAACGTCTTGTATGCTGGTTGTAGACAGGGTTCTATGTGCTTCTGTGGACGCCCTTTGCTTCTGCATTTGCTCACAAAAATTTTCTTGAAATCGTCGCCATACATGTACTTGTACTGAATGTAACTGGCGTTAGCTTTTTCATATCTCGGCACTTGTATTTTCAGCCAATTCACTGTGTCACCATTTTCATCACGGGTTCTGTTTTTCATAAACATGCAACTTAGTTTTTTTGCAATCCACAAATTTACTGTTGTTCATTTGTCTTCTACGTCTTGCAGTTTCAATTATTGGCCACCCAAATAGCAAAAACTAACGTTGAATTTACATTGATTCAACGTTTAAAATGAAAGTTTTTTTCAACGTTGATTTATCAACGTTAAATCAACGTTAGGTTCAAACGTTATATCAACGTTGATTCGACTAAAAAAAACGTTACAATAACATTGAAGTTACGTTGAAACAACGTTTAGAATGACAGTTTTTTAACGTTGATTTATCAACGTTAAACTGACTGTTAAAAAACATTTTGTATTCACAGAAACCGTTGATAAAAACTGTGATCACCATCAAAACGTACTATGCATGTCCAATAGTGTTGTTGTATATCTCTATTACATTATCAAGGTATATTATGGATATTAAATCTACTCATAATCTATACTTAGACTATTTAGAACTTTTTCAGTTTAGTTTAGTTAAAATAGTATGATTAAAGAAAGAGATAAAACTTGTTTTATTGAAAAATTTATTTAAATATTACATATATTTTCATATAATTGAATAAAATCTGCGCAAATTTCTTCTCTTTTCTATCACCTTTTTGAAATGGAGCGTATTTTAGAAAGTCAAACAATATTTCATTAACTGAGGCTTTTTTTGCTCCATTGAATATAATAGAAGAAGCTGTAAATAAAAAAAAATCATTAAAAAAAAATCAAAAAGGGAAGATTTGAAAAAAATATAATGAATGGAATATAAAGTGTTACAACTTACAAGGTATATTTTTTACAACGCCATATAAATTAGTGTACATAAATATATTTTTTCACCTTTGCCCTTCGTATCCATGAAGATCATAAAATTTTTCGAAAATATTCTGAATTTTTAAAAGATAATATAACTGTTAGACAGGGCGTTAACCAGTTTACAGACCAAGAATGGGGATTTTGAACATTATACTTCCAGTTAAAAAGTTAATAAAATAAAATATTTTAGACGTGGTTTTTGAAAAAAGAGGTCTTCAGAGGAGCTGTGGTCACCCTGATTATAAATGACGTAAGAGTCCAATACTTTTCTTGATTACCTCAGCATTATTTTGTGTATTCTATCTTTTGATAAATATCATATATTATTTGAAAAAAAGGTAAACCATCAATATTTACATCAATAAGTATGGTTTCATTTACAAAAATTGAAGAATCTTTGTTTGATGCAGAAACAGCTTTTAGTATACCAGTCTCAAGAACAAAGTAATAGTATTGACCGCCACACTTACTTTCGACAGTAACTGATTTTGGAGTCTAAAGCGAAGTTCTTTTATCAGACGGTGCCCTTCTCAGAAGGGCATCGTCTGCCAAAAAATAAAAGAACTTTGCTTTAGACTCCCAAATCAGTTACTGTTGAAAGCAAGTGTGGCGGTCAATACTATTACTTTGGTCTTAAGACTGGTATACTAAAAGCTATTTTTGCGGATAGCAGAAGGCTTCTGGTATCAGTATAGCTAACAGCTCGTTTACATATTCACGTGAATAGCAGTGCTCTACTGCCTATTTCGCCAGTTTATGATTAAGTGAGAAAAACTTCTTCTGAGAAAAACACAGTGTCATTGTCACTTTGAGAGAAATAGTCATAAAGAAATTGTTCACTTTCATAATCGCTTTCCTAATTTTTGTCTTCTCTTACTAGACTGATGTTTTGTGTAAATTTTGAATTGTATTTTCTCGAGTTTCTCTTCTTCACTTCTAGAAGATGATTCTGCCCGAGCTAAAACATTAGAGTAGTATTTTCGCCAGTTTCTTAAATAAGCCATTAATTTCTTTTATCGTAAGAGCAAGTAGAATTTTGAATACTAAATAAAATGTTTTTGAAAATTCAAAATTCACAATTTCCCACATAAACATTTCTGTGTTGCACATTATACTAAAATATTTTGATTACTTTTTTCGCTATAACTAATTTACTTTAAGCACCAACTCAACGTGCAGTTTTTTTACGAATGAGTTTTTTTTGTCAACGTTGATTTAACGTTAAAACAACGTTAAATAAACAACGTTTAAACCGTAACGTGGTTTTAACTTTGTAACATAGTTGAACAACGTTGTAACAACGTTTCAACCAAATTTCAACGTTGAAACAACGGAGAGATGCCGGTTGGGATGTGTGTCCTCTTTCAAGAAATTTCTGTTCTACAACGTCTAAATAAGCAATATTTGTTATTGCATAAAGAAAGATTGATGTGACATGCTGGTTCCTGTTTTTGGCCGCTACATGAATTGGAAAACAACGACACTTCCTTTATATGTTCTTGAAGATCTCTGAGGTATTGTAGAAGTCAGCTTCCTATTTCATTACTGCATCTTTGTCGATTGACTTCCGACTATAAGTAACTGTAGGAATCATTTGACGGTGCTTAATCATATATTGTTTAATTGTAACAGTTCAATTTGCGCTTATAGACAATAAGCGAGACTTCTGAACACGGTTTTTGCAAAACTGACTGTAGATCAAACGAAACTGATCTGAAAGTATTCTCTGTCTTGGCTCTCTCTTTGTCTGCTGCCTTTGCTGACTGTGCTTCTTTATTTTGCCTGATATGCTCCTCTATTCTTTTTGCATTCTGCTTTTCTATGTCTGACTTAATTGTATATTTTGTACATTCTGAACATCGGTCCTTTTTTGGCTTGTAAAAACTAAATTAAAACATTCATTGAATATACGTCTGTATATTGCAGCACTTTTCGGCTTGCACCACAAATTGGAGGCTGCAAACTTCTCAATATAAAGATTGTACATTTTTGTAATGTTTAGCTTGCTTTTGAGATAAAGACGGTGTGTTCCTTTACGACAATAATGACTGGCCATCGTTGGGAAAGATTCGATGTGCAGCTTCACTGGCTTTTCAATTATATCTAGTGTTTTGCATCGCGTAGTCTCCAAAAGAATAATAGTCTAAACAAACTGACATTCAACTAGTATCTTCAAACTTTTCGGAGCACTTATATTTGCATTTACAGGCGAACTGTAGAGGGTTATTGTCACCAATGGCGTGACCAACTGAGTTTAGATGAGCTTTACCTTGTAACTTCTTTGTCTTCCCAACGTTTTTTTGCCATTCAATGTAATTGTAATTCAATTGGTGCAAGTTGGCTATCAGCTGCGACGGAGAGAACTAGATCAAAAACTTTCGGCAGCAGCACTGTTGAGTTTGTGTTACTTGATGACAAAACAAACTCACAGTATCTGTTTGGCAGTTTACACATTCTGCGTGGAGCCGTGTTCTCCGCATCCTTGTTTGATTTAGTAACATCTTTGTCAGCCTTCGAATCATTATTGCCTGCTTGAAAAAAACACAGTAAACAGTTTGGCAACAAACTATGGTAGATTGAACCATCTCAGATGGTGCATTGTTGCCAATAACGAATTGTCAGATAGCAAGATGGTGCCTAATTTCTCACACGAGATCAACATTGGGCAGTGCACTATCTACAGTTGGTGCATTTCTGTCCTCAAGTATATAACTGAACTGAGTGTTTTATGCTCTAACATGGAAATTGACAAAAAACCTAGATGGTGCGTTCTTACTTTGAGGAACGATACTTGTTCTTGGTGGAAACAGAAAAGCGTAGAAAATTTGTAGAAATTATTTTTGTTTTAATTAGTTCCTTTTATTTTTTTTTTCGAAAATTTATCGAACTTCTTTTGACTGGTTACTTCGTTTTAATTGATTATTTTTGTTTTATTTTATTAAATCTATTTATTCGTTCTACTTTTTTATTCATTTCCTTGTTTTATTTTTTCTTTAAGGTGGTAGTACAGTAACTAAAATCGAATAATTCATTTTTTCAAAAATTTAATTTTTGGCTAGCATAATTATTCTAAATTCCATTTTTTTCTTGGTTAACAAAAAAAACACCATGATATCCACTTCTAGTATTTGTTTTAAATTATTCGATATCAACTTTTATCCATAGCAACACATTGTTTATTCCGTTACTACGTGTTTTTACAATAAAAGTTATTCCACAAAATGCAATAAACCCATCTCACTATCAACTGCACAAAAGGAATATTGTTATTCAGTTATTGCTTCTTGTTTATTGACTCGATTTATGCGCTTACATTGCGCGTAAATTAGTTTTAATACCATTTTGCTATTGACAAACTTGCTTTTTTCTATATACTGCAGTCAATTTTTGTAATATCTTATTCAAATAAAGGTGCAATGGGTGGATCGAAAAGAAAAGAAGCGTCAAAATGACTATATTAAAATAAAAAATCAAAGTTTCATGGAAACAGATATAAAAAAAACTGCAATTTTAATGAAACTACTGCTATACTTTCAGTTGATCAACTTCAGTTGTCAATTGACAACATTCAATGTTCATCATCCTTTAAGAAGTTGTTTAACAAAAAGATTATACAGGATCCTCAAAATATAAGTGAAGACTTTAACTTTACTATGAATTTTATTTTCCTGAAAAATGCAATAATGCTTCTCAAATGTCCAGAATGCGAAGAGTTATTTAACTTGCAGTTTGGTTCTTCAAAAAAATATGGCTTAAGTATTAGACTAAAAATTTGTTGCAATGATTGTGAATGGGAAACTGCTTTTTTTTCGTCTACTACTATTGAAAAAAAGGACTGTAATGCAAAACAAAATTATCTAGTTAAAAATAAATGTGTTAGGCGTAAACCGTTTGACATAAACACTTGTGTAATAGTTGCATTTCATGAAATGGGTAAAAGACTGTCAGCTATAGAAAACTTTTGTGGAATTATGAATATGCAACCGTCAATGAGTAAAAGCAGTTATAATAATACATTGCATATACTGTTGGATGTGTATCAAAGTTTAGTTGATAAAAGCATGAAAAATGCAGCCGATGAATTACGACCTACCAGTGAAACATCTAAAAATATTACATGTGAGTTTGATGGATAATGGCAGAAACGTGGATATACATCGAACAATGGAGTAGTAACAGCTGTTGCTGTAGAAAATGGTAAATGTATTGACTTTGAAATTGAAACTAAAACTTGTAAGTTGTGTTCAATATGGGAGTTAAAAAAATACACACATCCTGTTGAATACACTGAGTTTCATTATTTACATCATCAAAAGTGTCAAATCAGTCACACTGGTTCAGCTTCTTCTATGGAATCAAGTGGTGCAATAAAAAATTTTTTGCGTTCCGAAAAAAAAAAAAATTTAAGATATACAACATTTCTAGGTGATGGAGATAGCAGTTCCTATGTTAGTGTTGTTGCTGTTAAGCCTTATGGAGATATTACAGAAACTAAAAAAGCGGAGTGCATTGGGCATATTCAAAAACGTGTTGGTACTCCTTTAAGAAATTTAAAAAAAAATAGTAAAGAAATTTTATGTGATGGCAAAAAGTTAGGAGGAGCTGGTCACTTAACAGAAAATGTGATAAATACATTGCAAAACTATTATAGCAAAGCAATAAGGCAGAACATTGGAAATTTATATGGAATGAAAATGAGTGTTGCAGCTGCACTTTTTCACTGTTCTGAAAATTGTGATGGTGAAACACGCCATCAGTATTGTTTGCGCACCAAAGATTCGTGGTGCAAATTCCAGGCTGAAAAACTGACTGGAAAAGTGGCATATAAAGAAAATATTTGTATTCCTGCTTTTGTGTATGATGCTTTCAAACCAATATTTATGAACCTTGGTTCCGATAAACTTCTTAAAAAATGTTTACACGGTAAAACGCAGAATCCCAATAAGTCATTAAATCAACTGATATGGAGGCGATGCCCAAAAGATATATTTAATGAAAGAATTGCTCCAAGCATTGGAGTGGCATCAGCTGTGCTAAATTTTAATGATGGTCAACAATTTTTAAACAAGTTATTTAATGAACTTGGAGTGATATTTGGTATAAATGCGCAAAATTATAATTTTGCGCATTTATACCAAATATCATTCCAAGTTCATTAAATAACTTGTTTAAAAATTATGCAATACATATATGTATTGCATATACAGGGGCGTGCAGAGCGTGAGTCACCCGAGCAAATTTCTCGGGTCCCCGGACCCTATGGGGGCCCCCAACAGCGGCAATAACATTCCAGGTTTTTTTTTCCTTCTCTTTTTCCCCATCAAGAGCTTTAACTTACATAAAAAATAAAAAAAGCTCATTAAGTTTAATGAAAATTGCCTCAAAAATGAGCTTGAGATCTAATAATTTTTTTAAAAATAAATTTAGCGTTGCGTAATTTATAGAAGATCCCTGCGGAAGAGCTTTTGTTTAAATCTTATCTACATGCTTATCTTGAATTTAGCGGGAAAAGTTATGTGTTTAAATCTTATTTTAAAAATGGCTTATTTAGATTAGTTTTTTTACAGGCGATTTGCTTGATTGTACAATTTAATTTATAGATTAATAAAAATAAATTTAATTTTTTCATTTTTGTGATTAATTATATATATAAAATTTGTATTAATTATTTAATCGTGTATATATATATATATATATATATATATATATATATATATATATATATATATATATATATATATACAAACATATGTATATATATACATTTATATATATACATATGTATATTATGTATATATATACATATGTTTGTATATACAAATATATGTTCTTATATATATAAATATATATACATATATATATATATATATATATATATATATATATATATATATATATATATATATATATATATATATATATATATAAATATATGTATATATTTAAAAGAATAAAAATGAAATGCACGTATCCATCTGGTGCATCAAAGTTAAAAATCAGTAAAGTAAAAAAAGCGGCTCTACAAAAAGGAAGGCAAACATTATTTGATGTTGGAATTACAACTACTCCTAAAACATCAGATGCCCTTTACACTAGCTCAACGAAGCAAAAATATGACGGTAGTATCCAATCTTCTGTTTCTGGTAATAGTGCTGGCAGTATAGAGAAATTAGCCACTTTTGAAGACTGTCAAATTAGTGGTAGTGATAATACTTCTACAAGGACCACTAGCAGTGATGGACCAGCATTGTTGCAGCCATTTGACATTGGTGAATTTGAAACAGAAAATTTCTCCCCTTCTCAGCTGGAAAAGTTTGTCATGGCTGGTCACATTCCTTTCCCACTGGATATGCCAAAAGATAATGGAAATCGCATATTTTCAATGTCAGTTTTGAAAAGCAGAATGCCGAAGGGGAATCCTTCTCGCGGGATTGGCTTGTATTTAGCCCAGCAAAGACAGCATTGTTTTGTTTTCCATGCCAATTATTTTTATCTAGAAATCAACTTCCACACATGACTTCATCCCTTGCAACGATTGGAGGATGGGGATATGAAAAGAAGTGGAAGAATCTCATCAGTCGAATTCCTGAACATGAGCATTCGAAAATCCATAAACAATGCTACATTCAGTGGCGTGAATTGGAAGCTCGAATGAAAACTGATCAGTCAATTGAACATTTGATGAATCGCCAAATTCTCAATGAAGCTGACACCTGGAGAAAAATCTTGGAACGAATCTTGGATGTGATTCTGTTTCTTGGTGAACGTGGATTGGCTATTCGTGGAAAATCTGACCTAATTGGAGATTCTCATAATGTAAATTTCTTAGGATTGCTGGAACTGATTTCGCATTATGACCCAATTCTTAAGGAACATGTGATAAAAGTTAAACAATCACAGGACAAGGGTCAACGTCTTCAGGCGCATTACTTGTCAAATCGTTCTCAAAATAAATTCATTGGCCTTTGTGCAGCTGAGGTTCGCAGGCAAATTATAGAAGAGTGCAAGTCTGCAAAGTATTTTTCAATTATGGTTGATGCCACTCCTGATGTGAGCCATACTGAACAAAGTTCGTTTGTCATTCGATATGTACATGAAAAAGAACCTGGAAAATTTTTAATTGAAGAGCGGTTTTTGATCTTTGCAGATTGTGCCAAGAAGACTGGATCTGATATTGCGGAATTAATTCTGGAAACTTTGGAAACATTAAAAATTTGTTTTGAAGACTGCCGTGGCCAAGGCTATGACAATGGAGTCAACATGTCAGGAAAATATAAGGGTGTTCAAGCAATCCTACAAAAGAAGAACCCATTGTCTGTATTCTCACCCTGTGGTTGTCATTCATTGAATTTGTGTGGACAGAATGCTGCCTCAAGCTGTACAGATGCTGAGACTTTCTTTGGAACTGTTCAAACCGTATATACGATCTTTTCTGCTAGTCCGCAACGCTGGGAAATATTGCAAAAGAGACTTCACGGTGTGTCTTTTCATGGACAATCAGGAACACGATGGACTGAGAGACTTGACAGCATTCGCCCTTTCTATAATCCCTTGAGTCAAATCATTGAATCTTTGAAAGAAGTTAAGAGCTTGAATCTCACGCCTAAAGCAAAAACTGAGATTAGAGGTGCTCTAAAATATATGAGCTCCTTTAAATGTGTTCTCATGTCTGGAGTTTGGCTGAAAGTTCTCACATTGATTGACCGCTGCAACCAGGTCATTCAGGCAAGAAAAGCAACTATTGATATTGAGGTGGAAAATATTGAAGCATTGATTAGTCAACTCAAATCTGTTCGGGAGGAATGGCCTACAGTTTTAGAAGAACCCAAGTTAGTTGCAGATGTTGCAAAAATCAGTTCTGAATTTCCAATCCACAGAAAAGTGAAACGCAAAAGTTTTTTTGGGGAGCAAATTATTATTATTTATTTATTATTATGTATTTCGCCGATAAGAAAAATTTACAAGTTTATGCAATACAAATATATAAATACATGGCTGGGGCAAGAAGAAGACAAGTTCTGTCTTATCACCAAGCCCCTTTAAATAAAAATGTCAATAATAAAAATACAAAACAAAGTAACTCGTTAAATAAACGTTAAACAAAACGTTGCGTTAAAATAAGATAACGATAAATAAAAACTAAAAAACATTTTACGCTATATTACAGTGTAATAAATCCAAAAGTATGCGAAGATTTTTTAATTAATTATTTTAATTAAATTATATTTTTTCCTAACTGGTTTTAGATTTATCAACCTTTTGAATTTAAATCATAAAATAACAGATAATACACGAACAACAAACAAACAAACAAAAAACAAAAAAACATTTTTTAAAAACATTTTAGTATCATGTGTCTTTTATATCTGTAAAGTTTATTATATCAGATAAAAAACAACGTCATAATGTACAAATTGAACTGTATATAGAATATATATTTAAACCATATTTGTAAAGAAATAGACAAACGTGATTACTCCTAATCAAAAGCTTCAGAAAAATTTTAATTCGTTGTCATTTATTAAAAGCTTTTGCTTAAGTTTGTTTTTAAATTGTTTAATAGAAGAAATAGTTTTTAACTCATTATTTAGTAGCATGTTCCATAGTTTAGGACCTCTGTTAGCATTATTTAATAGCATGTTCCATAGTTTAGGACCTCTGTTAGCAATAGAGAACTTAGTATAAGAGTAATAGGTTTTAGGTTGAACATAATTGTTTTCTGAAAATCGTCTTGGGTATAGATGATATATTTTTTCCAAAAAAGAGTTAAATAAAATAGGTGCTATTTTTTTATTAACTTTGAACATAAAAATAAGAATTTGATAAAGATTTAGTTGAAATACGTTGAGAATATTAAATTTAATGAATAGAGGTTTAGAGTGTGAGAAACGATCTACGTTTCCAATAATTCTTAAGGCATGCTTTTGTTGAATTAATAGTTTATTTATTTTAGTTACTACACCAGGCAACGTTTGCATAACTTAGGTAGCTATGAATAAATGAAAAATAAATGTATTTTAAACAGGTTTGATTTAATAACTGCTTAGCTTTGTAAAGTAGACCAATATTTTTCGAAATTTTATTTTGAATTATATTTATGTGCTCCTTCCAACTCACATTTTCATCAATAACAACACCAAGAAATAACAATGAACGCTCTCTTATTATACAAGAGTTATTTACAACTAAAATTGGAAGATTTAATGGGATGAGTCTCTTTTCATGAAGACGATGGAAGAAAGTATATTTTGTTTTTTTATGTTTATGGATAATTTATTTGCTATAAACCATTCACTTAGTTTTTCAAGCTCTTTGTTTACTGTTTCAAATAAAGAACTAACATCCTTATCAGAATAAAATAAGTTGGTGTCGTCTGCAAATAGGATTGAATTTAAGATACTTGAAAATTTATTTAAGTCATTTATATAAATGAGGAATAAAAGGGGTCCTAAAATTGATCCTTGTGGGACGCCGCAGGAAACTGTCGCAAAATCCGTTTTACTATCATTAAACGAGATGTACTGTTTCCTGTTTGCTAGATAACTTTTAAACCATGCTAAGTTAAAACTTATGATACCATAATTGTTAAGTTTGTTTAAATTAAAGGTGATGAACAATTTACGGAATTAACAGAATCAGAATCAGGAGAGGAGGCAACATTTCGGAGAACGGTTTTTTATCACTTTTTTGATTCTGTAATTGGTGGACTTACTGCACGTTTCACAGCAATTCAAGAAATCCTTTCTATATTCTCTTTTTTGTGGAAGTATCAAAAACTGTCTGAAGCAGAAATCAAGAGTGCTTGCTCACATTTTTCGCAAAAATATTCTTGTGATGTGACCGAAAATGAACTGACTGAAGAATTGCTTCACATAAAACAAATTCATACTGCAAATTTTGGAAAAGACCCTCTTGCCCCATTTGACTTATTAAACAAAATTTCTGAAATGAAGCTTGGAGAACTCTTTAGAAATATAGTAATTGCATTGCGTATTTTTGCTTCAATTCCAGTGACAGTAGCTTCAAAAGAGCGTTCATTCAGTAAATTGAAGCTCATCAAGAATTTTTTGCGCTCAACTATGGGACAAGAACGAACAAGTGACCTCGCCATTTTGAGTATCGAGTGTTTATTAGCAAAAAATATTGATTTCCATGATGTGATTGAAAAGTTTGCTAAACAAAAGACAAGAAAAATAATATTGTAAGAAACAACAGCTGGACTATTTAATTATACTTATATTCCAGTAATATAATAAAAAATTTAAGCAGTCTTTTTTTTTTTTTTGGAGTAAAGGGGGTGGGCCCCTAAACTGAAGGATGCTCGGGGCCCCCAAATCCTGTGCATGGCCCTGTGCATATATGTATTGCATAAAGACGAATATCTAAAGCAGAAAAGCAATGTACCCCTAAAGTAAAATCTAGAAGAAAAAAATTAAGAGCAATAGAAAAGGTTTTTGTGATCAAAATGAAACATTGGAAGGTGTGACGTATAAAAGTGGAGAATTTTGAACTAACGTTTTTTACTTTTTTTTTTTAGAATTGCGTTTTTCTCAAAGTCATGTTATTTGGGCTGGCGACAAAAAATATTTTCAAAACTAATAATCAAAATTTTTTGAAATTTGGCACACCTATTTACTATATTAGTATCTACAGCATACACTAGTCTTGAGTAATTAATCTTGAGTGCTTTTTTGGTTTTGGTAATTTTCAAAGATTTTGTGCCATCATTTACCCCCAAAATTACCTTAATTCACATAAATGCAAATATTTTGTTATTTTTTAGACCTAATTTAAATCTTTTAGTCCACGACACAATGCCACATGTAATATATCACCAGCTAAAATTTCAAATAAAAAAATATATCGGTTGCTGAAAAATCTCTGTCGCTCTCTACCCCATTTTTGGGCCATTAGTAATTAATAAGTTAAAAATTATTTTTTATTAATTTTTTTGTATTGTTTTTTTTAGCTGTTTAATGGTGTATTAAACATTGTAGAAAAAAAAATATGTAAAAGTTGAATATATATTTTTTTTCTCTCATTACTGTACTACCACCTTAATCTTTTAGTTCGTTTATAGCTTTAAATATTTTTGTTGTTCTACTTTATTTTTAACTTATCTTTTTTATTCTTTAGAACAATTTCTTCCGTTTTTTCTTTTCTCTTTTTTTCCTTTTCACTGTTAATAAAACGCTTTCGTCATTTGCGATCATGGTTAAAAAAACTGCCGCGGTGAGGCGGTTAGGCGTGCGCTTTTTGCAAGGTTTTTTAAAATTTGACTGTAGTTAAGGTTTAAAAAAGCGTACGCATCACCGCCTTAAGACGGCGTTTTTTAAACCTTGTTTGTGTCATTGCAAAGAAGAAAATTAATAAAATGTCAATGTCAATTTCAAATGTCAATGTCAAATGTCAATGTCATTGCAAAGTAGAAAATTAATAAAAAAAGTATTTATATGTTTTAAAATTTTTCATTGGCATTTTATGAGTATAAATTGCTCGTGGAAAAGTAAGAAAATAATTGTTTTAATCTTTAGGTGTTGATGCCAATAATCATATTAGGTAGAGGGTGCCAAGAGCATTATTTTGCAAACAAAAGATCGTTTCTAATAATAATATATTAGTTTTCAGGATTATGCTTCGGCTGTTAACCATTGTGCAACTTTCTTACCTGCGTTAGTTTTAGCAGAACAAAAAAAATTGAGTTTCTCAAAATAATTCACAACTATAAAAGAAAATTAGAAAGGATTTTAATAGTTTTTTATAATCTGCTTCTTTGCTTTTAGACACCTTTTTTCGAAACTTTTGATTTAACTTTATTATAATTTCTACTTCGTTGCAAAATTGTCTTAACTTACACCTGGTGGAAATGCAAGCTAGTTGCTACTATGGATAAAAGACGCGTTTAATACGTATAAAATACGTAGTAATACGTGTTTTAGACTTTTTAAACACTTCTTATGTCAACTAACTATTTTTTTTAGAATCGGGCATCAATTTTAATTTAAACAAAAGTTTATTTCGATGAAAAAGGTAAACCTTCAAATAGAACCACGTTTTTAAACTGCATTATTAAGGGACGGATCCAGGATTTTTTGTTGACTGAATTAGCTAACTTCCATATTTGGAGCAAACTCCAAACATTTGTATGTTTATACTTATGTCAAATAATGATGCTTTGCAAAAAATTGCAATGATTGACGGCTGGGAACGAAAATGCCCTTTAACTTCATAGTAAAACGTGAGAGGCAACAAGTCGATAAATTATTTTTTGTACTATTCTCAACTAGACTTATATTCATCGATAAGTTTTCATAGTATTAATAAGTAAATTTTCATAGTTGGTAATAAGTTTCATAGTATTATTTCTCAGCGTTCAAAAATTATGAGCATATAAAGTTTAAACCCCCAATTTGAGGGGTTTACATATTATATATGATCATAACTTTTGAACGCTGAGAGTTAATACAATGAAACTTATTCCTTACTATGAAAATTTACTAATTAATACTAAGAAAATTTATCAATGAATATAAGTCTAGTTGAGAATTGTACAAAAAGTATTTTATCAACTTGTTGCCTCTCACTACTGGGGGGGGGGGGGGGATGTCGTTGTTTTTATGAAATAATATTTTTGCTACGCAATGCAACAGCAATTTATTTAAGTATTAAGTTACTTAACTTGAGTTTTTCAAAGTTTTTTGCTTATCGCCACCATTAAGATGTGATTATCAATTTAATAAGTTTAATTAGGAAATTAAGTTTTTTTAAATTTAATTTTTATTTTTAAATCTTTTCTAATTTAATAAAAGTAATTAGAGTTTTAAGTCTTTTTTGAAGAAATTTATGAACCTATAAAAGTTTTTTGAAGAAGTTTATGGACCTATAAATGATATTCTGGTTTTTCAAGCGATATTTTGTTCGTTATAGTCCGCATCTCATTACAATCTTTGATAATGCAGGAATGATAAATTTTGGAAATGAATCTTTTAACTTAAATTTAAACATTTTTAACTCAAATTTCTTTAATTTAATAGTTAAAGTAATTTAATTGTGAGTTAAAAAAAATTAGAAATCTTGCGATTTTACAGCCACAGAACAAATTTATTTAACCATAGATGGCTTAAGTGCAAAAACATGAAATCATGAAATGGTTCATATAAAACCTAACTATACTTTTAACCATAGTTTGACGTAATTGATTGATTGCATTTTTATTAAAAATAATCTCGGTTTTCTCGAGGCACCATTTTGTTCTAATTAAGGCAATCGATTTACAAAGATGCAATAACATCAACAAAAATCGATCATGCGTTACTTTTATCATCACTGTAACAACTTTAATAACTCATTTAAATAAAACAGTTTTATTTAATGTTTTAATTAGCGAAACATAATAAAAATCTTCAATCGTCAGTAAAAAAAAAATATATATTTATATATTATATATATATATTTTTTTTTTATATATTTATATATATATATATAGATTTATATATATATATATATATATATATATATATATATATATATATATATATATATATATATATATATATACATACAATGCCGGTGTTATGTAAATAATATCTTGACCTTGAAAAAAGAAGACCACGCTTGCCTTTTCGCTACGCCCCGTAAGTTGTAACGTGCTTTCGTTGGCAAATGTGTTTTACAATTATTAAAAAGTAAAAAGTACGATTGCTTTGTATCATTAAAAAATTATATACAACTTTTGTTAAGATTAGTTGCTAAGATATAGTTAAAAAGAAAATAATATCAGAAATTATATTTAATTAGATTATTTTGTACAAACCTTAAAAACTAATGATAAGTTAATAGGATAATTTGAAGAAAACTGATGAAAAGGTGATAAGTTAGTTTTTAAAAAATAATAATAACAAAAAAATAAAATAATGATAATAATAATAATAAAACTTTAAAAAGAATTTTATTCATTATCATAATTAAAAAGTTTTTATTTGAGATTTTATTTAAATAGAGAAGGAGGAGAACACTTTATCAGTTCGTTATCTAGCAAAGTGTTTCATCCCCTAATGGGAATAAAAATTTTGAAGCCAAATAAAGCTTTTTTGCTTGCTTATAAATGTAATTTAAAAAACTAGTAGAGTAAATGTGAATAACTTTATTTAAAAGTGTATTAAATATTACACTGTACAACAATTTTTAACTTTTTGAAAAAAACAAGAACCAAATTAGGTTATCTTTATTAATTCAGACGTGCTGATTCCAAATATGTAACCAGTTATGCTGTAGCACGTCACAATTTTTTGTAATAACGATTTAAAGATGTAACGTAAGATGCATTTTTCTATACATATGAATAAGTGTATGAACATGTTTATTATCATTTTAACACAAATTGTTTACTTGTATTTAATTGTATTTAGCCTGGCGTTTGAATGCTGCATCGGGTTCATCGCGCTGCAAATTCCAGCAGTAATCTGCAAGCATGGCGGGGCTCCACTTTCCCTTGTATCTGCTTTCCATTGTGGCAATACTCTGATGAAAGCGCTCGCCATTTTCATCATATATATCTCCATTGACAGAGAAGAAGGAAAGATGGGAATGAAGAAAGTGGAGCTTCAGCGACATGTTACAACCCAGTTGTTGATAGGATGCAATTAAATTGGTACAATATGTTTTCCATGAAATCCCTGGCACACCCGTTTGAATGCATCCCATACTGCAAGTTCATATTGATCCATCGTTCCCGAAAACGTTTCATCCAGCATCAGTTCTCGTATTTGGGGCCAATCGTACTGTTTAGATTGATATAAACAATTAAAAAATATTTAAAAGAATATACATAGATATAAACAATTAGAAAACATTTTGTACCTATATGCGCAAAAGTATAACCGTTTGGTATGTATACAATAATGCAAAGAATGTTACTCTTGAATGCATATCTAATCAAAGGTCAGAACAATAAATAAAATAGCATAATTTCAAATAACATTTTCCACCAGAGCATCTGATGCATCTTTGTTCATGACGTGTCTTTTATCATATCTAACAATGTATCAAACCCATTAATGTCAGATATCATATGGTATTGCACAGCCCTGCTAAGTACTTACATTGTGATGGTTTGATTGCACGAAAAGTCCTTCTTAATGTACTTTCAGAAACGAATCATAGCTACAGGAAGGGAAGATTAGGGTATTATGAGTATCTTAAGCGAAAATTGATATATTAAAAAGAAATAATTACGCTAGACCTAAATTTTTGCGAGTACACAACTTTAAGAGATCACAACTCATTACTCTTTTAGATGTTTGGGCAAAAGTACTAGTATTACCCAGACGACTTGATCGTGCGACCGTGGCGCAGTGGTTAAAGTGCGTGCTTTATAAGCAGGAGATCCAGGTTCGAAAGGAGCTCTGGGCAAATTTTCGCGTCACGGTAAGGAAGGAGGCGTGAACTTCCTGGTTAAATGCACTTCCGCGGTGCTCTGTGACAAGACCGTTAGGACTTCTTGGGGCACCTAATTAAAACTTGATAATATGAGGACTTTAAAATAACTTGAATTAATTAACATTAGTAACAAAAAAAGTAAGGTAAAGAAATACCAAGCTGACAATTAAAACAAATTTTTGAAATATAATGGTTCTTTATTAACAAAACTTATTCATTAAAAAGATCAAGTTTTAAACACTTTTTATTGAAACAATACCACCTTGTTTTTCAGTAAAAAGAAAAGAAAAAAAAAAAGGAATATTAATTATAACTTGTTATTTTTTCAATTTTTAATAAATCAAATCTTTAAACGATAAAAGTACAATTTTATCGAAACTAATTAACAGAAAGATCCTTAGTATTGTTATAATATTAAAAGTTTTTCCGACGTTTTACTTTTATTCAAAAAGCAAATTAAAACCAAAGAGATCGTCCATAAATTACGCAACGTAAAATATATTTAAAAAACAGAAGTAGGAAATATTAAGCTCCTTTACGCGGCGATTTTTATTAATACTAAAATAGATATAAGCTTAATAAGCTATTTTGATTTTTTCATTAAAATTTAAGACTCTGCGATGGAAAACTTTTAATTTTTTTTTGCCTTGTTAATTGTGAAAGTTTGCTTTACGTAATTTATAGACGATCCCAAAAGCAATTTTAGGACTTTAAACTAAATAAATTCAATAAAAAACACTAGGTATTTTGAGCATCCCCAAATTACATAAAAATGGTATCTTTAAATAAAGCCAATAAAATTTTTTCCGAAGAAAAATGGAACGTTTTTTAAGCTAACAAGAGTTTCTTTATGAAAAAGTAAATATGTATATTACAACATCAAAATTTCGCGTCGCAGATTCTTTCATGTGTAATGATAATATTTTAACAAAAAAAAAATAGGGTTTTAATTAGAGCCGCTAGTAAATTTGTTCGCTATTGCTTACAAATTTACGCTAATTATACACCTTTTTATCATTACCCCATCTAGTCATTTTAAAAACTACAAACAACTTGAACTTCACAACTCACATCTTAGAAATCTTTTGGTATGCCCATATAACCCAAGTCTTCTCAATAATCAAAAGATGTTGAATTGAGAAAATAATAATCCCAATTAATTTTCTTAATAGTAATACACATAACAATACATATGAGAAGTATACTTTCTCAAGGGCTATCAAAGACAACTGATATTATCAACGTAGTTCATTAAAAGACAACTGGTATCATCAACGTAGTTACATTAAAAGACAACTGGTATCATAAACATAGTTACATTAAAAGACAACTGATATCATCAACGTAGTTAAAAGGTGTTCAATAATACTTTATGAGTTTTATTTAATCATTTTTATGACATGTAAAGATCCAGAGTAAAATTTCTTTTATGTAATACTTCAATCTATTAGTAGAATTCCTTTTATATCATACTTCAAATTAATGTTGTTAATTCTTTCAAATCTTTATTTTAATTTTTATTTTTATTTACAATTATTTTCGTTCTTTTACAATTTAAGTTCGTAGTATAAAAAAACTTATAAACATTTAAAAATAAAGAAATTATAAATTTATGTGAGCAAAAAGATATTTAACGTATAAAAGTTACACATTACAAATTTTCATAAAATAACAGTGTTATTGTTAAAAAACGCGGGAAACTCACAGAAGACCAGATAGTCTTATCATCAAGAACCGCGTTAAAAAATTAAAAAAATGAGCGTAATATAAATTAATAGAAATTAAGAACAAAAAACTGTCTAAGTTGTAAATAAAATAAAAATAGAAAAAGGAATTTAAAATAAATCATTAATAAGGTAGGTATACTCTAAAATTTTTGAAAGTAATTTATATTTTCTACACGTGTTATAATCTTTTCATTGTTAAGATTATGTTTCAAATATGAGGAGCACGATATGCAATTTTAAATTGTTCCTGCTTAGTTTTGCATAAAAGTTCAATTAAAGTGCGTGCAAAGTATATTTAAGGTTAGACTTTATATCAAAGAGATTGTGTAAAATTGAAGGACATTGTTGAAGTTTAGTTTTGTACATGAGACATAAAGTTTTAAATATGTTTACCTAATATATTGTATTATTCATCCTTTCATTTATTGTATAAATGTTCAAACTTCTGTCTTCAGTTTATATAGCAATCTAAAGGGGCTGTCTATAAAATACGTTAGCAAAATAGGGGGAGTAGGGGTCTGAATTTTTTTGACATTTGTTAACAGGGGGAGGGGGAGGTCAAGACAAGTTGACGTCAACAATGTCACTTTTTTGCATAAATTTAGTTACTTAAAAAAGGAAAATTAGCCAGCATTTGTAGTTCTGTGTTACATAAATCGTGTACACGAAAAAATGTGAAAGAGTAAGCACGTCATTTTTTTTCAGTGGTTGTATTAATATATTTTTAACTGTCTTTGTATTTTGTGGGCAGCATAAAACAATGAAAAAAAAAATGTTTTTGTTTTCCCATTCAACTTAAAATAAGTTTTAAAAAAGAAAAAGAAGAAGATGTAAGAAAAAATATTTTGAACAAATATTTAGAAAATCAGAATATTATCTAATATTTATTAGGAGAAAAGTTGCAAATAAATCCCTATACTGTTAGTCATGTTACTTAACGTTTTTCCTGAACAATTCAATCAAATGCAAATCTGGTAATGGTGTAAAGGAGGTTTTTCAGTTTGGTTAGAAAACTGGTTAACAGTTTTATGAATAGTCCAAGCCTCCCACTAACGGAACGCAAAAAATTATAGGAACTTTCTCATAGTTTGTTTGTAAAGTACGAAATAAACATGTTTTTTAAGCTTTCAAATCACTAAAGTGCGTAACCGTTCTGACTTTCAAAACAAAGAACCCGCTGAAGTAAGTTTTATGAGAGATATATTTCTTAAAATTTCTAAATTATTGAAGATGATATAACTTATATGAAGTACGATCATCAGCAAATTCCTGAAGCTGTCTAGCATCTTTTACCTTTTACTAAATCATATAATAGTAGATATGTGTTCTCGCCTGATTTATCATGTCATTGTAGCAAACTGGCTACGGGATGGTATAAACAAAATAACGTGAAAGTGTGTATGTCTAAAATAGCAAATCCTCCAATCTGCCCAGAATTGAAATCTATTGCAAAAAAATGAGTAAGCATTATTTTTTTAAAAAAAAAAAAAAAAAGCTATGTAGAAACGTTAAAGATTTGAAAACGTCATTTAAAAATTATCAAATAGTTTTGATTGTTGTTCTGTGCGCAAGCTTATGGGTACCACCAAAACAAAAGTTCAAAATTTTATTAAATGCTTACAGGATAAAATTAATTCCTTTGAAATATTTTATCTTCTTTTATTACTATATTAAAACTAGTATTTAGTTCTAAATAAAAGTTAGCGAGTACCTTTATTTAGTTGTTTTTCTATTTTTACGCTTATTTCGTGTACACGCTTTACTCCTTACACCTTCAGTATTTTAATAAAGCTTTTTTAGTTCCTACTTTTAAAAACCGTGTTGTGCTTTAAAAAAACCCAACACGAACAGAAATAAATAAGCACCTACAAGATGTTTACTTGTAACACTTTTTCAAAGTTGTTTTTTGTTAGTCTGCTATGCAAATAAAAAAGATTTAAGTTATATAAACGGTTAAAATATTTAAACGTTTATACCAAGGGTCGGCCACCTGCAATTGATGTGGCTCTTTAGCTCCATGCACAAATATTAATATAATATTGAAATAAAGACTTGATAGATGATTTGAAAAAAGATTCTTGACATTGAACAAACCACACGAGGCTTGCAACACGCAGGTTGCCGACCCCAGGTAATAACGTTTAAATAATATAATATAGACTACATAATATAATATAATATATACTTACATAATATAATATATAATATAATATATACTTAATATACATAAATAATATAATATATACTTACATAAATCTTTTTTGTTTGCACAGTAGACTAAAACTTTGTAAATTACAACTTTTGGCTCTTCTGTCTCATTAGGTTGCTGACCTTTGGTTTATACGATTTGCTAAATGCATTTTTCGTTTTACTAAACTCTATTAGAAATAATTGGCTTTTACTGTAAAACTGAACTAGTTATAAAGTTAAGGTGAAGAGGATTGGCACATTAAAGTGTTGCATTAATTTGAAATATGTTCTAATTTAAACGTGTAAGATGTATACATTTTTGAGAATACTTTAATAGTTTTTTGTTCGGAGTAAGTTTTTATTGTTATAAACTGTAAATATGTTCTTAAGTTACAGATTTAATAACTTTATTCTATACCTTTTACGTTTATGCGCTTTATTTTTCAGAGCAAGCATTTGTAATTTTAAATTGTTCTTAAAATAGCTTACTCTCAATCTCTTTTTTGTTTTAGTTATAAACTATTCTAATCAAAATATGGTTGTTGTTTTTTATCCATTTAAACTTTTTTATTTATGGAAGGGAGTGGGGTAGTTGAATGTTGACGTAACTTTTTAGGTAGGTCTCTAGAAGTTTGACAACTTGTTAACAAGAGGGAGGGGGAGAGGTAAACAA
Organism: Hydra vulgaris; assembly: GCF_038396675.1. Lineage (NCBI taxonomy): Eukaryota > Metazoa > Cnidaria > Hydrozoa > Anthoathecata > Hydridae > Hydra > Hydra vulgaris. The sequence goes on from NC_088933.1 coordinate 11,136,826, forward strand.
TGCCGGAAAATTGTTGAGGTAATTAATGGACAGCCCCTTAAAGTAGTTTGCCTAAAAAACAGTTTTTTCGAATACGTCTTTTAACCGGGTGAATTCTTTAGTTATCAATGTGACTCATTTATTATTTTAGTGAAATGTTAAACACACATCACTATTTGTTATAAAAAACTTCATTTAGCCATGTTGAATTTAATAGTTACGTTTTCTAGAAAAATGTACTTTTTGACAACATCATGTACTTTTAGATTAATATTTCGAGACAAGTGAGAAGTTTTGATTGCGGATTTTTTTTAAATAAAACTTATGACTCGTTATCATAAACAAGTTATAAAAAAATTATTAAAACAAATAATATAATTTTTATAAATAATATTTTTTTTTTTTTTTTTAAGCATGAATAAGAACAAAATAAGCAAATTTGATCCAAAATCTTCCGGTTTTTGAAGTACAACAGCAAAACGATAAATATTTGCAACAAAACATTTTTTACTTTTCCTTGAGACTATTATAAAATGCAATAATAATAAAAAAAGAACAGAATTGTGTTGGTGGTCATTTAGTTGGTTTTTTTCAAAGTTGCTTGGTCCTTACAAACAATGGCTCTTAATTCGAAAATTATAAATGTAACATAAAATCAAAACACTTTTCTTTTAAAAATTTTTATAAGTAAACGACATAAAAAAAGCTAAAATGTTTAAAGATTTAGCTTAAAGATAAAACAAAAAACATTATATATATTTGTTTTAATAAGCTATCAAAGTCGATATATTGAAAAGCATACAATTGGCAACGTATGATTTACATATAATTGCGTCAATTTTTATGGCATATTATGAGTATGCATATACATATGGCATATTAAATACTATAAAAGTTAGATTGCTTGATTAGTTATGTAATAAACATCAACGAATTAGATAATATGAGTGTGTTTCGAATGGACTTGAAAAAAATTATGTTTTGCTAGCACTAAAAGAATTTCAAATGCTTTTTGTAACTTTGCAAAACGTAAGTTTTTTTTTTTTTGTGTTCAATAGATAAAAATAAAACTAGTAAATATTATGAGACATTTTGCATTAACATAAGTTTAAAAATAAAGAATACCTTCCACTTTTATCTTATTCTTCTTATTTTTTTCTTGCCTGTTCTCCTTGTACCGATTCTGCTGCCGATATAATTATATTTATTGTAAAAAAATTATTATTTTTAAAAGCTGCTTTTATGATGTTAAGTTTAGAAATTATTTAATTATACTACGGCCTTGATTTTAAAAAACTCAGTTTTTAATTATACTTTTTCCGACTTTCTTAAACGGCCGATAATGGAATTTGGCACCGATAACCTTTGGCTTGGGGATGAAAATTTCCCGGAAATTTTTAACTTGGACAATTTTCCGGATAATTTCGGGAAATTTTCAAAAAAAGATAGGTTAATTTATAATTAATGGGTTAAACTTCATGTCTTATTTAAGCAGTTGTAATGAACACTTTTTTATGGTAAAATATTGTGAAGTAGAATATAGAATTTTTAGAAAACTTTTCTTTGAAAAACACTTTTTTTGGTATTCTTTGAAAAACACTTTTTTTGGTATTCTTTGAAAAACACTTTTTTTGTTTTTCTTTGAAAAACACTTTTTTTGGTATTTTGTTGAGTTTTTTTAATTGTAACTTCAAGAAGTCACTATGATAATTTGTTTTCAAAATTTTCTAAAACTGTTTTATTCTTTTATTTGCGAATCATATTGATGTTCAGTGCTGTAGGAAGCTTTGTTTCAGGCTAAACATTATTTGCACCCCCATACCTAAATGGGGTGCAAGAGGGAAGGGGGAATTACTTTTTGTTGTTTATTATATAAGCCTACAAGTTACTGAAAACTGTAAAATTGTATATAAAAAGAGTTGATTGAATATTTAAAGTATTTTTACAATTTTTTCTTGATTTAACGACTATTGGTTAATGGAAGGCAAAAAGGAAACAAACAATTTTGCGAAATTTGAACTATTTTAAAATAAAGTTAGCAATAAAAATTAAGAACTAGTGATTTCAAGGTTATAAGTTCCACCGCTAAGTTTAAATAAGTGCTTTTAACACTTGAATCTCACTCGCTACAACCTTGCTAGGGCACTTTTAACTTTATATATTAATAAATCAAAAAATTATGCTATACTTTAAAATGGTTTAAATATACACCGTATTTCTCAACTAATACTACCAGGTGGGCGATTTGGGTGTACACGTTTTTAATAAGTTTTTTTAAGATGTGCGGCCGTGGCGCAGTGGTTAGAGCGCTTGTTTAATAAGCAGGAGATCCAGGTTCGAAACGAGCTCTGGACAAATTTTCGCGTCACGGTAAGGAAGGAGGCGTGAACTTCCCGGTTAAATGCACTTCCGCGGTGCTCTGTGACAAGACCGTTTAGGACTTCTTGGGGCACCTAAAAATAAAATTAAAAAAAAAAAAAAATAAGTATCATGCCAAGCAAATTAATTTATTATTGTTTTACTGAATACCACGTGTTTTCTAATGTCATATTTTTTAGGTGATGTAATCTTGATGTACGATGTAATTTTGCAAACATTTTAACGACCCCTTCAAAACCAAAGTTATAACCATGGTGGATGTGCACTAGACAATTTAAAAAAACTTTTAACAAAAAAAAAAAGCAAAACCATAAAGGAGTATGTCCAACTTACATGAAATTTTGGCCCTTTTTTTTTTTGTTGTTTAAAAATCATAATTAAGCTTAAGGATGTTAGAAAACTATTTTTTAGAACGTGAAAATAATTTTGAGCCCCCTTCCCCCTCTTCGCCCCTCCCCCAATTTTTTTTTTTTTCCTCCTTTAAAACTTATAATTACGCTCAAGGATATTAGAAAAGTACTTTTTATAACTTAAAAATAATTTTAACCCACCCTCCCCCCTCAAAAAAAATAAAAATTTAAGGCAATTTTTTATTTACAAAAAAATTGAAAAAAAGACTTTTAACTTTTCAATACGCACTTGTGGCTAATAGAATCGATATGGTATGGTTAAATTCCACATTTTAAAACGATATAAAAGGAATTAGAACAACAGTTAACTACCCCGCAACTATTTTAATTGAGCTTAAATAATAAAGTTTAAAACACTAATGGTTTTTTTATTTCATTTTTATATTTCCTTAATAAAAAGTTTTGCAATTTTTATTTTTTATTTCATGTGAATTAAATCCTTTAAAGATTTTCATTATAACTACTGAAAATTAAAAAAATTATATAATAATATTACAAAATGGTATTAAATAATCTTAGAAATAGATATTGTTGTGTTTGTAAAAAGAGAGGTGAAAGTATTGGCTCAAAAAAAGTTTTTGAAATTAAAAATGAAAATATGATAGATAAAGTTGTATATCATTTTAAACTTGATCGAATAAATCTTATACATGATCAGATAATGTGTTACAAGCACTTAAAATCTTTGAACAAAGCCGGGTTTTTTCTTGATAAAAATATAAATGTCATTTCTAACAATACACTTGTTGAAGATAATTCTAATGATGAGTCAAATCCTAATATTGTTCTTGAAAACTATGATCATTTCGATTCTAGGAGTACTGATAAGGGTTCTGAAAAGTTCGAGAATGTCGATGACAACGATGACAATGATTATTGCAATAAATCTATTGAAAAGAAAAAGATCAATATAGAAATCGATAGAATTTCAAATTCACATGGTTACTGTTTTATTTGTAAATCTGAATCTGGTTCGACTCCATTTAGTAAAATATCAAATGAAGGGATAATTGATGTTTTTATTAAAACAAATATATTTATACCTATTGATAGTAGGTGTTGTAAGTTTCATTTGACAGACAGTAAGTGGCTTAAAGATGAATATTTAAATAATATTTCATCTTTCAAAAACTCCGTAAACTTAAATAAAACAATGATACAAGATTTATTTAAAAGTTTTCGGTCTTGAGATTCAAAAACTGCATCTATATTTGCAAAATTTAGCGAAATAAATAACGTAACAACTGAGTTTTGTTTCCAAAATACCGGTTTTACCAAAGATGAATTTTTATATTTGGTAAGTGAATTAAAAACAATTAAAAACTCTTTTAAACGTTCGAAAGAGCAAGCTCTTGCCGTTTATCTCTTTTGGTTAAAGACTGGTCTTGATCAAAATTCAATTGCGTGTTATTTTGGTTTGTCGTGTCGGTCAAAGGTTCAAAAGTATTGCCATCAGATAAGAACCTCACTTAGTGCTGATTTTGTTGAAAATAATTTAGGAGCAAAATCACGATCACGAAAAGATTGGCTCTTAAATAACACAGGCATGATCAAAGATTTGTTTGACTTAAAAGAAGAACAGCTAGCAATTATAGCCGATGGTACTTATCTATTCTGTGAAAAAAGTTCTAATAATACTTTACAACGAAAACTGTACAGTGGGCAAAAAAAAAGACATTTAGTTAAGCCTTTTGTAGTATGCACTGCAAATGGTTTTATTATTGATGTTTATGGACCTTTTGCTGCAACTATGAATGACGCAACTATATTAAGTAATATTTTAAAAACCAAAAACGATATAAGAGAACTAGTTGAGCCCAATGATTTATTCATTTTAGATAAAGGTTTTAGAGATATCGTTGATGAATTGAAAACTACATATAGAGTGTTTACGAAGATGCCAACTTGTTCTAAAAGTCAGTTAACTAGTTTACAAGCGAACCATACTAGGTTTGTTACAAAATGCAGATGGGTTATCGAGGCTGTTAATGGTACATTTAAACAATCTTTTAAATCTGTGGAAAAAACAAGGAATACAATGCTTCCTCATATAATGACTGATGTTAGAATAGCTGCCTCTTTGATTAACTGTTTTCATGTAAAATATATATCCGATAAAAAAGACGGTAAAGATATTGCAATTCTAATGAAAATTAAAATTAATTTCAAAAATGATTTGGAATCATATATTTTGAACACAAAAAATAAAAGTAAAAAGCATTTTGAACCAATCGACGCGTTAGATTTAAACGATTTCTCAAAGTTTTCTATAGATAATATGCGAAAATACATCACATTTGGTAGCTATCAAATAAAGCAAAGTTACAGTTATCTAGCAGAACATTTAAATAAAAATGGAAAATATATTATTTTGATTGATAAAAATATTCAACAAATTCAAAATTATAAATTGATTTCCGCTGAAATTCAGTCAAGACATTCAAACGCGACTAAGTATAGGTTTATATATATAATATATTAAATACTTGCCAAATATCGATAGTCCAGAATCAGTATTGTCTTGGGCATGCGGGTGTTTTTCTGGTTTAAGAACTTGTGGTTGTTGTAGTCACATTGCTAGCATTATTCTTTATTTGTGTTGTGGAAAGTATTTAGAAAAACTTCCTAATCCAGGCTCAAGGCTTATGTTTTTTTTACAAAGTGAAAATGAATCAGAATGCGAATCTGAAAAAGAAACATTAGAGATAAATGAAACTATGAAATGAGATATATCAACGAGTTTAATACAATCGAAAGCTAAATCTAACGTAGAATTGAATATAATTGATTCTGAATTAAGTATTTTACTATTGAATAAGAAATCTGCAAAAATAATTAATGAAACAAACTTTAGATCTTTTTCAAAGCATTTACCAAAATGGGGCGGCTGTATTTTGTTAAAAAAGATGATTTTAAAATGGATACAGATTATTTTTTGCTGTGTCAATTATACCGAAGTATTATCATTCAGAACACTTGCACAATTGATTATTTTTTGTTGGCTATTTGGTGCTCATCTTTATTGTCACAAAATATCATAAGTGTATTAGAAGAGAATAAAAAAGATATCAAAATATATAATCACATACTCGATATACTTTCTCTCATTGAAACTTGTGAATGGGATAGAGTAAAAACTATATGGATTCTTCTTGTTATGAGACTAAAACCAAATGATTCTTTAACTTTCAGTACTCTTGATACAGAATGCAATGCGTTTATTCGTTTTTTAATACATTTTCAGACAATTCAGTTTAATTGTTCAACCTGTAACAAAACGATTTGTCCAAACATTAATGAGTTTATCTTAATTAAAAACGCAGAGAAAGTAACATATTTAAATATCAAGTTGAATGAATTGTGTAAAATCTGCTCTAATGATTCTACTGCAAAGTTTTTATTTCACCCATTCTGTTTATTTGTAGAGGTGTTCCAAGAAGATGAAGATGAACTAAATATAAATGATATCCCATTATCATTTATAATTGATAAACGTTGTTTCAATTTTATATGTTGCACAATATTTAATAATGAAACAAGCCACTATAGATCAATATTTTTATTAAATAGTAAATTTTATTTGGTAGATGATTTAAGCAATTCTATCATCAAAAAACTACCAAAAATGTATAATATAAAAACTATTTTTTATTATTTGGCTTAAATATATAAAATTACAATAATTTTTCTTGTTTTTTGATTTTTTTTTTTTTTTAATTTTTGGCCAAAAAAATATTTTTACCAGATACCAGATTTACCAGAAAACTATGACGCCAAGCTGATCGGGTTTAGATTTTTTGGCTGGTAATCCGTAAGACACTAACAATACGTTGATGTAAAAATCTAAACACGATCGGCTTGGCGTGATTATGGGCCAAAAGGCTTAAAAGTAGTACAGACTCCTTTAGTTAAGTTTCAAAACCGGCCTTTTTTTTTTTTTTTTTTAAGGTTAAATTTCTAACATAATGAACCAAACATTTAGTTTTTCAAAAATTTACATTCTTAATTTTTTATCTCAGGACATAAAGCTCATTATAATGAGCATTTGTACAAAATTTCAAGTCAATTGGACAAACACAACTCCTGCAATCTTTGCCAGAAAATGCAAAACTATAAAACAGAAAAAAATGCAAATAAAACTTTAAATATTAAATATACAAAGTCATTCACATTTTGGTAAAATGGATCAATTCCTAAACTGTGCAGATATATTATGTTGCAAAATGTTTCCATAGCTGTATATTATGTTGCAAAATGTTTCCATAGCAGCATGTCCTTTTCCAATTTCTCGAAAGGCTATACACATTCTGATATTAATATCAAATGATTTCATGCCATTTTTTTTTTCTTCATTATGATTTTTGATTTGTTTTGATGTAAAAACTTATTCTCCCATTGACAATTTTTTTCAGTACAAAACAAAACAAGTTAATGTGAAAAACCTTTCCTCCTCGACAGATTGTTATTTATTTTTAATAATGGTTTGCACTTTGAACATGAACCAACAAGATTTAAAATTGAACTTAAAAAATCAGAATTAAATATAATGTAACACTCTGGATTTTCCATATTTTTATCTTGAAGAATATTTGAAGCATCAGTAGTGGGCAGATTTAACTTTTTAACAGAAGCTGGCGATTTGTTCGACAATAAATTATTCGAGGTAAAATATTATTTGAAATTGAAGAAGACAAGTCAATATTTTGTAATAGCGAACATTTATTTTGTAAAACACTTAACTAGCATTAAGCTGCTAAATAAAAAAAATAATAAATAGTATTTTCAAGTAATCTGTAATATTAACGCTTGCATCTAGATTTACTTCTTCGATCTGAAGTACCAATTTCAATCGCAATTACTATACATTTATGTTAGTTATAAACCTAATCAACAACTTTGTTCTTTCAGACTATGTCATTTACAACATGAAAAAACTAATAACAAAGAAGCAGCTACTGGTTTGAGTGTTAAGAATTTGTATAATGTGGTAAACAATCCATGTTTTCTAACCTAAAATTGCCGTTGCTAAAAGCGTTGCTTGAGGAAGCGAAACTACCTTGCTAAAATAAATATGGTTTCAGGTCTAAAAAATTTTGCGCATATGAAGATTTATATATTTTTAGATTCTACATTAGTTACTGTTAAAATGTTGCAACTTTTAAAAAATCGATTTTTTCGAATTTTTTTAGTAGTCTTCCACCTTAAAAATGCAATCTTTATACTAAATATCTTTCTATCTTTTTAAAAATTCTATATGCAATCTTTACACATAAAAAATATTTGCTTTTTTAAAACACTCTACAAAAATTATACACAAAAAAGTTTGCAAATATAGAAAAGGTTTAATTTTTTGTCTTTTGTGAATATTTTACTCCGTATACGGAGTCTATTTACTACGCGTAGTTAAGAGAAGTAAAAGCTAGAAATATGTTATACACTCGGAAAACATCTACTTTTAAATGTTCTTTAAAAGTAATATATAACAACTTAAACATTTTATTGGTTTTTAAAAAAAATGCGCAATTCATAAATTATTATCATTTTTTTTTTTAAACATCTTCGCTTCCAAGGCTGCAAGCAGCCACTAATTAAAGTTGGAAGTTACTGAAAGAGAAAAGATGAAGATTGTAGAGCAAGATAACGATTGACGGACGACTTAAAAGATTGCAAATTGTATGAATCAGGAAAGCAAAATGAAGGACGCGAATTCCAAAGAACTGATGTTCGAGGAAAAAAACTAGACGAATAAGCGTTTTTGGAGCACTTAGGAACAGTCACAGAAAAAGGATGACACTTAATTGAATGACGAGCAACACGAGAATGAATTTTAGTAGATGGCACAAGAGACGCTAGCTCTTTAGAGCAGTACCCATTATAGTATTTGTATAAAAGAGAAAGAGAAGCAACATTACGACGATGTGATAATGGTTGGAGGTTGGCTGCAAGAGCAGGTCCAACTATGTTTACAATGCGCTTTTGCACCTTGTCTAAAAGAGAAAGGGCATCATTAGAAGATCCGCCCCAGATATGGCAACAGTATTCCATACAAGGCCGGATTTGAGATTTATAGAGATAGAGAATAGAATCCGAAGTAAGAAAATGACGAGCTCGATAAAGAGATGCAACCTTAGCAGATGCTAATTTTGCAACTGATTTGATATATGGTTTCCAAGAAAGATTGGAAGTAAGAGTTAATCCTAGAAGATGAAGAGTAGGTGCCTCATCGAGTACATTACCGTTCATAAATATAGGAAGATCTAAATTATTGCGATAACGATTGGCTAAAAAAATTGAGTTTTATCTGTATTGAAGTTCACCAGCCACTGTGAGCCCCATGCTGTAGCAGAAGTGAGATCCTTTTCAAGCTCAAATGCCCTCTCCGAGCAATCAGAGAGTGTTGGTTTCTTATTACGACAAGAATAGATGGTAGTATCATCAGCAAATAAGGGGCTTTGTGATAAGGAAGAACTTGTCTTCTTCTTGCCCCAGCCATGTATTTATATATTTGTATTGCATAAACTTGTAAACTTTTCTTATCAGCGAAATACATAATAATAATAATAATAATAATAATAATAATAATAATAATAATAATAGCAAATAATGCCACCTTAGATGTGAAAATATCTGGAAGATCGTTAATGTAAATTAAAAAGATTATAGGGCCAAGGATAGAACCTTGAGGAACCCCTGAAGTTACAGAATAAAAAGAGAGTGTTGTCCATCGAGGACAACTTTTATGCTACGATTGGAAAGGAAGGATTCAATGATCTTAAAGATGTTGTCGGATACACCATAAAAAGAAAGCTTATGGAGAAGACCAGCATGCCAAACTTTATCAAAAGCTTTTGAAATGTCAAGAGCGATGGCCTTAACCTCTCCACTTTCATCTAATGCACGATAAAACCTGTCAGCTATTACTGTTAGCAAATCAACTGTAGAACTAGAAGATCAAAATCCATATTGATAGTCAGAAAGTAAGTTATTAGATTCAAGATAAGAAATTAAATGTTTGTTAATTAAAGATTCAAAAACCTTGCTTATGATAGAAAGAAGACTTATGGGACGGTAGTTAGACGAATCAAATTGCTCTCCAGAATTTTTGAAGATAGTGATAACATATGCCGCTTTCTAGCAAGCTGGAAAACAAGACTCTGATAAGCACTTGTTGAATAATTTGTATCCGTAATTTTAAATAGATATAAATGCGTACCAAATATAAACCGTATCACTTGTTGAGTGATACGGTTCATATTTGGTACGCATTTTTATCTATTTAAAAACATCGTTGATATGATTTTAAATCGTTGATATGATTTTAAAAATAATAAAAAATTAGCTGTCCGGAACCATAAAACAATTATGTCTGTTCCACACCTATGATTTTTATATTTATTCTTTTAAGATTATCACTTTATTTTAATAATTTGTTAAAAATGGTAAAAAAATAAATGGTTTAAAAAACTTGGCGTGACATTTCTCTCAGTGTTTTTTGAAATTTAAAGTTTTTATAAAAATCCACTCCCCCACCCTCCCACACGTGAAATCGGCAGGTGAGAATTTTTCATTAAAAGTAAACAAAGTTTAATTCAAATGCTTTTACCAAAATAATAAAATACAAAACAAAAACATTTACTTATTTATTTTTTGAAAAAAAAAAAATTTTTTACACATTTACTTACAAATTAACAAAATACAGCAATAGTAAAATTTTTGACACCTTAAAAATATGTCACTTTTTTTACATCTTAAAAATATGTCATTTGATTATTAATCTAAAAAATGAAATTCAAATAATCATTGACCTAAAATACGAATCATGGTAGGTCTGTTTCAAACAAACTATTAATATACTTGTTATTTAAAGTCTATTTCAATAGATTTTAGTAAATAATAAATCGATAAATAGTACACCTTTGGTGTAAACTTAAGTTAAGCCATTAAAGCTATTGCATAAAATATAGAAATATCAAATAAATATAATAAAATTATATATCTTCATATAAATTATTAAATAATATAACATAAAACGCAAAAAATGCATATTTTCAACAAATTAACAAAAATTTTATATTTAAAAAAAGCACAACAATTGTCAATTTTGTTTTTCTATATTGGATAAATATGTCATGATAAATCTAAAATAAAAAAGTAATGGAGTTATGATATAAAATAAAAGAAAAAATGCATCACATTTAAAAATTGGAAATCAGTTTACCAGTTTATTTATGGTAACCTTTTGTGATATTGAAGTGAATTCTATTTTTTAAAAAGCCAACTATAAAATCTGTGTCAAAGATCAAAAGTATTAACAATACTAAAAATAGAATCAAAATAGGGCATAAATTGCATTGATAGCAAAATTTTGTCTTGGCTTTTAGTGAATGATTAAAAGGAGTAAGTCTATGCAATAAAAGTACCTATTATTCATTTTTATTGATAATCACTAACGGGAAGGTAAGCCAAGCTGTCTATCAACACAAATCACAAAAATTACATCACAACAAAAACACACAAATAGGACCTAAGACGTTTGTAAGTTCTCAGCTTGGATGGCAAGCCTAATAACCATACTCTACGGGTTACTAAGTTGCACCACTTTGAAAACATGGAAACAATATAGTATATATATATATATATATATATATATATATATATATATATATATATATATATATATATATATATATATATATATATATATATATATATATATATATATATATATATATATATATATATATATACAAGATATAACCTTATATAATAAATACAATCTTACATTCCACATATAACAATTATAAAGATATATGACAAACAGGGCTATCTGTAAGGAGGGGGTGCAAAGGGTTTCCCACACCCCAAAACTAACTCCCAAAGCTGATATATATGCATTTGAGTTGGCACATTGGTATATTAGCATACAACACGTGTTCGCAATCTACAAACAATCAACTTTCAAACCTAAAAATCTATAGACTATAATTAAAGAATTTTAAAAAATATTACATCGTTTGTGTAACATCTTCCATCTACCATACTTTAAATGTTTATCAATTTTGAAAAACCAACTATTAAATGCTTCTTGAATGTTCTTGAACGTGCAACATGAAGTTGACCAGTACAAAGTATATCTAAAAAACTGTGTTGAGAAACACAGCTTTTTAAGGTATACACTAACTTTGTCAAATATTTGACCTTGACTTTTATTCTCATTGAATATGCCAATAAAACTGAAAGGAAGCTGACAACCTTTTAGCACAAAAATTAAATTAGAACCTGATGGAGCTACCAGAGTTCGAGCAACAAATACCCATTTACCAACAGAAACACATACACAATCTTTAATTCTAGTGCTATTTCATAACCCAGATTTGTGATCTAAATTTCTGATATCGTTACACAACCAGTTTTCAATTTGGTTGTGTAACAATGAGGAGACATACCTAAAGAAGTTAGGTTGTTCAAAATCTAAACAGGAAAGCTATTTCTAATATTAAGGTCATTCACAATTTAATCAGCACTTAAATACGTTTAAACATTTCTTTGTTTCATTTCTTCATCGATTGATAATGAAGCCACATAATCACAGAATAAATGTTTTTTAAAGTTTTTTTTTCAAATTTTTTTTTGCTAAAATTTTGAGGCTTTTTTGTTCCCAGGCTCCAATCATCGCAACTTTTTGCAAAGCAACCTTATTTGACATAAGTATAAATATGTAAATGTTTGATCCATGTCTGGAAGTTAGATATCTCGAAAACTAAAAATGCCGGCTCAACCCACGTATTATTATACATATACGTAATTATACATATATATATATAAAATATATATATATATATAAAAATGCTGGCTCAACCCACGTATATATATACATATATATATATATATATATATATATATATATATATATATATATATATATATATATATATATATATATATATATATATATATATATATATATATATATATTTATATATATATATATATATATATATATATATATATATTTATATGTATATATATATATACTTATATATATATATATATATGTATATATATATACATATATATATATATATATATATATATATATATATATATATATATATATATATATATATATATATATATATATATATATATATATATATATATATATATATATAATACATATGAAGGGCTTATTGTAAAACAATTACAAGCCATATGAAGGGCTTATTGTGAAACAATGACAACTTTTTCAAAAATTGAGTTATTATCATTTTTATAATCATAAATAGTATACGCAATAGCCAAAAAGATATTAAGGCATAATTCTTAAAACTGGAGCTATAGTTATAAAATCATCTTACTGTAAGCACTGATTTTATAGATTTAAATAAAACTTAAAAGTCATTTTTCTTAAATATTTGTTTTTGTGGCTTGTCATATATATATATATATATATATATATATATATATATATATATATATATATATATATATATATATATATTTATATATATTTAATGGTTAGATTTTTAATTGTTTTCTATGGAGTAGCGAAGTGTTTAACCAAGCATTATTAGTTTTAAATAAAGATTATTTTATAATCTTTATTTAAAACTTTTTTTTTTATTTGTATAATGAAGCAAAAAAAAAAAGCAACAAACAAACTTTATTTAAAACAAAACATAAAAACATGGCCGTCCGAAAAATCATAAATATGAAAAGAAACATCCGAGAAAAAAAAATTAGCTTCGAGTTAAAATCTTTTAGCTTGCAGACTTGACTTAAACATTTTTTTGATAAGTCCTTTGCTATGAATACTTTTTGCTAGCTTGGTTTATAATGAAACACGTTGCTTTTTTCATTAAATTGTAGAATTAGAATTATACCATCGAATTGCAATGAGTATAATCTTATGTTCCAAATAAACTATTTAAAGTTGATTTATAATCGAATTATTCATATAACAACAGAAAACAATCAAAAAAGCTAAAATAATTTTATAATGAATAATTTTTTGACATGCCACTCGTTTCAAATGCTTAATGTAGGTTATAAACACGAATATTTGAAAGCATGGCAAGTTAAAACTTATCTCTCGTTGAGCGAAATAGACAAATATGAGCGATTTTAACATCTCGCGCAACTTAAAATATTCATTAATTTCAAATTTACCTAAGTTTTTACTAGCGCAATGTAATTTATTCGGATTTATTGTATAGTTTAAAGGGGTGACACGAATAATATCGAAAAATGAATTTCGGAATAGTGTAGAATATATCAAAAAGGCCTGTCGCAAAGAAAAGGAACAGTGTCGCAAATTAAAGGAATGTCGCAAACAGTAAAATCGGAATACTGTCGAAAACATAAAAAAGGAAGTGTCCTAAATAGTTAAAACCAATTTGTAGTCGGAGAAAATTAGCGAAAAACAGGGTCAAATCCAGACAAAAATAATATAATACTGAAATTTAGCAGAGAAAGTGCACAGCCTTTGAGTGGACTAAAAAAACCCATTTGATTACGATACAGTAATATCCCTTTTATGACAAAAAAAAGATCCATTTGACCTCTAAAATCTTTAACTTTATACGGTTGGATAGAAAATCTTATCTTGATCAATATTTATATAAAAACTATAACTTAGAGACAATTAAAAAATTATTCACGTTTTAAATCGTAAAAGTTATATTTGGAACCTGGCAAAATACTAGTTTACCTTCTCGCCTTTTTAAAGCTTTTGAAAATCGTGTATTTACCAAAATGTCCTTAACTACACCGAGAAGCAAAAAATCATGAAAACAAATAGAAACCTTAACCTTAATGTTCTGGCTATGAGACTTTTATCAAAACCTTGATGATTTAAGGAGTTTATATAGACTTACATAGTTAATTAACTTTTCCTTAAATTATGTATTAACAATGTTCAAAACAATGCCTTAATAACCTTTTTTAAAAACACGCAGCCAAAACGAATTTGAAAATTTTTTCAGTTATTTTTTCCCCCACTGCACAATATATAAAGTGCATCGCACGCGCATACAAGACAAAGATTTCGATAAAAAAAAAAAGATTTCATTTTAAGCGTATTCATTTTAATTTTTTCTTTAAGGTTTAAGGTGTTAAACACCACATCTTTAGCAAAAATGGTATTAGAAGATGTTAAAAATTAAATTTATTTTAGACAGTGTTGTATTTATATATCAATTCATCTTTGACGCTAACGCGCATTGAATCAGATAAAACTTTTTAAAAAGAGCAAGCCAATTAAAAAAATAATAACTGATAGAAAAATCCTTTTAAAAATAAAAGTTGGAAAAAGATGAGTTTATTCATGACTTGCTGTTTCATTTTTCGAGGCTTCGTCGAAATTTTCAATGAGATCTAAATAAAATTGTTATGATATGGTTACTGTACGTTATTTTCTAAAAGAAAAAGCTTAATATAATGCAATAAGAATACCTGGAACATCGTCACCTTCATCGTGTTCTGTTGCAGTTTCGAGACGAGCTACAAAATAAGCAAGTATATTTAAAAAAATCCCAAACTTAAGTGGTTTATATTTTCAACAACTTATGTCTGTTTATAAATAACTTACTTTGAGGAAGACGCTCCGCAAGCTTTCGAAGATTGGTTAAACCTTCTGCTCCCTATAACAATTTTTCATTTAAAAAAATGTGATTATAAAAATATAACATATATAAGATATGAAAAAGAAAATACGAGTAACAAAAAAATTATTAATAACTTACCAATTGATTCAAAATTCCAGGAAGCATCTCAGTAAGTTCTAAATTATACAAATTAAAATTTTAAAAATATTTATAGAACAAGTTTGTAGAATAAAATATTAAATTAAAATATTTATAGAACAAGAGTAAATATTAAAAAAATTACCAGTCAATGTATAATAGGTAACAATGTAAATAAATATGAAAATGATATGAAAAGTTAACTATCTTAAAAAAGACTCACAGAACTCTATCATTAATCTGGCGAGTAATAAAGTTATTTTATCTTTAATATAAAACGTAGCTTTATTAATGTGAAAGTTATTCTAATAACATGAAAAACTCAGAAAATATAACAAAAATTTTTTAAACACACAACTTCTACTTCAATAGAATCTTTGAAGTTTTATTGACTAAAAATAGCTTATTAAATAGAAATAAGCACTGTAAAAGTGGATTGCACCTTGTTTTTTTTTATAACATAAAATAAAAATAATCTACTGAACACAATTTATTATTACATCTAAAACAAAATATAAAAATGTTGTACAAAAAATAAATTAAAAACTATACCTTTAATAAAACTACAAAAATTTCTTACGTTTATGTTCTGCATTTCCAGTGATTGCAAACGTGTTGGCAGCTAAGGATGCTTGTACTAAATAAAACAATGAAATTCATATTCACTTAAAGATTTGCTATATAATCACATGCTCTAATGTTACAAAAATTCAAACTTAAATTTAAAATTTTAGCTTTACAGAGCTAAAACTTCATTACATTAAAGTAAAGATATGACTAAAATTCTATTAATATTTGTTTTATAATACCTGTTTTCCCTGAGATTTAATCTAAAATTACCCTTTTTTACTTTAACTTTTATTACTTAAACTTAACTTCAGGAATATTAGACTTTGTTTCTTTTAAAAAAATGCTCTTCAATTGCACTAATATAAATTCATGTTTGTATTTTACCCACATTCGAATCAGCGTTTTTAAAAGAGCTTATTTGACATTTTTTGCAAAATCTACTTTTACAACGATTATTTTTCTTTGATATCATCATTAGTTTCTTCTAAAAGATTGTTCAAGTGTCATCTTCTGATACAAGTATGGCCAGCTGAGGTTTGTTTTTTATTAAAATAGCAAATTTGCTTCAAATTGAAAGAAAAAAAAAAAAAAAAAAAACCTTCTGTTGCCTTAAAAATCAACTAATTGCCAATTGTTGCATTGTTTCTTTTTAAATATAATAGTTTTGTCACAGAGGATCATATATTATCATAGTCCTAGAAAAAGGAAAGCAAGTGAGTACAAGCATAACAAGATTAAAAAAAGTTTGTTTAATGGAACATTGAGCACAAAAAAAAAAATGAAGTTCAACCAAAATACCCTGAGAGTTTGCTTGCAGGAAAAGTTCAACATTTTCAATACATTTAAATCATTTTAAATAAACGTTGAATATTTTAAAATATTATAACACAGCATTTCATTTTTTTTGAAAATCTTTGCGTCCAACAAGCAACCACTATTAGAGTTGAAAGTTACTGAAAGAGAAAAGATGAAGTTTATAGAGCAAGATAACGATTGACAGTCATCTTAAAAGATTACAAATTTATGAATCAGGAAAGCAAGACGGAGGAAGCGAATTCTAAAGAACCGATGTTCAAGGAAAAGAACTAGACCAATATGAGTTTTTGGAACACTTAAAAACAGCCACAAAAAAAGGATGAGACTTAATTAAATGGCTAGTAACACAAGAATACATTTTAGTAGATGACACAAGAGACACCAGCTCTTTAGAGCAGTGCCTTTTATAGTATTTGTAGAAAATAAAGAGAAGTAACATTACAACGATGTAACAATGGTATGTTTACAATGCGTTTTTGCACCTTGTCTAAAAGAGAAAGAGCACCATTAGAAGATCTGCCCCAGATATAGCAACAGTACTCCATACAAGGATGGATTTGAGATATATTGAGATAAAGAATAAAATCCAGAGTAAGAAAGTGTTGAGCACAATAAAGAGATGCAACTTTAGCAGATGCAACCTTAGTAAAGAGATGCAACCTTAGCAAATTTGCAATGGATTTAATATATGGTTTCCCAGAAAGATTGGAAGAACTGATTCAAGAAGATGAAGGGTAGATGACACAATCGAGTACATTACCCTTCATAAATATAGGAAGATCTAAATTGATGTGATAACAATTGGCTAAAAAAATAATTAGGTTTTATCTGAATTAAAGTTCACCAGCCACTGCAAGCCCCATGCTGTAGCCAAAGTGAGATCATTGTCAAGCTCGAATCCCCATGTCCAAGCAATTAGAGAGTGTTGGCTTCTTATCAAAACAATAATAAATGGTATTTTCATCAACAAACAATGCCATTTCAGATATCTGGAAGATTGTTTATGTAAATTAAAAAGAGTTAAGGGCCAAAAATAGAACCTCAAGAAACCGCTGAAATTACAGGATATGAAGAAGAGTGCTGTCCATCCAGATTTATACGAAATTCACATTGATGATCAGAAAGTAAGTTATTAGATTCAAGATAAGAAATTTAGTGCTTGTTAAATAAAGATTCAAAAACCTTGCTTATGATAGAGAGAGGACTAATGGGATGGTATTTTGAAGAGTCAGATAGCTCTCCAGTATATTTGAAAATAGGGATGCCACTTTCCAGCATACTGGAAAACAAGACTTTGATAAGCACTTGTTAAATAGTTATGAAAGTATAGACGACAGGTAGAACGCAACTAGTGGAATCAAGAGGTGATATTGATGAAAAGTTCTTGTTTTTAGTGAGGTGATCAATCTGAACCATACAAGAGAGGTGGAATAACAGATTTCAAAAGCAAAACAAGTTGTGGGCCTTAAAACAAAGGCAAAAGTCGAGGGTCTTAATGCCTGCAGTGTCACTGACACTAGAGCCAAAGCCAATCAGTATGATGAGCATTTAAGTCACCACCAACAACTATATTGGCTGAAGGATAAAGAGAGGACATGGTCAATTTTATCAGAAATAACATTGAAAAGTGCGCATTCTTGAGATGAGGGAGAGTTAACAAAGAAAAAGGTGATTGAGTGGTGCTAAATAAAAGCCCATAAAAGAATAGTCGGTGGTTTCCTGACAAATGGGTGAATTCTTACAAATGTAAATGTCAAGACTAAACATGTGACAATTTGAGTCTCTACGAATCAAAGGAAAATAACCATTAACACTAAGATCACAAGATGAGACAGCCAAACTCTAATTAGTCTCACAAAGAGCAAATAGGTTTGGTGAAATTTGCAAGAGGTAAGACTCAATAGAAGAAAAGTTAATTCAAAGACCACTAATGTTAGTGAATCATAGGTTTAGAGAGATTGGAGATGATGATGGTTTTTTATGTTTTATATTTTTTTGGCACTTTTTTAAATTTGTTTAAGGGATCCTTTAGTCTCAACACAATTTGTGTTCATATCATAGATAAACATTAGAAAATAAGTTAAAAGTTAATTAAACTTTCTAAAACAAATTATTGAATAAGATATTAACAAAAAACTCTAATTAACAAACAAACAAAAAAAGTTTAATGCCATTTTGTTTCTCGCAAAGGAAAGTTCTGGCTCTTTTTATTTTTCAAATCAGGTCTGATTAATGCACTTATATTTGACGTCATAAAAAAGGTTTTTTAAAATCAAGTTTAAAATGCAGGGGTTTTACATTAGGCGGTTAAACAAAAATGTAAGATTCAAGTTTTTAATATTATTTTTATATATATCTGGAAAATATATATTAGATCATTTTAAAAACAGTTCCTTGAATTAGAAATAAAAATTACTATAAGCATAAGTTAAAAATATAAAGATTTTTAAATCTTTCAAAATTAAACCGTGTTGAGTTATATTATACTTAGTGTTGTATATAAAAAAAAAATTATTACTTATTTTCTAAGAAAAATATTCACATTGCGTATTTTAAATTTTGTTTCGATTAATTACTATTTTTATTAAGCTAGTTTATTGAACTTAAATACGTTAACCATAAACCATACTTATTTGGAAAGAGAATCTCTGACTACAAAAGTGTTTTCTGATGAAGAAATTTACACTTTCATTCTAAGTAAAGTAAAGCCAAATATTAAAGACCTACCCACTCATTCCCAAAGTGTTGAGAGGTGTGTAAAATTAGTTTCAGAAGCATCTAGTATCACATATAGATTTAAAAGCAGACATAAATCTATACTAACAAAACTGTTTAGCTGAAAATTGCGCCATGGGTATATGACAAAAGGATATTATTCTTAGTCATACAATGATTTATTTTAAATACGTAAACACTTAACCATATGTTGAACAAATCACATAAAAATATGTTAAAGCAAATTTTTTTTTAAACCACCGCAGACAAAATATGGGAAACAGAGGAAAACCCTACCTAATTGTCTAAAACTGAAGTTAGTTTAAAAAACTATATGGTGAGCGAAAACATTTATTATTAATTTGATAAAACGCTAAAAATTACAAATTCAATTAAAAAAAAAAAAAACCTTAAATAAAACACTTCCATAAATAAACAGATTAAGCAAGAGTTAGGTTTAGGATCATTACTAGCCAGAAGATACTCTCATAAAAATCTAGAAGCTAATGATCCTCAAAAGTTTTGAATGTGGAAATGTTCAAAATTACTATCACTATATATTATTTATAAAGTCTTTTGAAAGATTCATGTAAATTAAGTGCTGAAGACATTAAAATGTATTAAAAAAAAAAAAAAACTTGAAGGAGAAGGAGAAATATTCTTTAGTTTTTTTTATGTTTTTAGGAAGTTTGGACTTTTTTAAATTTAATTTTGACCTTTCTTATTTATTAAATTTTGAAAATAGTACCAACCCTCCCATTTGTATTGACCCCCCAAATTTTTTGTGACGTACAACATCCGCCCTCCCAAATTTTTTGTGACATACACGACAGGTGTAGGTGCAACCTCTCTACTGAAAAAAAAAAAAACAACCAAATTTTAAAAAACAAATAATTTACTTTTAACAAAGCTATAAACAATTACTAATTATATTTATTTTATTATTTGGGAATAAACAGACAACAAAAGTGTTAGAAAACAAGAAAATAAAAGAGAGAAAAAATTAAGAGATGAAAAAGTACTCAATAAATAAAAGAGAGTTCAAGTTAAAAGAAAAAAAAAGAGAGTTAAAAATCTAGAAAAAGTGTTTATTACAATTTAGAAAGAAAGAAAAAAAAAGTAATTGTAAGTTAGAAAACAAAATGAAAGAGTATCACACACTAATGCACTAACAGCACTAATGTTCCAAGAAAAAAAAATTATAAGAGAAAAAGTTTTTTGAGCATGAAGAAGTTATAGAAATAAGTGATAATTTGTTGAGCTGCAATAAAATTGGAAAAGAGAAAGAGGTGCAACTTTACAACAATGGAACAGAGGCTCAATTCATTAGCTAGAGCAGGTCCAACAATATTTACAATGCATTTACAGATTTTGTCTAAAAAAGAATCTTAATAGAAGAACTAGCCAAAGTACAACAACTTTTCTTACAAGGAAGAATTAGAGATATACTTTATTAATGATAAATTAAAGTCTTCATTTAGTAGCCTTAAGGTGTCTCTTAAAAAAACTAAATATAAAATTCACAACACTGCTTTTTGATCACTTTTGCTTGAAACTCAAAATTTTAAACCTATGATATTATTATAATTCTGCTAAAAGAATGATAACATAATCAAAAATGGAACTATTATTAAAAAAAAAAAATACTAATAAGAATAACAAAAGAAAAAATGGCGCATTTAAAATTTTTTTTAGCTAAGTATTTTGGTACATTTAAAATTTCTATTATTAACAATCTTGCACTTAAAATTTCAACCCAAAAAGCTTTTTAGATCACAAGATAATAGGTGGCTTTAAAGTAAAAAAGAACTCCTCAATTTTTTGCAATATCTGCTTATTAAACCCAAACATCAAAATGTTTGTTACTTACAAATTAAACATACCTTTTGGGTTGTTAAAATGAATGACAGTTCCATCATCTCTAATCATGTTTACTTCTTCAATTCCAGGTATTGTATTAACAGAAAGTTTTTTTAATGAACCTTGCAATTTTTTGTCATCAGTAGTAGCAGTTTTGTGTACAACCTTTCTCTTACGCCTTTGCGTACCCTGAGAAACAAAATTTAATTTCAATTCTGTTTACTTTTAAAAATTTAACTTGATCATTCCAAATTTCAACGTAATCATGAAATTTTACCTTTCCTCCAATTCTAACTTCATTTTGCAGCTTTTTCAACTTATCTGGATTCATCTTCTATATGTAAAAATACAAATTATAGAAACAAATTGTTGTTGACTATTTTAAAATGTTTTTTTTAACTGCAGTTAAAAATTAGACATCTTTGTAAAGAAGTAGGAAAAATTTTTAATACTATAGAAATACAAAAATTTAAATTAAATTTCGTTCAAATTGAATAATAAACGGTTTTTCGAAGGTATCATTGGAATTTTTTGAATGTGAAGTAATAAAGTAGTTAAATTATATTCATCTAGAGATCTACATTAAATGTGAATCTTTAAATTTCTCTAACTAAACTAAATAACAACAATGCTTTAATTTTTCAATTATAAGATAAAAGTTAGAATCCAACACGTTTCATTATAAGAACATTAAGTTGCTTAAAATTGTAAAAAGCCAGCACACTCAACTAACCGATATCGCCTGCTTAAGCACAAGTGAAACGCACGCGGAGGAAAGAACTTGAATGACGCTAAAAAAGATGCAAAACAGGCGCAGCTGCGCATTGAATAATTAAAGTGAAAAGCCTAAAACCTAATAATTTGTCAGCCAATCGTTTAAGGTTTACGACTTACACTGTGTATGTAGAAAACGAATCAAACATAAGTGTAGAAAACAAAAGCCTTGTTTTGATTGCAAGGTTATTGCATAAGCTATTATTATAACAAAGTAAAAATATGAATCCTAACGTACACCATGTAAAAACAAGCTTTAACAAGGTTTGATTACTATAAAGTCGATGTTTGTTTTATTTCTCGTTTTTTGTTTATTTGTATAAATACGAGTCCATAGTAAGCATAGAGTAACATATTCATTCACATTAAATAAACTCTAAATTCTATTTTGATCACATAATAATCTTTATTTAAGTCTATTCAACTTTCTGAACGTGATGCTCAAAGTATTGCAATACTTGATAGATATTATCGTCGCAGTACCAGACGGATAGAAACTAAAATAAGAATATTATTATACATAAAAAATAACTTACGAGTATATATATATATATATATATATATATATAAATATATATAAATATATATATATATATATATATATATATATATATATATATATATATATATATATGTATATATATATGTGTGTGTATATATATATATGTATATATATATATATATATATATATATATGTATGTATATATATATATATATATATATATATATATATATATATATATATATATATATATATATATATATATACACTAATAAATATATATATAAAATTATATATGCTGGCTCTTGTGTTGCTCTTTCTAATATTTTTTTGCAAAAAAGAATGATTCATTTTTATTAGTTGAATAAAAGAATAGTCCGCATTTAAATAGTATCTTTATTGATATAAACACATAACTTGTGCCATATAATAAACCATAATGTTTTAAAACAATCACTGAGGTGATCCAATTTACTCCATCATAGCAATATATTTTATTTATTTTTTTAACATTGATAAGATGCCAAGTTGTTTCAACTTTACTATCAGTTTTTTTAAACAATTACATAAGTTTAATAATTTCAGTAACACTAATAAAAAGATGAAGAAAATAAGTTCTTTAATTAATAAAATAATTATTAGTTAACACCTTTTAGTATAATATTATTTATATAGTCTAAAAAGTGATTCACTTTTCTAATTAAAATAATTTCGAAAGCTCGTAAAAAAAATTTATTTTGCTCTACAAAAATAATTTGTTTTTCTTATTTTTATCTTTTCTGCTTTTTCTTTGATATCATTTTCTTTCTATAACGTGTTTATAGCTTGCTGGTTAAAAACCTTGTTTCAATTTTTGAATCTCATTTCAGTTTTTAGTTATATATTATATATTGGTCAATATATAATGGATATTTACCTGTATTTTTATATGCTGTTGTATAACAAATAAACCCAAAAAAAAATTGCCATAATTCTTTTGTTGTATGATCTTAAATAATTCTTCTAGTCTTGAGTTTAGGCTTGAAATGTAGTTTTTATATAGTTATTTATTTATGCATGATATATGATTATGAATGATCTCATTAATTTTATTTTGTTTTCTTATTTCTTTGTTTCTTATTCAATTGCTCCAAACATGTCTGCCATTTGTTAAATATGCATATAACTTATTATTATAAGTTATAATGTGAATTTGTTTTTTCTTGCGCTGTATTCTAAATGACTAATGTAAAAAAATACAATTTACAATTGTAAAAAATGAACATGAGTTGCTCAACTTAATTTCATTCAATTCTTTGATTTTCTTAAAGTAAATCTGTAAAGATTCTAAAAATTATAAAAAATTTGAGTCAAGTTCACCATAAAATTAAGCGAAATCTGCATTCGACTGAATAAACAAAACACTAGTCTATGATACCAGTATAAACTAGAAGCATTGTATAACTCTTAAGTTTAAGTTTGGAAAAGTAAGTCTTGCAGAATTGAAAAACAGTTAAAATTGTTAACTGATTTATTAAACAAGTTGAACTGATTGAATAAAGAAGCTATAATGCATGCCTCTTCAGAAAAGTTATGCAACCGCTTGTCTGATATGACCACGCATACAGTGTTTAATGTTGACAACTTTGTCGCAGCACTTTGCATGTTATGATAATTTGCACATTTTAAAAGTGTTATGAAAAAACTAAGCTGAAGAGAAAATGGAAAATAAACAAACCATAAACTGAAAAGACAAACAAAGTCTTAACGAATAATAAAACAATTAAAAGATAAACCAGTAAAATAAAAACATAAAATTAATATATTTTTTCAATTTGGAAGCATCTCAATAGTTTAAACCTAATAATTGATTTGATTTAGAAGCATCTTAATAGTTTGAAGTTAATATTTTTTTCAACATCAGTATAGTGCTTTGGATGATTAATTATTGTATTTGTGAGGCCGCGGTTGTTACTGAGGCGTTGGGTGAAGGTTCAAATCCTTTTAACAAATATTTTTTTATGTTTTATTTACTTAGTAGACATTAGAAAATATCAGTTTCCAATTTTTAAATAAGTTTCGTTAATTTGTTTTGATTTTTAATTTTAAATTAAATCCAAAATTAATTTTTAACTCTGATTTTTTTTCAATCGGTCAACCATGACTGACAAGAATTCATTTTGGGAGATCAAGTTAGCAATATTAAATTTAATTATTGCTTGTTTCTTGGTATATATTAATTATAATATCAATAAAGTATTTATAATTCCTGGATTATGTATTGTTCAGTTACTTAACATTATAAAAAAGTTTTTTAACACAAAATATCTAGCAATTAACCGATGGTTATGAAAATTATTCCTTGATTTTTCTACGCTCTCCTAAAGATTTAACCTTCGTTTGAAATTTATTATTACATTCTTAAGCAATAATGTCAATGCTGATGAAAACCAGAATTTTTCATAACGCAATGTAATGCTACTTAGTTTACTCTTTACGCTCATCATGATTATATCATATTATTTTAATGGTAAAATACTGCAAAAGTAGGCCTTTTTAGAAAAATCCTGCATAGGCTTATTGGAGCCAGCCTTTCACTGTTATTTTTGCATGCTGACACTTTAAGAGATTCAGGTTGGCAGTTGCTTACTGTAGTAAAGATTTTCAGCTTCTGCATCGCTTTGCTGAATTTCTACCTAGAATTTGCCGGCTGTGTATATAGCTAGTGCATATACATATAGTTAGTTTATACATAGCGCTAGTGGTAGAGCGCTTGCCTTCTGAAGTTCCGAGTTTGATAGCAGCCTTGTTTGTCAAGGTTTGTGTTTCAGAATTTATAAATTGAAAGAAGGTTGAACCACAAAAAGGTAGCCTTCTCGACTGTAGTGGCCCTCTCGGCATTATTTTTGGTAAATAACATAAAAATATAATTATTTATTTTTTATGTTATTCTTCTGCTCAAGCCTGGAAGGGCCACTATAGTCTATACATTGACAGTCTATACATTAGTGTGGTTACAACCCTCTCTCAAACTTGGAAATTCTTGTTTATGAAACAAGCACTCTACCACTACACCACCACAGCATTATTTAAACACATTTTATATATATATATATATATATATATATATATATATATATATATATATATATATATATATTTATATCTGTATGTGTATTGTTAATTAAATTGAATATACATATGAATGTTCCTTTTACTTTGTTTAGTTGCACTTAATTTGGTTGATAATTAAAGTAAAGGTTGACAGCTTTTATTTTAATGAAGCAGGTTGGTTTATTGAACATTGGGATTTTTTGTGTTTAAGTATAATTTTTAATTGTATTTATTAATTACCCACTATTTAAATTCAATAAATTTATATTGTTCTTTAAGATTTAAGAATATAAAAGTTTATTTTTTAACTTGTATTGCTATCATTTTTAAACCAATTTATAGTAAAATGATCTAGAGGTAATTAAAACTTGAGGTTGCTTAATCAAATAGTTATAATTGACCTTATTAAATATATTTTCTATTTCAATTTTGTCTTCAATCGAAAATATATTTGTTTGAATATAAAATTAATTTTGTTTTAACTTTAACTAAGTAAAAAAGTATGAGCATATATAATTTACATTCACATTATTAATACTGTAAGCAGTGTAATTTTAAAATTGAAATAAAAATGTATATAGGGTTCGAAATTGAAAAATCGAAAAATTGTTAGAAAATGGTTATAAGTTTAATGTTACGATCTCATCAAATGAAGTACTATTATATTATTACATTAAAAAAGTTTGTTTTTTCCTAAGTTTACATGTTATTGTTTTTTTAAAAAAGCTGTTAATGAAACTTTTATATAAGATCTGATTTAATTTAATAAAAGATCAATTAATCAGACATGAAGAAATATTAGGCTGAGTATTTCAAAGAAATTAAATAGTGCAGAGAAACCATCAAAAAGACACTTAAAAACACTTTTTTTACTGGATCTGAACTGTATGAACTATTTTATAGCTATTTTTAATGCTTATGAAAAATGTTTTATATTTTCCAATTGTAATAGAATGCAGGCATTTTAAGAATTATTACAACAATAAAAAATTCTACTATAAAAGTGTGTAATATATTAAAGTAATTAATTTATAAAAATCTAATTCATTACATAAAACAAAAATTATTATGCAATAATTTATTATGTAATAATTTTATTTTTCATCAGTTAAATAATTTTATATTTTATAAATATAATTTAGAGTTTTAAATTGCCTATTTTTAATTTTTTTTTGTCTTTGGAACAACTGTGCCTTTAAAAAGTATTGCAATAAAATTATTTTTTTTATAAAAATGACTTCGTATTTTTCATTTTAGTTACAATGATAATTATACCTTTTAAGAGAAAAAGTTATACTTTTGCGAGAGCTGTAAATAGCTGTAAATATATATATATATATATATATATATATATATATATATATATATATATATATATATATATATATATATATATATATATATATATATATATAAATATATATGTATATATATATATATATGTATATATGTATATGTATATATATACATATACATATACATATACATATAGATATACATATATATATATATATATATATATATATATATATATATATATATATATATATATATATATATTGTTGTTGTATGATTTAGTATTAAAAAGACTCAACTCTTGAACATTGTAGAGTGCTCAATATTTAAGAAATATATAATTTTTCAAAAACAGAGCATTTTATCCTTAAATTTAGAAAAAACAACTTTTAATAGAACTTAAAGTTTCATGCCTATCGGCAATCTTCAGCCATGAAGTACAAAATCTAAAATATAAAAAACCGTTTAAAAATTACAAACTATGGTAGAATGAGTTTTGATGTTATAGTACAAGAAGACGTAATGGAAAACTAATCTCTGCTATCAAACATAAAAGGAGAAAGTTAAAGGAGAGACAATCGGCTAAACAAAAGAGGCAAATTAGTTTCTCAATTTGGGTACAAAAATAAATTTTTCCTTTCATTGTTTGATAGCAGAGATTAGTTTTCCATTATGTCTTCTTGTACTATAACGTCAGAACTCATTCTACCATAGTTTGTAATTTTTAAACTGTTTTTTATATTTTAGATTTTGTACTTCATGGCTGATGATTGCCGATAGGCACGAAACTTTAGGTTCCATTAAAAGTTGTTTTTTCTAAATTTAAGTATAAAATGCTCTGTTTTTGAAAAAATATATATTTCTTAAATATTGAGCACTCTAGAATGATCAAGATTTTGGTATTTTTAATACTACATCATACAACAACAATATATATATATATATATATATATATATATATATATATATATATATATATATATATATATATATATATATATATATATATATATATATATATATATATATATATATATATATATATATATATATTCCCGCCTCTTGCCCACACTTTCCTAAATGGTTTAGGGGAGCAATTTATAGCTCTTGCAAAAGTATAATTTTTTCTGTCAAAAGTATAATTATCTTTGTAATTAAAATAAAAAATACAAAGTCATTTTTGTAAAAAAGAAAATTAATTGCATAATTAACTGCAATGCTTTTTAAAAGGCATGGTTGTTGCAGGAAAATAAAAAAAGAGCGTCAATTTAAATGCAATAAGTTACACTTGTTATGTATATATTCTTATAACATTAACATTACAAACATATGCTTGTAATGAGTGTAAAACCAAATTTTGTATTCAATAAGCAATTTTTTTAAACAATATCAGAAAGCTTGTGCAAAAGCTCTTGTAAGAGGCTGTTTAGAGAAGTAGCTCGCTTGGCTCACCATGTTTATTTTAGGAACTCTGCTCTTGCACTCATTTACTCCCGCTGAGGGCTGTATATATATATTTTGAGATATATTTTGTGCCCATTTATTTTTCAGAAAAAGAAGAAAAAACAAAGGTTATTAAAAAAATTATTGCTGCCCCAACCTAAACTCAGTTGATGTAGCAACACTCCCTTGCAAGCCTATATATCTACCTATTTCAGTATCATTTCATCAGTGTGGGTTTAATGCTGCATTTATATATACATACTTATATATAGCCATTATTTTGTCAATTATTTTTAATCAATCCTACTCAAGTGGCATAATTCCGAGATTATGGCAGTGTGCAAATATTATCCCTATATTTAAGAAAGGAGACAAATTGAAAGCAACTAACTACTGTCATGTTTCATTAATGTCTGTCGTATGCAAAGTAATTGAGAGTATAATAAGAGATGCTTTGATGGAACATCTTGTTGAAAATAAATTAGTATCTGATTCGCAGCACGGCTTTGTCTGTAGTAAAAACTTTTGCAAAAATTTACTAGAGTCCTTGGAATGTGGTTATTCAATTGATATAGCTTTTTTGGATTTTTTCAAAGCATTTGATACATTTGCACACAAAAGATTGTTAATAAAATTAAAAGCATTTCGTGAAAATAAAATTTTAGTAAAATGGTTTAAAGCATATCTGACTAATAGAATTCAAAGAGTTGTCCTTGGTACTTATAAATCAGAATGGAAGGAGGTAACAAGTGGAGTGCCACAGGGCTCAGTAATAGGTCCGCTATTATTTGTTATCTATATTGATGATACATCACAAGAAATAAGAAATTGCTGTAAGTTGTATGCCGACGATACAAAAGTTATTGTGGTGATTACATATCAATGATAACTATGCAATGTAAGAGGATTTATTGAACCCTAGTAAATGGAGTAAAAAATGGTTATTACACTTTAACAATGGAATATGCAAAATTATGCATATAGGGAAAAAAAACCCTTGCTATAACTATTATATAAGCCAACCAACGAGCAATGAAAATCATCACATGATAAAAACATCTTTGGAACAAGATTTAGAGGTAATATCTAATGATATAAAATGGAAAAATCATATAGATATGATCGCAGGAAAAGCAAACAGACTACTTGGTCAAATAAAACATTGTTTATATACTTAGATAAAGACCTAATGAAACTGCTGTGTTGTTTTTTAGTTCGACCCCAATTTAAAATCCCTATTATAAAAAAGACATCAATAAAATAGAACAAGTACAACAAAGAGCAACAAGATTAAGATGTTTTAAAGGTATGAAATATGAGGAGCGATTATAAGAATTTGGATTGATGTCATTAGAAAAATGAAGAGAACGGAGCAATATAATAGAATATTATAAAATTAAAAATTACATTCATAAAGTAAATTAGAGATTCATAATTAGGAGGTCATAATCAGCGTTTGCACAAACAAAATGTTTGTATTTTGGAAGCAAGAATGCATTACTTTACTAATAGGATTGTTAATAAATGTAACAGTCTTTCAAATGGCGTTGTTAACTCTATTAAGTTAATTGGATTGTTATTATTTTGTTATATCACGAATTTCATTTGTATTTTTCATTTTACTGTTAAAGTTATGCAACTACAGTTGCGTGACTCACATATTTTCATATGTACAGTTAACATTATTATTATTATTATTATTATTATTATTATTATTATTATTATTATATCTTTCTATCTATATATGTATATAAATATGATAAGTTAATGAACCTGATTGCCTACCCAGGCAAGTAGCAAAATTAAACTTTTACTACTTGCCTGATGATTGTGATAACACATGAAACTCAGAGTTGCAATATTAAATTATATTATAAACATTAGCATTTAGCTAATTCCTGGTACTGCGGGTAACAGTAACATATATATTATATAGCTCTAGTTTATCTATTGAGCACTCTTTCAAGTATACAATATTATACATGATAATATATAGATATTTTCTTTATTCATATATATATATATATATATATATATATATATATATATATATATATACATATATATATATATATATACATATATATATATATATACATATATATATATATATATATATACATATATATATATATTTATATATATATTTATATATATATATATATATTATATATATATATATATGTTATATATATATATATATATATATATATATATATATATATATATATATATATATATATATAAATATGATAAGTTAATGAATCTGATTGTATTTTGTATACATTTTCGTAAATTAAGTTTTACTTAGGTTTTTATTAATATTACTACATGCGTGTACACATAAAAAGTACTTAACTAATTCTCTTTTTCCAAAAATCTCAAGTTTAAATCAGGTTCTTTGTTTAACTTTAATAAAAATAATGTTGGCTTTCAATGTTCATTGGAAGAGATTGTAAAATCTTCTCTACCCCACCTCCCCACCCAACCACCCACACATTTACCTTCTACTAATAATATACAATTTAGAAAGAGGTTAACTTATAAAAAATGTATAATGAATGTCTCCCTATTCTAATTTTCTTTTAACTTTATAGGTAGAAAAATCAGATAGAAAACGAAGTCCGTCTCCACGGTTTTCAAAGAGATCACCATCGCCAAATGTTGATCCCCATGCTGATGCTGACATGAATCGTGTTAAAAAACAAGTTGCTAAAGTATTAAAGGCAAGACTTTATCTTCTTGAACAACCTGGACCCAACTCATTCCATATAGGAGGTGATTCTCCGGATCACAAATATAAAGTCATTATTGGTCCTCAGGTACCTCCACAATTTTTTTTTTTTTAATTTATTGGCAGTCACATTTATTTTCAATTTCATTTTAATTCTTGCTTATCTTTACTTTAAAATAAAAAAATTAATCTTTGGTTATCTTATTAAATCGCTGAGGTTAAAAATATTCTGAAATCAAATTTAAATCTGAACTATATACTTTTAACCATTACTTTTAACCATTACTTTTAACCATTTGACCTTTTTTTGATAAAGTATACATTCTTTATCAAATCAAAAAAAAAAAGAAAATATTTAAAATGTGTCAACATGGGTTTTAAACAGTTTGCACAGCTCAAATATAAGTTGAGTTTGAAAATTTTAAATCAAAAAATACCCAAGTTAATTCCCAATAACTTGAACCTTTAAGGAAAAAAGGAAAATGGTTTGACTTATCAAATGTTTGACTAAAGCAAATTTCTGTTAAGTTATACTTTGGCTAAAATGAAATATTAGTTTGAGTTTAAGGTGATTTTACTTTATTCAATGCTCAAGTAAATGCCAGTGCTATTAAATGACAAATCTTCTTGCCCCTGTTTTTCCACAGCATTGGTGGCCACCTCCGAATATAGTTTTGCAAGCAAAATGATTTGAAGGCTGCTTCCAGTGGCTTGTCTCCGAGCTGGCTGCGGCAACCAAATTGTAGGCAGAAATATTTGATGTTTTCTAACTTAACAAGCAATTTATATATTAACTAAGAACAAATGTTAAAAGTTTGACATTAAAGTTTTGTTTTATACCATTTATTGAAAAAGTTTTGACTATTTAATTAAAACAATAGTTGTAATAATAAATTAATGGGAATAAAATCAAAAAAATGAATATATTAGTAGTTTCATAATTAAAATGAATGTTAAAAATGGGAAAATTCATTTTTATGCCTTAGACAAAAAAATCATTTAGAAAAAAAAAGTTTATAATTTATTATAATTTAAAAGTTTATAATAATTAAATTGTCAGTTTATGATTAAAGTTTGATATTTTGTCACCCATTCATCATGCTATAACTTTCACTTTGCGACCATAGCATTAATTTTTTAACTTAAATCGTTGGATATTTTTAATAAAAATAGTTGAAAAATACATTGCTCTTTAATATTCATTAAGAATAAATGAAACTAATTTATTTTGATGTCAGTTAAATTCAATTTTTCCAATATTAAAAACTTTTATGAAAAGTAAACTTGTTTTTGAAAAAAAAAGTTTTTTTTGCAACGTAATTGAAAATAAAAAATGCGCTTTTGTCAAGCAAAATAGTATTGTGTGGATATTCTAATTATAGTGTATATTCTGCTGTAGTGTAAGATTTTGACTACTACATTTTTAATAATAAATTTTTACTCCTCACTTAAAAAATTTTATATTAAATTTCTATTCACTTTTAAAAATTGATTAATTAAAATTTTTACTGTCATGAGATTTTACTCCCCTTAAAATTTTATTTTGCGACCACGTTCTATTTTGTCAATACTATTGACTCAATAGTATTGGCAAAATACAACCTGATTACAAGAAAGATTTATAATCAGGTTGAAACACGCCACAATCTTTAAAATGTTTAAAAGTGTTGACTAAATCTTTTTTTTCTTGCAAATGAAATAATTGATATACTGTAAATATTTTGATATGCTGTTTACAAACAGTGTCATACTCACAACTACATACAATTATAAGTGTGTAAGGTTTTAAAATAAACTTAATTGATAGTTAATAGTATAGTGACTATTGGAGTGTTTTAAAAAACAATATTTTTGAAAAATATATGCTGCCATCCTCTTAATGTGTTCTATACAGGGATGCGGAGTCCCAAAAAGGACTCCGGATTTGAAAGTCACAAAAAATTACTTTATTCTAGTTTTTGGTATCCAGGAGCTCTGAAAATATAAATAAGTTTATGTACTACTAATAGAAAAAAAATTAAGACTTTTAGGTTATTGGAACAATCATTTTTTAAGCCCAAAGTCCTTAGGTATAATGGCGGCAAGAACTCCGGGACTCCAGGACGCCGGGCTTAAAAACAATAAGTTTCAAGTCATTTAATCTCATGAATTTTTTGTATTATAGCAGATAATAAGTCAACAAACATGTTTAGAGCTTCTGGACACTACAGACTTGGAAAAAGTAGAGATATAAAGCCGGAGTCTTTTTGGGACTCCGCATCCCTTGTTCTATATGATAAAAAAATATTGGTTTTAAAATTTTTTTGAATAAAAATATATTTAGGTCCTTCAAGACCCTTGAACATATAACAAGTTCCTAATATTATTAAAAAAAAAAAATTCGTTAGATGTAACAGCATAAAAAATAAAGTTTATTAGCCATAAAAGAAAAAAGTGAATTTTTACTAATTTTTTTGACAAATTTTTTTTCGATAAGTTATTTATAATATGATTATTTTTGAAATTTTCTTAAGGTTTCGCATCATTCAAGACCCAACACAATACACTTTTTAAGAAATTTTCTTTAATAATATTAGGAACTCAAGGGTCTTGAGGGACCCCTAAAAATATTTTTTATTCAAAAAATTTAAAACCAATGTTTTTTTTTATCAAATAGAACACATTAAGGGGGTGGCAACATATATTTTTCAAAAAAGTTGTTTTTTGGGACACCCTAATGACTATGTTAATATTGTAATAATATGCACATGTTTTAACTACATAGTATATTATTACACAATCTTTATTAATTACAGAAGATGTCATTCACAACAAATAATCAGAATAATTTTTTTTTAAATAAAGTAACCTCTATTCTGAAAAAGGGGGATCTTATGAAACAGCTAATGAAACAGCAGTTTCATTAGATCTTTGAATGGCTGCAGCAAATAAATTTAACATTATATAAAATTAAGTGGAAGGGATTCTGAATAAAAGATGGTGTAGCTCCTTGTACGTCTCAAAGTCTACCTTATGAGGTAGCATTGCCATTTTTCCTATAATTGTAGTTTATTGAAAATCATACTTATTGTTTTTTAAATTTTAAAGTTTCATATAATAAGTGAGTCAATGCATACTTATACATTTTTAGGATTTTTAAATTTGAGAAATCTTTTGTATGGTCTTCCCACACTTTGACACACAGTGCAATGACAAAAAATATGCGCAATCTAAGATATACAACATATATAGCCATAATTGCAATGTATTATACATACATTAACTGACTTAAATTGGGATAGGCACAGTGAAAAAAGTTTAAAAAGTTTAAACGTTAAAATTTTTTAATGTTTAAAATTACTCAATACTTTTTAATGTTTTATAGATTGTGAATTTTTTTGTTGTTGTTGTTGTGATTTGTTAAAACTATTAGGAAAATACAATCGGGTCGAAAATTTTTCATTTATATTAAAAAATATTTTTTTTCAATATCTAATTATTAAAAATAAAAATATAACGTTATTGTAAATAATAATTAAAAAAACTTTGATCAAAGTTCAGCTTCAAAAAATAACTCTGA
Source organism: Hydra vulgaris (assembly GCF_038396675.1). Classification (NCBI taxonomy): domain Eukaryota; kingdom Metazoa; phylum Cnidaria; class Hydrozoa; order Anthoathecata; family Hydridae; genus Hydra; species Hydra vulgaris. The sequence goes on from NC_088933.1 coordinate 11,171,700, forward strand.
CTGCGGCTGCCAATAGAAAGGTGGAAGCCACTCGAGGAGAAAGAAAGAACATTTTGTTAAATAAAAATTGATTGGGAGGCCACCGCCAATGACTTCTGCCTCTTTTAAAAGTGCGGTAGTGGTGTAGTGGTAAAGCGCTCGCTTCATAAGCTAGAGGTTCCGAGTTCAATCCCCACCACATCCCTGGTAATACCACGTTCAACTCGTTTCTCTGCGCAGCGGCCTTGCTCGTCAAGGTTCGTGTTTCAGAGTTATTGAGTTGAAAGAGGGTTATAACCTTCTTGGCCTTGAGGAGGCAAATAAATAAAAAAATAAAAAAAGTCTGCTTTTTTTGCAGAAAGTTACTTTGCTGCCAGACAGCATTATCAACTCTGGTATAAACGTTAAACATACACTGTTATACATGTAAAAGATGATTCAATAAAAGAAGTTAAGTTTTGTATTTATGCAGTACACTCAAGAGATAGAACTTTTTTTAAGGAATTAAAAATCTACAAATGTAATGTATTTTCAAGAATATAAATTTTTTTAAAAATTTTTGTATATATATTTTTATTAATTTAGACATGTACATGTGGAAAAGATCAGTTTTGTGTTCATGTTCTTTTTGTCATGTTACGTGTATTTCAAATTAAAGAAACAGATCCTTTGCTTTGGTCAAGAGAACTCAAAAATTATGAGGTTAAAAAATTTACTAAAAACAAATAGACCCAATTTGACTGTTTTGAATTTATTTCTGTTTATTTTATTTTTAAGGTGGAAACTCTTTTTACTAAATATCGCCAAAGGATTGCTGCTCTATCAACTAAGAAAATTCAAGCTAGTATTTTTAAATCAAAAAGTACACAATCTACTGTATTGCCTAGTCCTTTAGTTGTGGCTGGTAATTCTTCACATCCATTTAGTTCTATCAAAGAAGAGGAAGAAGTTTGCCCCATATGTTTATCAGATCTTGTTGAAGGTGAGAGTATGACATTATGCAAAGATGGTTGTCAAAATCGACTTCATCATCATTGTATGGCTGTGTGTAAGTATTTAATTGATAATAATTTTCTTTTAAAATATTTGTATATATACTCACTTTACTCAACTTTATCGAGTCATTTTTGTTAGAGGCGTGCGGTTGCATGCCTTATATGACCACGCATATGTTTTGTTTTGTTAACTTGGCCATAGCACTTGAGAATGTGCTTGTTTGAGAATTTGCGTATTTTAAAAATGCGCTGAAAAAAACCAAACTAAATTGAAGAGAAAATTAAAAATAAAACTCATAAACTGAATAAAGAAACAAAATCTTATCTGAATAATGAAAAAATAAATAAATGCATAAAAACAATTTTTTTTTAATTTAGAAGCATTTCAATTTATAGTTCAAACCTAATTACTTTTTAAATTTAGAAGTGTCTCAATTAATACCTTAAACCTAACAATTTTTAACATATCATAATGAGTGTAGCATTTTTATTTGAGGCGCAAATGTTCGATATTCGATTTAGATTCAAATCTTTTTAATGGTTCTTTTTTTTAATTTATGTTTTATTTGCTTAGTAGACATTAGAAAATATCAAAGTTTTAAATTTTTAAATAATTAAGTTTCGAAGTAATTAAACTTCGATATTTTCTAAATTCTAAGTGAAGAACTTTTAAATTTAAAAAAATATATATATATATATATTAATGTTATACCACAGCGATCTATACTGAAGGCCTTGCCATCGCTCAAACAAAGCGTATTTGACTGGGGGCCTATTTTTTAAACGGCAAAAACAAAACGAAAATTTAAGTAATTTTATATTAACTCAATAAACTATTCACTCTCAAAGCATTTTATTTTAAAATAACAAACTGAAATTCCAACAAAATATTTCTTAATTTATAAATTTTTCTCAAATTAATCAAACAAAACAATAAAATAAAGGTCAAAGTCATGCCATATATATATATATATATATATATATATATATATATATATATATATATATATATATATATATATATATATATATATATATATATCAGGCCTTGTTAAGAAGCGCTACGCAGCTCCCATTTTGCTTGCGAAAAGGCGATTTGCCTACGCGTTCAGCAGTTTTGCGCTACGCAAAAACTTATATCTTTTAGAATATTTAAATTATCTTTTGATTACCGTTAACGTGACGTTTATTCAGAAGAAATAAAGTCGTAAGTAAATTTAACCGCAATTGTAAAATAATAGATTTTTTTGTTAAAGAAACAGTTTGTTTCATAATTTTTTTTTGTTATTAAAAATTAGTTAAAAAAAAAAGTGTTTTAAGTTTTATCTTAAGGAATTAAATATATAAATTCCTTTTAAATATAAAAATTATTTTTAGTCATAATAAGTTTAAAAAATGCACGATTTATTTTGATGTAAATATTTTATTAATAAGATATTTTGTTTATTGTTAATTCAATAACGTAAAGTTTTAATGACGTTCATTTAATTTATGAAAATAAATTATGATCACGAACGTGTTATCGGTAACTGGATAAATAACAAAAAAAAACTTTATTGTTTAAAAACATTATTAAAAAGAGTTCACAAATTAAATAAGAAAAAATGTATTAACAGTTAATAAAATAACCAAAAACCAAATATAAAATCATAAGAAAATAAACAAATATTTTACGTTTCATGAAAAAAATATTTTTTTCAAAATAAAATTTAGTTCATATTTGAAAAAAATAATAAAAATGATTTTTTTAATAAGAACTTAGATTTTATTTGTAACTTTTGTTATAGTGAGAAAAAAACAAACTGTTTGTATGATTTTTAACGCGTTAATAAAATAACTTTAATTACAATGCGGTACTTGAAAAGACGCTAGTGACGCAATATAACTTCTAACGATGCAAAATATATTTGCTGAGTTGAGTTACTTAGAAATGCGCTACGCGTTTTCGCTACGCAGCGAAATCTCGTAACAAGGCCTGATATATATATATATATGTATACATATATGTATATATATATACATATATGCATATATATATATATTAGTAAAAACATTTATCTTTTTTCTTCTACTCTGAGTTTTGCAATTACTGGTTCTTTAGGAAGAGTTACTATCTCAAAACCTATTATATTTTGAGATTTAGTAACTCTTCCAGAAGATCCAGTAATGGTGAAACTCAGAGTTGAAGAAAAAAGACATTGAACACTCTATTTGTAAAACACAAGTTAATAATCATATTCATAAAATCCCAATAAAAAGTTTGCAATAAGATTAAAATAATAATTTCAGAATTCATGACAATTTTAATATTTTTTGAGCTGGTTCTTTATTTGAACGAGCAGTCAGAAGTTTACATAAATTATTTAAAAAAATGTTTGAAAGAATATTTCCGTGATGTCGATGCATCTCAAAGTTGTAAAACTCTGATACCATCATTAGAATATTGCTCAATGAAACTCTGCATACTTGATCCTTAATCGCATTAAAAATTATAAAGAATATTAAGTCCACCACGGTCAATTGAGTCTATGTATTGTCCATAATTTTGGTGGTAAAATGTGGTTTTTTCTAGCAGCTCATTTTCTGATAGTTCGATATCTTTACGAGTTAAATACCCCGATATGTATATAAGTGCCATATTTGTATCAGGAGAATTGGAAGATTCAAGATCTGGTGAGTTGTCAAATATCTCAGCAGAGGACTCATCCAATAAAAAGCCGCAATTTGGACAAGAATGGGTTGTATCAAGACTAATGTCAAAAGCCAGGTTATCAAGTGACAGTAAAAGCTTGGCTCTTGAAATATTCAATTTTTCAATCACCTGTTGTACTGTTATAAAATATATGCCTCCGGAACCTTGACGCAATTTACTAAACTCTTTTTCCAATGGATCAGTAAAAAACTCACTAAGAATGACATATTGATGTGAGCTATTCAATAATGATCGACATAATTCAACAACACCATTGCACGTGTGGTAAATTGATTATGCGGTGTCACAAGTAAGTTGTTTCTTTCTTTTACCTTGCTTTCCAGCCATCTTTAAAGCCATATTTCCAAAATTTAAAATATTGTCCAACCTATTATCATTAGGATCTCTAATTACTGCTTGAAGTTCATCATTAAGTCTAATATCTGCACCTGTTCCTTTAACATTGAGAACTTTCCACCACGATACAGCAATGTTAATAAAATCTGCTGTGTCTTGTCTTTCTTTTATATGCTGCAGTCCTGGATGGTTAATCAAGCATGGTAAGTTCTACCTGTTTATCCTTAATCAGGTAGAAACTGACTGCCTCTCAATTGGCTTTGGAAATATTGAAACCTCGTTTAAATTAGATAATTTAACTAAAATTTTGGATCGAAGTTCATAAAGCTTTTTAAGATGATCCCATTGTGCTACTTTATGTACTCCTTTATCATAAAAAATAAGTTGACCAGTTTTTTCAGTAAGCCAATTATTTCTAATGTTTTTAAGCAAATGTACATAATCAAAGATTAAGAAAATTCTGTTCTTTCGAAGATTTTAAAAATGCCTGATTAATCTATTTCCATCACATATTATGGCTTTGACTTGACCCGATGATTCCTTTATTGATTGGATAGTAATGCTAATTTGTTCGAAAAGAAATTGCGAGTTTAATTTACTTATAGGTATCATTTTGGTAATGAATGATGGTCCATCGAATAAGCAATTAACCATTAAACCCAATACAGCTTTTGCAAGAGAAGTTGAATTGCCCATTGCTTTTCCAAACAATGTACCACCATGATATAATAACATTTTTTTAACATAAACTTCATCATGCAATAACAAACAAAGTTTCTGTTTTTCTTCAAAAGATTGGAAAATATTTGTCAAAAAAAGCTTTTCGTTTAATTTAGAAACTTTTGAAGTTATTCTTGTCAAAGTTCTTACAGAAGGCAATTTGTAATCTGTTTGCAATTGACTATACAAACTTCTGGACGTAGCAAAATACTGAGAAGATCCAATAATAATTTCTTTAGAATAAATCTTACTACCAATACACTGTGAACCCATAGAAGCTAAATGTTCTTGAATTACAATTTCTTTTCTTCCAAGAATCAAATTCTTTAAATAATGTACGACTTCTTCTAATATTGACCATGCATTAATTTTGGAAACTCTATTTTTAGAAATTGTAGAAATTTTAATTTTGACTCCATAGTGATAAGTTTCAAAATGCAAATCATCACTAATCTTGATTAAAAAACATGGAACCCCATGTTTGGAGGAGATTGAGTGGGAATTTGACAAGAAGGTATGCCTGGCCAAACAGATGGTGGAAATTTAGGACAATATTTTCCTCTTGTTGTTTTTCAAAATTTATCGGCCAATGCAACTCACAAACTACAGTCTCATTAGTTACATTTAGATTTGCATTTGGAATTACTTTAATCCACATTTGTTTTTCTTCTTCATTTTTAGGAAATCGATATACTGAGATCTTCAAATTTTCCGATTTCTTTTTTGCAGATAAATAATTTGTAGTACAGCCATAAATACAACATTTTTTACCCATATTTCAATATAACGAAAATGGCGAATATAGTGCGCGATGGCAAGGCCTTCAGTATAGATCGTTGTGTGTTAATTTTTTTTTTTTGGTTTATTTTTTAATTTATCATTTGTTATGATTTATATTCATTAAGTTTATTATTTTTATTTTATTTTAGTTTTATTTCTTCCTTCAGTAAATGATTTGTTTCTTTTTAGTTTAAGTTATACGTTTTTTTCAGCACATTTTTTAAACACGCTTTTAAGAAAATGTTAAAATTGATCTACCCTAATAGTCGTATGTATTTAAAATACGCCTTTTTGAAAACATTTGTAAACTGACTTACAGGGGCAGAAGAATGCAAAAGGCGTAAAGAAAAGTTAAATTGTCCATTGTGTCGAACTGTTTGGAAGTCTCGAAGAAGTACTTCTCCAGAAAAACTTGGTCAAAGGTAAACTTAATGTTTTTTTGCTGTAAAGTGAATGAATTTTGTAAATAAATGTATTATATACATATATTTTTTCTAATTTTCACTTTTTACTTTATACTTTACTTTAAAAGCATCAATTCTCATGAAAGTCATTTAGCGTCAGTGGATGCTCCAGGTCTTCCTTGTAATGAAGTAGTCCCAGAAGAATATAAAAATCTTACTAAATCTTGGATAGAGGTTTGTTTTTTGTAATTAGTTTTTTTGTATTGGAACAAAAATCTGTCTAATGTAAGTGATTACCGTATATACTCGCGTATAAGTCAATCCACATATAAGTCGAAGTGGAAATTTAGGGTGAAAATTTGGTCCAAAATTGGAAACCCGCGTATAAGTCGAAGTGGGAATTCAGAGTGAAAGTTTTGTCCAAAATTGAAAACTTGCGTATTCAAAATAAAAATTTGCGGTCAAAAATATTATTTAAAACATTTATTGTAAATATAAGGACATAAACACAATTAAAGAATTATGTAAATTGAAAACATTTTGTATTAGTACAGACATAGGTAAACATATTAAAATTGAAATTGTCTGATCAATCATTAAAAAGTTCATTGTAGATATCTTCTGAAACATCTCCAATGTGATCATCTGTGTGATCATTATCTTCCGAGTAAGCTTCAACATCTGCCAGATCCTCAGCCTCATCATCGAACAAAGCATCGGCTTCAGTTCCATCCATAGCATTGCTGATGCCACATTTCAGGAATGAATGTTTGATCATTTCTTTGGGGATTAAAAATCTTTTTCCACGTTTGGTTTTTGGCATTTCAGAAAGATTTTTTTTATTTTTTCGCTAGTCACACACAAGCTTCTCATCAATGTTATTTTCTCTGGCAGCATTTGAGTTACCATTGATCTCAGCAAGTTCAACAATTTAGAATTAACCAATTTCGAATTTGAGCCGTAAAAAATTTTGCTTTCTCAAGAAAAGGTTGAAGGAGCTACACCGATAGGTCACTTTTCCGTTTCAGATAAAGAACCAAAAATCTAACCTCTAGAATTAAATGGAAACAAAAATAATTTACAAAAAAGTTGGAAAGAGCCAAGGTACAACTTGCAAAGAGGTTCATTGAAGTTGTTTTTCCAGATCAGAGTGAATATTTTATCCCAATTCTTTTAAATAAATTTTTAGAAACTTCAGACAATAATTTTTGATGATTTATATAGGAAGTGACAAGTTCAACAATTAAGTTTAAATCCAGCTTCGTAGGAATTCCGACTTTGTTTCATTTTTTGATGCACTTCAGTTTATTATTTGATACAAATTAAAAATATTCAAATAAATTAAAACGCTATTTGAATATCCTACATGGTTGGGTGGTTGTAAATTAATGATTTTAATTTGAGCATATTTGTAATGTAATTAATAAAACACATTTTAATTTAATAATTTAATAAAAAACATTCTTAATACAAAATCAATATTAAATGAAACATTTTTTAATCAAAAAATAAGAAATACGAAAAAAAATTTCTAGGAATAAATTTGTTTTATTTCTGACCCGCATATAAGTCGAATTGCTGTTTTAAAGTAAATATTTCGATCAAAATTTCTTGACTTATATGCGAGTATATACGGTAGTTTTTAGTAAATGGTTGCAACCCTACTCTATCTGAAAATCGGTTGTTTTTTTTTTCCAACTTAAACCTGGTTAAATTGTTAATATGTAAAAACTAACTAAAGCAATTTTGATAATAAAATTTTCAAAAGTTATTTATTTACAATAGGGTTTTAACTCAAAATCCAGCAATTATTTTTGAAATGTTCAATTATTTTGAGATTTTAAAATGAATCTTGAGCATTTTTTAATTGCACCAAATAAAACAAAAGTATGAACAATGCAGAATGAAATTTAATAGTAATTCATGCAATATAAAGTTTTCATTATTAATTTATAACAAGTTGTTTGTTAAATCAATCAACCTGATTATTGTGACAAATTGTTTTTACTAGTGCAGTCTTTCGGAAATAGTAAGAAACTAATTTTAACCAAATATCTCATGATTGTTTTATTACAAAGTAAGAATAATAATAACATGATCATGACAGATAATTTAACTTTTCTTTATGTCTTTACAAAGTAATAGATTGGTTTATATTGCATTTATGTTAATAGATTGTATGTTTTTATATTTATGGAATTTTAAAGTTATTTTTAAATTTAACTTTAAAGCTATTTTTTTAAGAGAACAAACAACTGTTTACACCTGAGCTTGCTTTGACCCTAATTTTATCTTTTTTCCCTTTTTGCAGTGTATGAATCAACAAAAAAATCTGGAAATCTTCAATTTTTAAAAGTTTGAATAATGAAAGGAACGACGAAGACAAATTATTTGTATTTCTAGTGCAATTTAAAGGTTATATTCATGCTAATTTTGATAGTACATGGTTGGGGTTTGAAATCTTGTAAAAATGGTTCAGTAAAAGAAGTTTTATGATTTTTTTTCAGTTCTGGGTAAGAAAATAGCACAAGTTATACAAATGTATCAAGTTTACATGTGTCTAACATTGGATGTGCACCAAATACTTATACACCACTAGTCTTATCCAAGAATGGTTGCATTTGAGTTGCACTTGCATGTTTTCAAAATATACTTTATGTAATTTAAGTAAACTATGCTTAGTATACTTGCATATAATTGTAATTTACACACATTTATTTACATGCACTTGTAGTTTACATGCATTTATTTACATGTGCATGAAATTAAGATGCATGTATTTATATGCACTTCTAATTTACATGCGTGTATTTACATGTACTGTTTATGCACTATAGAATTGTACTGTTGAACAAAGATGTTTTCATTCAAAATTATTGCCTTATCACTGATTATTATCACTTGATAATTTAGGTGTTTATTATATATTTTTTTGTCTTTTTATTTAGTTCTGTAAGTGGTGGTTTTTAAAAACTACTTTTTTTGCAGAGTTGAAGTTGGAGATAAGCTGTTTGCTTTGGCTATGTAAAAATTTTCTATACTTTTTAACCGGTTGGACTTTGTGTTAACTTTATCTTGTGTCTTATTTAACATATACTTAAGAATAGTCCAGAATATCTATAAAAAGGATTTTATAAAACAAATCTGTGAACAAGTATTAACATAAAGAAAGTTGCTAGATACAATTCATTTATGGACAACTGAAAATTTTTCTTGACTCAGAGTTGTTAGGATGCCATTAAAAAGTTTTTGTTAATAGGTCTTTTTCTTATATGCAACATATTGAAATAAGTTTCATACAAGTAGAATTATATATGGTGTTTTTGAAAAAAAATAATTAAATTTCTTATTTTAAATAAATTAATAAGTATGATGCAAAAATATTCAAAGTGAATTTTGATTTTTTTAACAATTTCATGAAATTTGTACAAAATCATCTGTTAAATCTTTTGTGACAACAGAGTTTTGAAAAAATCAGTTTTATTTAATAAATTTTTATGTATTAAAAAAAAAAAAAAAAAAAAAAATTTTTTGTATGAGTTAACGAAAATAGTTATAAATTTTTTTTTTGATTTTACTGTTAAAATTCTTTTAAGTTTCTATATTTGCTAGGCAACATATCTGGTTAAATCAGTTAAATTGGCCTCTGATTTTATCATATCTTAGTAGTATTTGACTTGTAAAGTATAGCAAGTTATTTCACACTTTTCACAAAATAAAGTATTATATTTTTAAAAATTTATTGAAAGTTCTTTTTTATTTTATTTTTTTGTAATTTTTTCATTGTAATTTTTTTATATAGATATTTGGCTTTGAAGCTGTTGCATGTTTGTTTTCAAGAGATTGGAAACATCGAGAATCTGGGTTACGTTATATTAGTCGTAAAGCTGTAAAAACACTTACGGAGCGTCGTTCAACAACATCTTATGTTGAAAATAAGCATGAAACAGTTCAAGCTTTTACAGCTGTATTAGAATATGTTTTAGCTGATCCTGTATATAATGTTTTCATTGGTGCACTTGTAAGAATAATTTCTAAAATTTTGACTTTACTTGTTAACTGGGTTTCTGAATACTTTTTATCAAATTTTAAATCCAATACAGCAAGTATTTGTTTTTAAAGTTAAAATTATTGCAATAAAAACCTTTTCCCTTGCATTCTTCATAATGATTTAATTCTGTTTCAACATTGCTACATAAAGTTTCACTCTCTTTTAAAGTTTTATCTTGATGTAAAAATTTGCTAGAACACAATACCAATAATGCATGAGCTATTAAGAAAAGTCAACTTCAAGTTTATTAGAATTTAATACAGATTTAAGTTTAAACAATGATTTCAATGCCTATAAAGATTTACTATAGGAAATCAAACTTCTAGCTGTAGAGTATCTTAACTGAGAAGATTCAGAAACCCTACTTGATAACAAGTCTTTCCAGGAAACATGTGCGATTTTTTGTCTTGTATGTCCATGCATGAGTATTTCACTTTAGACAACTTGGTCACGGCTGTTTGCAAGTTTTATTATATTAATTTTTGTGAAAAAAAGTTTCAAAAACAAAGAAAGCGAAACTAACAAAATTGGAAATTAAAATAAACTTAAATAGAAAAAAAAAAATTATTAATTTAAATAATTTGTGTACTGTTTTTATTTTTGTGTCTTTACAGTGGTACTTATTTTTAGCAATGAAATTTGATTTAAAGTTAAAGCAAAAAAAACAAAAAAATAATTTTAACTGTTTTATAAGAAAATACTTTATTTTAATGTCAACTTAAAAGTTGACATTAAAATTAACAATTTTCCTATATTTTGCTTTTAAGTTGACATATACATGAACGATTTTCCTAACAGTTAAAATTATTTTTTTTGTTTTTTTGCTTTAACTTTATTAAGTATTAAAAGCCATCTGTTTGTAAAATATATTTGTATAATTTTAATGTAACAAGTATATATTGCCCCTATAAGAAATAATATATGTATACATATAATATATGTATATATGCATGTGTATACTTTTATGTATAACTTTTTCTTTTATATTATAATATTTATTTGTATTGAAGTATATGCATGTTTAGCTTATTTGGATAAGGTGTTAAGTTCATACACGGAACGTCTATGGTTTGTTAACTGTAACTGTCCAACTTTTTATTTTATTTCAAATACAGCTTGTCATATGTTTGCTTTGTAACCATTTATCTTTTCTTATTTGTATATAAAATAACTTTTTGTTGTATGTTTTTAATTGATATGTGTCTTATCACATTCAGATTTCTTATACTATTTAAGCCTTTCAGTGTATTTTCTAAGTGAGGCGCACACACATATATACATAGTTTTTAAGCTTTAATTAGGACATGCCGTCTGCACATTTTTCATATAGCCTTAATCTTTTCATATTACCTTTCTTTTCCTGTACATTTTTTATCCCTAATCTTTTAGTGGAGACATGCTTCTTTTTGACATTCAACTCTGCGTTAGTAAGTGACCTGGGCATACTAAAAGTGAGGCATTTTGCAAATCCGGCCCCAGCAAAATTATATGATTTAGCAGGGGGTTAATAGTCCGAGCTAGAAAATTTATAACTCTTTATATATTATAATTTTACATTTATATTTACTATTTATTAAATTCTGGCATATATTTATGCCAGTATTTAATAAATAGGGACAGATACAGTAAAAAGATGCAACTTGTTGAATAAGAAGCCATGCAAAAATGAGTTATGCTTTATTGTTATAGAGATAATAGCTTGTTTGAGAATTGACCATGGTTACAGAAACAGCATAAAAGAGGAAGGCTAAAGCCTTCTGCTGTTGATGATGATGATGATGATGATGATGATGATGATGATGATGATGATGATGATGATGATGATGATGATGATGATGATGATGATGATGATGATGATGATGATGATGATGATGATGATGATGATGATGATGATGATTATGATGGTGGTAATGATGATTATGATCATAATGATCTTTATATATACATATATATACAAAATATAACATGAATTTAAAAAAAAAAAATTTCTACTTTAGGATTTATAAATATTTATGTAGCTCTTATCACAAATCCGGCCCCAGTTATATTTTATCAACTCTGGCCCTGGCCCTGGTCAAATATCAACCCCAGTTGTTTACTACTCTGCGTGTGTAAAAAACAAAAAATCTAAGGATAAGATGGGTTTCAAACCACAGACATTCCATCTAAGAAGTAACTGTCTTATCCAAATATGCTAAACATGCGTATATTTCGTGACAAATAAATATTATTATATAATACAAAAAATTATATATAAAAGTGTACACACACATTACACAGACATTTTCATTTAGGGACAATATATACTTGTTACATTAAAGTAAATATATACAAATATATTTTACAAACAGATTGCAATTTATATTTTCACTTTCTTCTTTAAAAAAATAGATAATAAAATATAGGAGAAATCATTCTTTTTAATGTTGATTTAAACTGTTTTTTTTTTTTTTTCTTTTCTTATTTTGTTGCTGAAAATAACAATAATTCTAAAGAAACAAAAATAAAAACAGTACATAAATTATTTAGTTTATTAATTTCTTTTTATTTTAAAGTACTTTAATTTCTTTTAATTTCCTATTTTGTTTCCACAATGATTAATACAATAACTTGCAAATGACCGTGATCAAGTTGTCTAAAATAAAATACTCATGTGTGATCATACAAGACAAAAAACCGCAGTTGTTTTCTGGGAATACTTGTATTAATGTCAAACTTTAAAATGTCACATTTTTTTATTTTGAAAAGTTTATTATATTATTCTTTATTACTACTTATAAAAACATAAAAGTCATATTTAATTTTTTTTGTCATATTTAATCTTTTTTTTATCTTTTATATACTTGAAGCGTGCATTTCGTGCAATTATTTCTGCAGTTCAAAATCGTACACAAAACGAAATTAACTTGTTCAATCAAGCAATTAAACCAGTTATAGAAAAAATCATTTTGAAGTGTGCAGATGCAAACAGGTATGTATATATATATATATATATATATATATATATATATATATATATGTATATATATATATATATATATATATATATATATATATATATATATATACATATATATATAAATATATATATATATATATATATGTATATATATATATGTATATATATATGTATATATATGTGTATATATATATATATATATATATATATATATATATATATATATATATATATATATATATATATATATATATATATATATATATATATATATATATATATATATATAGATCTATAGTTTGTTGTCTTTGGGAAGAGCGGAAAGAAAAAAGTGATTCTTACGCCAACACACACGTCACTTTTAATTACTTTTGACTTTCGTCCAACATTTGCGTGTTGGACGAAAGTAAAAACCATTAATTTAATTACAAATAAATCGTTTTTTAAAAAAATCACAAAAACGCAAATTTAATTGACCAGAATGTTTTAAAAACATTCTGAATGTTTTTAACAATATAAACAATGTTTTTATTTTTATTTTTTTTAATAAAATGTTTTTATTTTTAATTTTTTTAATAAAATGTTTTTATTTTTATTTTTTTTTACTGTAAATCATGCGCGGAGTGTTGATACATCGACTATCTTATAGCCTGACTCGCAAGGGGGTGCTGCTACATCGACTGACAAATAGCCTGACCCGCAAGGGAGTGCTGCTACATCTACTATCTTTTTTAGCTTGACCCGCAAGGGAGTGTTGCTACATCGACTGAGGGTTTGGTTGGGGCAGGCAGTCTACGAATTAATTAAAAATAATAATTCCGGTCTTGCATTTTAATTTTTACTTTTTGTCAACAAAATATGGAAAAAACTTTCGGACAACATCTACGGGTTGTATATATATATATATATATATATATATATATATATATATATATATATATATATATATATATATATATATATATATATATATATATATATATATATATATATATATATATATATATATATATATATATATACATATATATATATATATATATATATATTTATATATTTATATATATATATATATATATATATATATATATATATATATATATATATATATATGTATGTATTATTATTTAGCTAATCTGTGTAATTAAAATGTTCTGCAAGAGAAGAAAATTTTGTCTATTTTTTTAGCCATAGTTAATAAATGAAACATTAATTTTTTTTTTTTTTTTTTTTATCATCTAGAAAGCAATTTTTACTTAACTTAAAGAGCACAGTAGCTTAACTGTTAACCTTTTTTAATGACACTTAATAATTTAATTTAGGTAGCTTTTGTTACAAGTATGTACTTCTCAATTAAAATAGTTATGGGGTAATTAGAAAAGCAATTACTAAGTATTCAAGAAGTCACAAATTACATTATTATGTGATTTGTGACTAAGTTCTTTTTAATTGCTTATGCGTTCGATATTTTTTATATATTGTGAAGCTTGCATATGTCTATGCATTATGCATTTTTTATTCATTGCAAGGTTTGCATATATGTGACAGTTTTAATGGTAAGTGATATAACATCATCTTTAATATATGTAATGTTACAGAATTAATATAAGTTTAGGATATTTAAACTTGAGGATTTAATATACAAATATATATAGTTTGGTGTAATAAAAAACAATAAAATTTGAATATTTAAAAAAATATACTAAGTAAACATTGATAATTATTTAAAATAAGTTTTATGTAATAAGAAAATAATTTTTGTATTTATTAATGATATTTTTTTTGTTCTTTTTTGTTGAAATAAAAAAAAAAGTTTTTTATATTCTCCTGAGAACAAAGGTTTTTGCAAGAAATCTATGTAAAAAATTTTTCTCCTATCTTCCTGTGTAGCTTACTCACACAATTTCAAGTTTTTCAAGTTTTCTATCAATCCTTATTATTATAGTATTACTATTTAATTTATTTTGCTTTTTAGACGTGTAGTCATCATTGCCATAAAAGTTTTAATAGAGTTTGTACAAGGTGAACTTTATGCATTGAGTAATGGATCAGAAAATTTCATGAATCTTATATTTATATGTTATAAAATTAATAATGAAGAGCTATCCAATTGGCAGTGGTGGTTAGGTCGCTTGGCTTTCATGCGACGACTGCTTGATGAACATGGTCATTTAGTGTTACATTGTGAAGATGATCTTCTCAACCTTGCTTTACCAGTCTCACCACGCATTGATATGGATTTGAACCAATTTTTAACATCTCTTGAAGAAAATATTCACACTCGTTCAACATTTGATGATGTAGCTATTCAAAGGCTCCATGATATTGTAATTTTTACAACTTCAGCAATCTTATCTACTCATAAAAAAGTACATTTAAATGCTTTGTCATTACTAGTAAAATGCATAGCTATATCTTCACATGATTCAGTGGCGTTTCAGCGTATTAAAAAAACAATAAATGATTTAAATCATAGTATAAAGAGTAAACTTCATAGACACTTATCTTCAGAAGCTCAGAGAGAGCAGCATGACATATTGAATATTTTAGATGATTATGAAGATCACCCGGATCAGCGAGGTTATTGAGTTTGATTTTAATTTCAAAATGACAGATTTGATATTAAAAAAAAGTTTTGAATAATTTTGATATAAATAATTTAATTTTAAGATAAAATTAATTAAATTTATTTAAAATTAAGGTAATTTTGATGTCACACTAAATGAAGATGAAGAAAAAGAATTAGCTGAAGCTGGTGCCTCTGCAGCTTTAACACCACCTGCATCTCCTAAAAATGTGCAGAAACCTCATGTTAGTCCTCCATCTTCTGCCTATGATCCTGGTTTAAAATGTGTGCGACAAGTAGAAGATGACGAAGCAGTTGCTCTTGCAGTAGCTTTAGAAAAGTCTATGCAGAGACCTGAAAATGTAATACCTGAGCAGCTAATACCTACAGATGATATAACACTAGTTTACATTCAACCAGTTGTAAGTATATATATCTTCATTAAAACATAGTTGTTATAATAATTTAGTATAGTTTTGGTAATTGAGATATTTACTTGTTTATCTTTCAACACTTTACCTGTTTTTGGTGCGCAATAGCTCCAAATTTTTTAAGATTAAAAATTTTTGGTACAGAGAATAAGATTAAAAATACCTCTAAATTGAATAAAGACTTGTCTTTTTACAAGCTAAAGATGTATCAACACTGCTTTATTTCAATGCTAGAGGTATAAAACAATTAAATTGTTTATTTAAGAAACCTATCAAGTGCCCTTTTTTGAATTTTAGGAAAACTAAAAAAAACTTTCAAATTTTAAAATTATTGAAGGTTTTAATTTAGGAAAAGGTTTGAAATGTTTCTAATTGCATTGCAAAAGTAAATAATGCTTGGGGTTTATTTCAAAAAATTTATATTTTATGCAAAATATTTTAAAATCTTTTTTACTCAATGGGTTTCTGCAATAAAAAATAAATTTTTACCTAAAAAAGGTTAAGTACTACTTAGGACATGGTGGGGATCAAACTTGGAACTTCTCGCTTATGAGGCGAATGCTCTATCACTACACTACTACCACACTACAGAATATATACAATTTTATATATAGGAGTATACATATACGAGTTATAAAATATTTTAGTTAGTTTTTATAAATGACATAAATTCAACTCGTTTCTCCGTGCAGCGGCCTTGTTTGTCAAGGTTCATGTTTCGGAGTTATAGAGTTGAGAGAGGGTTGTACCACAAATAAGTAGCCTCCTTTTCTGTAGTGGTCTTCTCGGCATTGAGGAGGTGAAGTAACAAAAAAAAAAAAAAAAACACATTTAATATAAACATAATTTTTATGGAATTTCATAATATAATTACCTTATAAAAACAACAAAAACTAGTTTTTTATGTTTTTTTTGGATAAATAGGATGGTAGAGATAGTGAAACATGCTCACCTAAAAATGTGTACTTGGAAAATATTCACTGGAAAAAAGGAGGCTTGCTGGGTACAGGAGCTTTTTCTACTTGTTATGAAGCCATGGATTTTAAAAGTGGGCGTTTGATGGCAGTAAAACAGGTATACTTTTTATAAAAACTTTTTGCATAGAAAATGTGGATTTTTTTTAATGTGGATCGTAAAAAATAATATTTTTATATATTATTGGAAATGAGGTAAAAAATTATATTTTGTGTTTTAATATATATAAATATAATATATATATAAATATATATATATATATATATATATATATATATATATATATATATATATATATATATATATATATTATATTTATATATATATATATTATATTTATGTATTATATATAATATATATTTATATATAATATAGTTTAGAGACATTTCTAATTGAAAAGAAACAAAAGCAAAAATTGTCAAATTATATGAAGGTAGCTAGACAAGCTGTTGGATATAATAAAATGTAGATGCAACATATTACTTTTTATAGATGAAAGTTCTTCATATAAGGAAGTTAATTTTTGCTCTGAAGGAGTTCACATATTATGCATTTTTTCTAAAGATATTAAGATGCCACAACTTGATTTATTATGGCTCAGATCTCAACATGATAAGGTTGATGAAAAGTCAGGCTACCAAATATAATGAATAGACAAGGTAGAAAGAGAAAGGTTATGGAAGGGAAAAGAAAATAACATACTGCATCTTTAGAAAAAATAAAAAATTGATTAAAATATCTTATATGAAAAGACAGGTTCAAATTGAAAATGTTGAAATAAAGTTTATAAATCATTGGAACTTTAATCAAGAAATTTCACCTGAAAATAATAAGGATGTAAATGAAATATCCTTAGAAGACAGTTCAAATAACATTAAACAAAAACTTCCCTATTTATTGCTATTAAACAGAATTAAATGAAGATCCCCAATACAGCACTTTCATCTCTTCGATTTGACATACCTCCTGCTGCTACATCTGGAATTGTATCTGCTTTCCTTCAAGATTCAATAAAATTCTTTACTTGACTCCAAAAATGGCTAATTTCGTGCATGTGATCCTAAAAAAAATTGGAGGGCCAGACAAGAGGTTATGGTTAAAACTAGAGTTTTAATCATAACCTCAGAACTTTTTTTCTCCATAACCGCAAAACTTTTTTACACCAAAAAGTTCTGCGACTTTTTTGTGCCATTACCTTGGTTGCAATGGCTGCCAAGAGTTCTGTGTCAAATATGATCGAAGGGGCACTAACACTACTACTAACACTACTATTAAGTTTAACAATATATAAAGAGGTTGGATCAGATTTAACAAATTCAATGGCTGTATCTCGTAATTTGGTGGGTTATTTACTCATCTGAAGAAACTTATTTAAAAAAATGTTTTTGATTAATTTGAATGTTACGTACAAATGAGCTACCTTTAAAAGACCTGATTGCAAATCTTGATGGACCTACAAACTCCAAGGATGGATTTATAGTGCCTATAGGCAAACTATTATCAAAAAATAAGTAAAGTAAAACAACTAGAAAAGTTTGAATTGATTAGAAAGATCGAACATTGAATAAAGTTTTGGATGACATTTTAAATGTCAAGCGATAGTTTACAAAGCTACAAGTTATTTCCTTGTCTTGAATCAGGTATCTTAAATCCTTTTATTGTCAACAGAAAATGTGGCAATCTTGCCATAGGAAGTTGCTCACAACATTTTAAAAATCTAAAAGTTTTTCCCAGTTTGTGGCTTAAATATACTTTCTTATGTGGTTTAAATTCAAGATAAAGCACTTTATTATAGGTGAACCTCGTCATCCTAACCAAACTTCTTTATTTATAAAATCTCTATAAAATTTCACTTCTATTGAGACGTAACTTGATATAGATTTTGAGAAAAATATTTTTACTGATTTATGGCACCCACCATGTTGCCAGGTGTCATGAAGCATGGCCTTTTTTAGGAGTTGACACTTTTTTGGTATTTTCTGTTTAGACATTTTTTTCTCTTATAACATGGGGAATGAAAATTAACAATAAAATATTTTTATTCTTATCCGTAATATTTATAAATATATATATATATATATATATATATATATATATATATATATGTATATGTATATATATGTATATATATGTATATATATGTATACATATGTATACGAGGGTCACTATTTATATTTTGGGAATTGGCAACACTGATGTCATGTGAGTCCATCTGACGGTTCCATCATAAAGTTTTTTGATGATATACGTACTCAGAACATTTTGTCATACGAACGCTATTTGTTTATTATATATTTAGTTGAAAGTTTCGTCTCGGCAAAAATGGAACTGAATCATGGATATTTTTGTGCAATGATTTTTTACGACTTTCGACGTTGATTATCACAACAAAAGTGTGTCAATCAATTTAATTTGACTATTGACGATGAAGCTTCATCAAAAACCACTGTGTATCGCTGGTATAGTGAATTCAATCGTAGTCGTAGTTCGCTGTCCGACGAGTTTCATGAAGGTCGTCCAAAATCAACTGTAGTACCAGAAAACATCGATGCTGTGCACGAAATGATTAAGCAAGATCATCATGTAGCCTACTGTGAGATTGAGGCATCCCTAAGCATTAGTTTCACCAGCATATATGCGATTTTACATGGACGCTTAGCTGTGCAAGTTATGTTCGTGTTGGATCCCACATATTTGACAATCACTCAAAAAACGGCTCGTATCGATTGTTGCAAAGAAATGTTTAAGAAATACAATCGCGGTGCTTCAAAAGACGTTTATAAAATTGTGACCGGTGACGAATCACGGATATATTTGTATGAGCCCGAAAGTAAGCAGCAGTCGACTGTATGGGTGTTCCAAGATGAACCAAATCCAACAAAAGTTGTTCGCACATGAAGCATTTCAAAGAAAATGGTGACCTGTTTCTTCAGAAAAACTGGTCATATTGCAACAGTGCCTCTAGAGGATCGTAGAACAGTAAATTCTGAGTGGAACACAACCATCAGTTTGCCAGAAATCTTCGGCGAAATAAGGAAAACAAACAAGAGACGTTGGATTCTTCTTCATCATGAAAATGCAAGCTCTAACACATCAGCTCAAACAAGAGACTATTTGAGCACTTAAAACATCAAATTGATGGGTCATCCGCCGTACAGCCCTGATTTGGCACCTAATGATTTCTTTTTGTTCCCATCCATGAAGAATAAACTGCGTGGTCAATGATTTTCATTGCCCGAAGAAGCTATTGAAGTGTTCAAAAATCATATTTTAGAGATACCTCATTCGGAATGGAATAAATGCTTTGAAAATTGGTTTAAGAGCATGCAAAAGTGTATCGATCATCGTGGGGAGTACTTTGAAAAACAATAAAAATATATTCGCAGCCTAACTATTTATTTTTGCTCCTATTCCCGAAATATAAATATGAAACCCTTGTATAAATGTATGTATATATATATATATATATATATATATATATATATATATATATATATATATATATCAGTGCATGTGATAAATAAAATCTCCCAGCGCGATGTTTTGCGCCTGTAATACTTAAACATGTTATCAACAAGCGCGATTATGCGCTCTCAGCATCATTTTTTAGTTAATGCATTTGTCTATCTACTAGAAAAAATTTGTTGCTGCACATAACATAACTATTAATAAATATGTAATGTCATGTTATGTTTTAATAAAAATAATATGTGCTGGACTTTGAAAAACAATAAAACTGATGTGCATTTGTCAAGTAATTCCATTTGTATACAATGAAAATTCTTCCAGGTCAAAATAAATGTCTTTAAATTTACTTAAAAAAACTCAAACACTTTTGTACTTGCTGGTCCATCTTGTCTCCCATAGAAGAAAAGTATTTGTGACAGAAGATTGCTGTTTTGGGCTTTTATAAAAGAATACCATAATTGCTTTAATAGTGCCAATAGTATTTTGTACCACTGCAACATCTTTTAGATCAATACCTACAAGATTAAGTTTATGTGAAGCGTAGTGAACAAAAACTTAAAAAGTTTAAAAAAAGCAAAAAGATTTTAGAAAACAAAAAGTTTCTTTTATTGTTAATCTTTATATATCTTATTTCATTATTTTATCAACATTTTTTTGTGCACAACTTGTTGTCAAATTTAACTGTCAAATTTCAATTATTTTAGTTTAATTATTTTTTACAATATTTTTACTTGTTTTTCCTTTGACTGTCTTGAAACAGTTTTGAACCCTTGAGCAATTTTTTTTTCACCTTAATAGTACTGACATATTACGATTTTTTTTCCAAAACCGTACAAACAAATAGTTAATTTTTTTTTGAAACCAAAACGAAACATCACCAAAAAATAAGTTTGTTATGAAACCGTACTGCTTAAGATTTAAAATTTATTCTTACCAAAACCGTACAATAGTAACAACTTTCATGGCACTCAGATTGATTAGAAACAAAAAGTTTTTTTTCTAAATTTAAAAAATCCCCTTGCCCATGTAATAGTTACCTAATATTTACTTATAAATAATTACTTAAAAAATATTTACTAATGTTCACATTTTTTAATTGTTTGAAAAAATGCATATGCAGTGATGCATTTGTTGATCTCTAAAACTTTAAACTTCATTAGATATCATTTTGTCGTAATTGTGAAGAAGAACAAAACAAAGTGCATGAAGTCGTACTTGAAGAAATCTCATTGTTAACTAAACTTAAACATCCTAATATTGTATCTTGCATTGGTGCAACTCAGCATGAAGGTCATTACAATTTGTTTATGGAATTAATGCCAGGTAATGAAATGAAATGATGTTAACTTTTTTAAAGATTTAAAAAATAGTAATTTATTAGGAGTTTTTAGGAAACTTTTTTTATAATCATAATAAATAGCTTCTAGGACAGGTTATGATATTGTTGTTATATTTTTTTATATAATGAGTGATTATTTTTAACTTGATATCCATGGTTCTAATCTTATTTGGTTTGGACAGGTTTTTATTATGTCATTTTCTTATTTGAGTATGACATGGAAGAATTGAACTAGTTTTTTTACAACAAGTTATTCTACTTGGAGTTAAACTGTTTTGCAACATTAGGGATCAGATGATCAAGGCTGAGATTTTATAGCAATACTATCACCAGAAAGGTTTTCGAGTTCCTTGTTTTATCCAAAATTGAATTAAGGGTTTTGTATCAATTATTTTCACCATCACTAAGGAATTGTGCCCCAAATTAATTATTATTATTATTATTTTTAATTGTAATTGTTTTATAATAATAATGATGATAATAATAATAATATTATTATTATTATTACTAATATTTTATATATGTTTAAAATTTTAGGAGGATCAATTAGTCGTTTGTTATTACGATTTGGTCCTTTTCGTGAGTCTGTAATTTTAAGCTATACTAGACAAATTTTACAAGCGCTGGCATATCTCCATCAGCACCATACTCTGCATCGTGATCTTAAGGGTGCAAATATTCTTGTAGATAGCACAGGACAGATAGTTAAACTAAGTGATTTTGGGACTGCAGCAAGATTACTTTCAAAATGCACTGGTACAAAAGAGTTTTCTGGTCAGTTACTTGGTACTATACCTTTTATGGCACCAGAGGTAATATTTTATAATTTTTGATTAAAGAACCAAAACCAGGTTTTTTATTATAGTTATTTGAAAATAATATTTAATTGCGTATTTAAAATTAAGGCATTAAAGAAAAAACAGCTGAATTAGTAAGTAATGTAAAAATAAGTTGTGAGTGGGGTACTATGAGCAGCTGGACATAGTTATCATGTCCCTCATTTTTTTAAATGTTTTTTTCATCAATTTTTGCTATTATTTACAATTAATTTTATTTTATTATTTCATAACATTTTTTTATGTATTTTTTTGACTTTTATAGTAATATTTTGACATGGGTTTATAAATCACCAAATTTTTTACCTATATTAAAAAATCTAATTGTATAATATATAGTACAATCAAAGTTCAATAGGCAATATTTGAAGGCATGTTTTAACTGACCTTAGCTCAGTATAAAGAAATTTGTCTGTTTTATTTCTAATTTGATAGGTGTAAGGCATGGGGAGGTGAGGTGTGATGAAGTTAGAGCACCGTATTTATGGTACTGATTCTTCATCACACCATGCATTAGGAACCATAATTATGGTGCCTAATGCATGTTATGAATTTTTTAAAACTGTATTGTAATTTAATTATTATAAATTTTTTTAAAATTATTTTATCACAGTAAATATAATGGGTGTATTTCTTTAATGAAAAAGTTTAAAAAATATTTTAAGCAAATACTTTTATAAGCTCTATAATAAAATGGCAAACATAAATGTAAACTTACCCAAATCATTAAACATATGTTTAGTTAGCTACAATGAAAATAAACTCATTTTTATAAACATGGTGCCCCACACATGAGGCATCATGAATAATGGCAATGACATTTTTTTTTTGCTATTGTCAAGACCTACTAGGGACAAGCAGGCCAGTCTGCTTGAATGTAATGAGCTTTTCTGACTCTTCTTCTGCATTTATATAATGTAAAAGTACTCCTGTTAACAGTAAGAGTACAGTGATGATTTTAAAATTTCCACAGATATTCCACTTGAGTTAAAGGGATCCTAAAGTGCCGAGACAAGTTGTGTTCATATTAAAGAGAATGATAAAAAAAAATGTTTAAGCAGAGTTTTTTTAAGTAAAACAAAATAATAAAGGTATACCAAGAAAAACAAACTTTGTTTTACTCGAAGCTCGCCGCCTCCATGTTAGCCAGTTCCTCAAAGTCTTCAAAATATATGCTGCAATCTACAGACTTTATATTTTATTCAAGCGTTTAAGTAAATGATGTCGTTGTAGAATTTTTTTTTTTTTTTTGAATCATGTTATTTGTTTTTGTTTTATTTGTTTTTTAAAATAAGCGTTTATTATCAATCGTATGACTTTCCTATCGATTTTACAGAAAGCTAAACAAAAAAAAAGTTTTTTTTTATAGAGTATGAGAACCAAATTAAATAAGATTTTTATGTTAAAATATAATAAATATAATAAACATTCTCTTAAATATAATAAATAATCAAAAAAGACATTGATCACCTTATTATATATTCTGAATTTTTTTTCTTTTTATGTAAACAATAGGAACTTTTTTTCTTGTTTATCTAAGCCGTTTATCACTATGATAGTAAAGAATTTTGATAAACAACATCATTTCTTATAGATATTTGCTTAATTCTTAAATTTTTAGTTTAAAGATATTTATGGATTTTGCACAAATTTACAGACAGCTTTTTATTAATTAAAGCAATAATTAATGTTTTATGGCAATAATTCAAGACAGATGGCAATTAAAATTGTCAATGTGTGCGTTAAAAAATAGCGATTAAAATTGTCAGTGCTCGTTATATAACATATTATATTTAATATTTCCGAATTTATGTCGTATTTGGCAAGTATTTCACATTAAAACCTGTTTCTTAAAATTAAAAATCAAAAGACTACTAAAATTTACAATAAAAAGTTTTTCATTAAAGGATTTCAATTTTAAACTTGAATGCTTTTATTCAAAAGACTTTTGTAATTACTTAGCTAAATACTTATACACTTCTATGAGTTAAATTTGATAGTGTTAACGCTGTAAAATTTAACTCATAGAAGTGTATAAGCTTCGAGTAAAACAACAAGAAGTTTTTCTTGTTATACATTGATTGTTTTGTTTTATTTAAAAAAATTCTGCTTAAACATTTTTTTTTATCATTCTCTTTAATATGAATACAACTTGTCTTTTTCTTCAACATCTAATGTGAATAAAGTCAAGCAGAAGTAACAGTATATGTTTGTATATGGTTTGTAGACTCTTGTCAAACTATACTCTCCATTCTTGTACTTATCATTATCATTCATCTTTTCCAATATATGATAAAATATACACATTGTGTGTGCATAAAGCGCGTACACGAAATAAATGTGAAAAAATAAGCACGTCATTTTTTTCAGTGGTTGTATTAAAATTTTTTTAATTGTTTTATATTTTGTTTACAACGTGATGTGGTTTCAAAAAAATATGTTAGTTTTTGGATTTAACTTAGTTTTAAATTAGTTTTAAAAATGACAAAAGAAGAAGATGTAAGAGAAAAAATTATTCACAAATATTTACAAAATCCTAATAGTAGCTACAATTTGGTAGCAAAATCGTTGCAAATACATCCATACACTGTTAGTCGTGTTATTCAACATTTTTCTCACACAAAATTGATCAAACGCAAATCTGGTGGTGGATGAAAAGTTTTAAAGATATAATGCTAGTTAGAAAACTGGTTAACAGTTTTAAGAATAACCCAAGCCTTTCACTAAGAGAACGCGCAAAAATATATGGATTTTCTCATAATTTTGTTGCAAAAGTTAGAAACAAACATTGTTTTCATTCTTTCAAAGCACAAAAAGTCCCCAACCGTTCTGAAACTCAGCAAAAAAGTGCAAGAACCTGCGACAGAAAGTTGTATAATTTTATTTCTAAAAGTTTATGTATTATTGAAGACGAACAAACTTATATCAAGTACAATCATCAACAAATTCCTGGTGCTGTTTATTATATTGCCAGATATAGAGGAAAAGCAGATAAGAAATTTAAATACACAAAACATGACAAGTTCGCTAAAAAAGCTTTGATTTGGCAAGCTATTTGCAGTTGTGGCAAAAAATCAGCACCTTATATTTCTCAGTCCACACTTTTTGGTCAAATATATGTTAAAGAATGTTTACAAAAACGCCTTTTACCTCTCATTAAATCACACAATAACAGACCTGTGTTCTGGCCTGATTTAGCTTCAATTCATTATTGTAAACTAGCTTCTATACCATTCTAAACTATTCTTTTTATACCATGGAATGGTATAAAAAGAATAATGTGGAATTTGTGCCTAAAACAGAAAATCCTCCAAACTGCCCAGAATTGAGAGTTATTGAAAAGTACTGGGCTATTATTAAAAGAAATATAAAAAAAACAAAAAAGCTGTGCAAAAACATTAAAGATATTAAAATATCATTTAAAAAAGCATCAAATAGTTTTGATTCTTATTCTGTGCGCAAGCTTATGGGTACCACTAAAGCAAAAGTTTGAAATTTTATTAGATTACCACAGGAATAATTAATTTTTTTTTTCAATGTTAGATCTTATATTATTGTATTAAAATTGTTACTTGGTTCGAAATAAAAATTGAGGAGTACTTTTTTTTAGTGTTTGTCCAGATCATCCTCAGAACTTTTTTTTTTAGGTACAGATTTTAATTTCAAGTAGAGAATAAACCTAGTTTAAATGATTAAATATTGAATTCTTTTCTTTCGAAGCTATCTGTGTGTATATATATATATTACGTTTATTTTCAGTGGCTTTTATCAGAAACTGCCACAAATTACATCAAAATTTTTTAATTGACTATTTCATTTCTCACAGCAGTATTGTAAGAATTTGGGCATGCTTAGGTGATATTGGGATTTATGTATTTTTTAAGGCAAAAAATGTTTCTTAAAACATCGCTTCAATTTTACTTTATGATGAAAATAGTAGGTCATGTGAAGTAAAGTAAATTGTTGTAAAAATGTCACAATAGATTTACTCTTTCCAATCAGTTTTTTTCAATAGTTGCATTCTTCAGGATCTATAGGTTTTTCATTGAAAAAAAGGCATTGGAGTTAAGTTTGGAATTTTTTCATGAGCCTAGAAAAATACAATTATAAAATTCTTCTTTTTTTTTGTGGCATAAAAAAAATTTATTTAAAAAAACAAATTAAAAAATTTTTGCCTGCGCAAAACTGTAAAAAAATATTTTTATAGTTTCGCGCCAACAACCCGTGATGGGTAAGTTAGCTCAAAACTATAAAAATATTTTTAAGGTTTTGTTGCATTATTGAAAAAAATTATTTTATTTAGTTAAAATTATTAGAAACAAAACCCCAGAAGACCTCCAAAAAAATTTTTTATAATGAATGGAACTTGAAAATGTTACCTAAATTCATACTTATCATAAAAATTTGCTGTTAAGGCTACAGAGCTCAAAGAATAAAATCGAGACAACTAGCCATTATATTTCCTTCATATATATAGAAGGTTTTAAAAACAACATTTTTAAAAATATCTGTATTTTATTACTTTTCGAAAAAAATGTTGGATTTAGATGTTTTTTAAATAAATACATTTTTTAAGGTTGCTCGAGACAATTGAACATTTAATAGTAATATTTTATTATTAATAATAATAGTACGTTTTTCAAAAGTGTCTGAGTTTTAAATGAAGCAAAATTACATAAAAATTTCAAAAATTATAATTCTTTTATAAAGAATGTTATAAAAATTCAATAATCAAAAAATATTTTTATAATGTTTTCTTTCACTTGACCAAAACTTTTTATTAAGTAACTTGTCCGCAAATTTGAATTTTATTTGTTACGCCATCAAAATATTTTTGTAGTATGTAATGATGCTCTTTTTTAAGGTGCGGGTGATAGTGTTGAAAGTAAACCTCTCCTCAAAAAAAAATTTTTTGTGTATATTATTTGATCACTCATACAAATAATGTTTACATAATAAAAACCTTATTTGTGCGCAAAAAAATGTTGAAATCCTTTAATTTTTCTCCACATTGATATAGTAGTGTAGTCCTGTGGTTGTAATAGGTGCATAATTTTGATGCATGTCTAACATAATTGAGGGTTCAATTTCTCCTTAGAGTGCTCATTTTTTTAATTTTAATGTTTTTTCATTCAATAACATTGTAAATCAATATTTGTGCTATATATATGTATATATATATATATATTTATATATATATATATATATATGTATATATTTATATATATATATATATTTATTTATATTTATTTATACAGTACTGTGCAAAAGAAAGTAGCACCTAAGAAATTTTTAAAAAAATGAACATTTAGATAAATATAAATAATATTGAGTTTTTATTAAATTAAACTAAGATATTGTTTTAAATAAAGCTATATTTATTTATTTTAGTTAATGGTTTCGTTGATAATATAATTTCAGCACTAATTAAATACCAAAGATATCAATAAATGACAGAAATCCCATCATTGTTTTACATGAAGAGGGATATAGTCAAGTTAAAATAGCCAAACATATGAATTGTTTGCGAGCTTTAATTTAAAAAATAGTTGAAAAGTATAATGAAACTGGTGATGTAGTGGATAAAAAGAAGTCTGGTTGTCCCAAGAAGTTGAGTCTACGTGATGGACAGTTTTTAAAAATAACAGCGCTACAAAATTGCAAGTAAGTAAGCACAGAACTTGTTTAAGATCTTAAAAGAGCTAGTGGAACTTTAGTACATGCATCTACTGTGCGACAATTTTTAATAAAATCTGAATTAAAAGGCTGTGTAGCTATTAAAAAACCTTTACTACGTATATTTAATAAAGAAAAAAGATTAAAGTTTGCCAGAGAGCACAAAGAGTGGCAGAAAAATCAATGGGACAAGGTATTGTTGATAGACCAATCTAAATTTCAAATATTTGGGACGAATAGACGTCAGTATGTTAGGTGAAGAAAGGGAGAGGCATTGAACAAGCCATGTCTAGCATCAAACATGGTGGACGGAATATTCAAGTTTGAGGGTGTATTTCAATAAAAAGGGTAGGAGGTATTGTTAGAATAACAGAAAAGTTTGCAGGTGAAAAATATAAAAATATTTTACATAATCATACTGTGCCTTCTGGATGACAACTGATATGGGATTGTTTTATCCTACAACAGGATAACAATTCCAAACATACTTGCAAATTAGTTGAAAATTATTTGTCAAATCTGGAAGAGGAGAGAGTGTTTCAAACCATGCCTTGGCCTCCTGAGATTATTTGAATATAATTGAACATATTTGGAACTACTTAGAATGAAGATGGAAAGGTTGCCAAAGAATGTAAATGAGCTTTGGAATGTTCTAAAAGAAGAATGGTATAATATCCCCATTACATTTATTGAAAATCTGTATAAAAGTATAAATAAAAGACTCCAAGATGTTATTGTAAATAAAGGTGGTCACACTAAATATTAAATAAGTTTCTATGTATAGTTATAAATTTAAATGTAATATAATACAAGTTTTTAATAAAACTTATATTATATTACACAATTTAATAAAAAATATGTTTGTACCTAAATTTTTGTTTTAATTTCATTTTGTTTGACATTTTATCTTAAATATATTAAAATTCTCTTAGGTGCTACTTTCTTTTCCACAGTATATATATATATATATATATATATATATATATATATATATATATATATATATATATATATATATATATATATATATATATATATATATATATATATATATATATATATATATATATATATATATATATATATATATATATATATATACTAGTGCAATATTGTACCAGTATTGCACCAGTGTTGCCTGCTAATAGGGGGAGGGAGCTTAATCACAAATCTTTCTCTTATTTCTTGTAGTCTGAACACTGTTTAATAATAATATTATGAAATAACAATAACAATGTTATAATAATTTGAATTGTTAAATACGTAACTCATCGTAAAGACTAGTAAAATTAAAAGTAGAAAATAAAATATAGCAAAAACATAAGTTTATAAAAATAAAAACATTAAAAAATTAGTGTTGTTATTGACTTCAAATCAACTGAAAGTCAACTAGTCAAGAGTCAAAATTAGTTGACTTTGAAAAATCAAATAGTCGATTTAATCAACTATGGAATTTCTACTAATCGACTAAAAGTCGAATTAGTTGAGTAAAAATCTTAAAATCCTTATATCTTTTTATTTGATTAAAATTTTTTATTTTTTATTCTTGTTAGTTCATTTAATAACAATACTATTATAACTATTACCTAGTTCTTTGTTTACTCACCTAAAGTTTTATCTAGTTCATAGCATGATTGCACAGAAGATGATGTGCTGTAATATTTAGGTTGATAGCTGATCAAATTTTGCTTTGAAGCAGTTGACACTATGAGCATTGACAACTTTGCTTGGTAGTGCATTCCATGGGTGAGCAATGTGGTTTTTAAAAAAGTTGAATCAATTAAGGGTATTGTTGTCCATTTCACAATGAAAGCACTTGTGATGACCGTAGCTTGGTGGGATGTTAAGTAGAGCATCATGACAGCTAACTGAGTTAATGTTGTTTTCGATTTTGTATTTCTTGATAAGGCCTTCACGTATATGTCTATCAAGTAGCGAGGTAAGTCCGAGTTTCATGTGTCTCGTAGTCAAAGTGCTTCACTTCGTGTTGTACTTTGGTAGCCCAATTTTAGATGTGTTCTATGTTATTTATGTCTTTTTTGAGGTATGGGCACTTGAGATGAAGGCGTATATAGGTGGTATAAAGCTTTTTCCATATTTTGGTGTCTCTGCTGATGAAAATTTGTTTTAAGATTCCAAAGGCATTATTGGCCTTGGCAGTTGCAATTTTGTTTTGATTCTCATGCTTTAAGTTCTTGGTAATTTGAATGCCTAGATCCTTTTCAGATGTTGTTGACTCGAGTTTGGTTTTGTTGACTTTGCTGTTAGTGTAATACTTGTTCATTGATAAATATGTGGCAAAACACTGAGGCATAGTTCCAAAGTCGTGAGAGCCACATCTTTGGGACTATGCCTTGATCTAATGATTTTTCAAAAATAATGGCAAATAAGGCAGCCGCCACATTGGCACATTCTTTAAGCACAAATTGGCTAATATGGTTACCTCCAGTTGATTTGTTGGCATTGAGAGCAGATAAGTGTTTGTGAACGGAATCATAAGTGAAGATAACGGGGGAGGTTAATGTAGTTGTGCGTTTGATGAAGGGTGGTAAAATTGATCTAACAGTTCAACCTGAATTGAACTGGTTGTTTAGTATAGTGGCCATAAATGTTCAGTTGCTACTTATTTCCCCAGAGGGTGAGCACACAGAATTTATTTGATTGCTGACAGTGCGTTTGCTATTACCATAAGCGTAGAGATGTTTAGGGTTCCATTTATCATATACCATTTATCTATTTTGTGTTTGAATTCTCTAATCGCAGTGCAGGAAGCTTTTTTGGCGAGGTTTTGAGTGAGATTGTACTCTCTGACAAGAGGAACGATTTGCTATTTACTGTTGCAGTTGATGTAGAACTACAAAGAGGAGTTCACAAGTCAGCCTAGGCAGGTTGGTTCGAAGGGGGCACGCTAAATGAATTTGTGGCAGAAGTCAATAAAGTTGTTGCTGATGTTTTGGTAGTAATCAAGGGTATATTGATCTTTAAATATATAGCCAAATAAACTATTTGGCTATATATACCTAAATAAACTTTTGATTATGTATTTCATTAATATTTTTTTGCTTTTGTGTACTCGATGCCTGTGATTTTCATAAATGCAGGGCCGCTCCAATTCGGGGCCCTTGTGCTGAATTAATTTAGGAAGCTCCAAAATCTAAATTTCATTAATAATACAATCACTTGGTAAATATGTTTGTAATGAATTTTTGATATATAGCAAGTATTTAAGGCGCTCCCTAAATTATTGGGGTCTGGGACTAGATTGTCCCATTTTTGGAGCGTCCGTTCTCTCATTGTTTTGCTCCATTATTATTTAAATGATATGATATTCAAAAATAGAAAGCCAATATAAATTGCTTTATTATTTTTTATTACATTTTATTTAAAAAAAATTATATTATTCCCATACTTCGACTAAATCGACTTTTAGTCAACTTAGTCATTAATGTATTAATTAATTTTAGTCGACTCTAGAAGATATATTAGTTGACTTTAATATTATTTATATAGTATTTAATAGTCGTAATAACACTATAAAAAGTATAATCTTTTTTGCACTAAAAAGCAGAAAATAAAGTTCCAATTTAAATTTAATAGTTCAGTAACCTTAAGATTGACAGTATTTCGAAACGAATCTTGTGCAGACCTGTCAATCTTTAATTTATTGAACTAATAAATTTAAATTAAAAAACTAATTTTCCGGTTTTTAGTGCAAAAAAAATTATATTTTTTAGTAGATGTTATTACTACATTTTATTTAGCAAATGTTTTTGTTTTATATTTTATTCATTTTAAATTTAAACAAATATTATTTTCTATGCAGTAAAATCGAAAATAATAGTTTTTTAACAAAATAATGATTATTGTTGAAATAATCATATAATTTCACTTCATTTAAAACCCAACAAAAACATTTAAGTATGTCATGGGCGAGTTGGAGAAATTTTTTACAACCGTAGTTTAAAAAAAATTATGTTTACTTATTTATGTATCTAGGTTTTGCGAGGTGCACATTACGGACGTAAATGCGACATTTGGAGTTTAGGATGTTGCGTCATAGAAATGGCAACCTCTCAACACCCGTGGGGAACTGAGCATAGCGATAATCATCTTGCATTAATGTTTAAGGTATACGAAATTTTATATTATCGCTAAAATAGTTCTTAATAAATAAAATCTCTAACTATCGATCATTGCCATCGTCACGAAGGTTTCTCCCAGCTATGAGTTTGATGGCTCGTTTACGGTATTAGAATAGCAATTCTCTGATTATTTTACAGACGCGTTTACTATTACTTTATTATTGTTATATTAACTATATTATGATTTATTATAAATTTTAATGTGTTATAAGGTTTAATTTGAATCTAGATTGCTAGCGCAAATTGTTCTCCTTCCATACCTCAATCTCTTGGACCCGGATTACGTGATTTGGTACTTAGATGTTTAGAAATCAAGGAGTCTGATCGTCCGACCTCCCATGAGCTATTGCAACATGCAATTTTTCGAATTTAATATCGATTTTTAACAACTTGTAAATATTTACACAACATATTATTTGAAAAACATATTCCACAAGTTTTATTGTGGCAAATTGTTGTATATATACGCATATTTTTATGGATTATACTGAAATGTTTTTATCGTGTAAAAAATTCTGTTCAGTATGAAAAAGAGTATATATAGAATATTATGCTTGGTTGCTTGTTTGAGTCTAAATGCTTTTGTTATAGTAGTATCGATGGAGTTTTTTCCTTTATTTTATTTAATTGACAGTAACCTAATAAATAATAATTTGATTGTCAGATGGTAGAACTGTCCGTGAGTCCCAAAAGCATGAAAAAAAAAAATTCTATGAATATTTCTATCGAGGTAGTATGGTAAAAAAAACATAAATCGTTTCTTTTAACCAAATTTTATTGATTTTTTGAAATTTTTAAGAATTTAGATAATGTATAAAACATTAAAAGTCTCACATTTCGACTACTAAAAAAATAAAAAGGTGCTGTTTTAAGTATTGAGATAATGCTTGATGCCATAAAGCTCAAACTTTCATAAGTTAGCTTAGAGCCAGAATAAAACTCTTTTATATGCAAAACGTGCACTAAGAATTATATCCAATAAAAGCCGCTATACACTCTGCCAACCTTTATTTACTATGTTAAATATACTAAATATCTAACAAATAAATATTTATCATCTAATTTTTATGTTTAAAATTAATAAAAGTATTATTCCAAAAACTTTTAATCGCTTATTCAAAGCTAATCAGAATAAATACTTAACTAGATATTCAACCTATATACAACCCAAAAGTTATTTTGCGGCAACTAAGTTTTCAATTTCAATCAGAGGACCTAAGGCATGCAATAAAATACTCATAACTGAACTTAAAACTCTAACAATGTGTTTAAGGCCAAACTTAGACAGTTAATATTAAAAAATGATTTATTATAAAACTATTTCTGAAATTGCAAAACACACTCATGATTGATCTATTAGTTAAATGAAAAGTATATTAATTTTAGAAAAGCTTGAGTTAAATGCACTTTTCAAATTTATTTGTGTCTTTGTTGTTTAATATGCGTTGATACTATTTTTATTTTTTGATCCTGATTGATTTTTGTTTTGTGTTCTGAAGTTTAGTTTTATTTATTACTTTACCAATTTTACATTTATTTTATTTAGTTAACGGAATTGCTTATTTTTAAATTAAACTTTATATTTACAGAATTTATCAAGGGGCTTGGCGACAATATTAGTCTTCTTCTCGTCCCTGCTACCTACATATATCTTGTTATTAACATACGGATTGTATATATTTATACGACAAAAAAAAAAAAAGAAGAAAAAAAGTTTCGAATAGGGTAGAGCAGGGCTAGTTGAGCATAGGGGCAAGTTGGGCTATTATAATATCTCAAAAACTACGCATCACATGACAAAACTCTAAGGGTTGAGTTAGGGAATTAGAATGTTAACACAAAGCGCAGCAAAAGATTGCTGAAAAGTTATTGAGTAAGATACACGGGCACTTTTTCTATTTTGGACCAAAAAAGTAAAAAAAAATTTTTTGCTATTTTTTTTCTTGTATGCGTATGAACTTTTTTATCTGCCATCACTTAAGTGATGATAATTTACCAATTTATCGGACTTTTGATTAACTGTTTTTTCTTAAGTCTTACTGTTCTTTTTAAAACCTAACTAATGCGTTATTACCCGAATAAAACTAGTAATTTTATTCGGGTAAATCGGGCTTCAGAGTTCAAGATAGTTGTATATAATAATATTTCTATATTTTATGACACTTTCTTAATATATAAATTTTTCTTTTCTCTTACTTACGTCATTAAATGGTATAAAATAAAAAGTTTATAAACTATACACACGCTTACTGTTATGAAAGTTTTATTGATGATTCACCCAAGTTTCGTACCATATATATTCTTTATTTGCTGATTTTTTAACTTACCACACAACTGCTCAACTTCCCCTGCTGGGGCAGATTTAGCAGCTCCACAAACTCTAAACAATATCTTCTTAAAAAAATCAAAAGCTAAACCTTTTTCTTAACAAATTTTTAACAGGTTAAATCATCTTTCAAATATTGAAAAAGTTTTGTAAATCCGACGCACCGATCTAGAGATTTAGTAAAAATTGTTCGACTAGCCCCGCTCTACCCTATTCAAATTTATGATTACAATATCAGGCTGAAAATTTTAAAAATCATACCATTATAAGGCAGAAGAATTAGAGCAGATGCTATTAAGTAATTTAAAATAGTTAGTGGAATAAATTTAGTAACATTTAATAACCTTAATCAATCTGGACCCATTAATGTACCAGGACCGGCATCCGGATATAAATAAAGTTTTGACAAAAAATTAGTTAGGAACTGTAAATTGCGAAGTAATTTCTTTAAAAATAGACTAGCATCATGGATCAAACTCTCTAACTCAGTTGTATTAGCAAAAAATGTGCTAAAATTTCAAAAAAAAAAACAACTACTCAATAAAAAACAACGAAAAGGCCAAAAAAAAAATGCTATGAACTAAACTTGGCCCTTTACACGATTTTACTATTATCTTTATCTCTTGCTATAGTTAATACCAAAGTACGCGGATAATAAAGACGTTTTCAGAATGAGTTTGTTTTTTAAATTTGGATAACTGGTTCCCAAGTTATGACAATTTATGTTGGGCTCAACAACACATATTTTGCGTCAAGATTTGTTGAGTTTTCCTTAAGGATTTATGGCACCAAATTTTGGTATTAGATTTATTTTTCAAATGCCACCAATGAGAAAGAGTTTTATTGAAGAACTTATGCTAAATTATCTATATTGTTTTCTTTTTTTACTGATGAATCAAAACATTTAATTCTAAAAATTTTTATTGTCATATCCGGGATCCTTACCCCAGGTAAGGATCCCGTTTGCCCCATTTGGGGCAATTGGGTTAAAAGCTATAAAAGTTTTAAACCGTTTTTTTTGAAACCGTTTTTTTAAAACCGTTAAAATTAACTTTAATTAAAGAAAAAGAGCTTTTTCAAACTGTCAGAGTGAACAAATTCATTTACATTTATAAATATCAATAAAATACATGAAAAAGTTGAACAGTGACTATTATTTTTTCCTTAAAATAACGGCCTGAAAGCGAAACATTTCTAGAAAAGTGGATATTCATTTATACTTTCACAAGGATCAAAAGATATTATTTATGAAGTAGAGAGTGTTTACATAACAGAACCGTGTTTTTCAAAACAAAGAAAATCTTTTGCAAAACTGGGTGATAAGATGAAAAAGAAGAGGACACAGGAACTTCTCAATTATATTAATATTATCAATTTAATTATTTAATTATCAATTACAACTTTACCACTAATGAGTGCCCAGAGTAGCATATTAGCCAGTTATTGGGTTACCTCTTATATAGAGTTAACACACAAAATAATAAAAGTATTGCTCGTTTTGGAAATGCTATTTTTACAACCCATGTGGAAATAACTGATATCTTTAGCATAGATGAATCCATTGCTTTAATGCATTCCCTTACATTAAGTAAAGAACAAATGAGAAAATTAAGATTTCTTTTTGCTTCAAAAAGCATATATTTTCCGAAAACCAATGAATTGCTAGAAGGAAGAAAAAAACTGCGCCCAACAATTAGTAATATTTCGACTGGAAGAGGTGTTTCTGTTCAATATAAAGAACTTGTAAAAATGACAACTGATTTTTTTTTTAAGTATAGTTAAATATTCTTTTATTCCAGTAGACGGCAATGAGTATCAAATGTATTTTAAGGATGGTCATGATGGAACAGGGCAACTAGTATCGATGAAATCAAAAGAAATGATTGAAAGCAAGTCAAGTACGTTTCAATATGATCTTATTCCTCTGAAACTAATTTGCCATTGAGATAGTAAAAATATGACCCTGTGGCAAAATTATTCACCAAATGCATCGAGATCATTACATCCTGTGTTTTTGATAAGAAAAACAGAAGCAATCAAACTTTGCTAGATCTTATTATCCCAACTACTGATAACGCACAAGAAGAGTGAAATGCTAAAGGAATGTGTTGTCTGTTTGGGAAAAAATATATCAATATTAAAATTTATATTCAAGATACAATGAAGGATTTAAAGTTTAAACAACTCTTCAGCGGACTAGGAGGTGCAGATTGTATACTTTGCAAAACAAGAACTACGGAATGGACAGATATTAGGAGAGTTAGTGAAGGATTTCCAATTGATTGACCATCAGAATAAACTTGGGTGCTATAAAAAAAGCTAGTTGATAAGGATGGTATCATTCCTACTAAAACTGGGGATTTTGCAATACGAAAAGGACTGACTAAAAACCGCAAACCAAATTTGATTAAAAAGCATATGTATTACACATTCATATATAAATAGCACTATCTGGTTTTTAAAACTACTTTATTGGTGTCATATAGATTATAGAATTTGGGTTAAAAAACAGGACCTTGGTAATGCAAATTGATAATGCATACGTAATGGAAAAGACAGGGTTATTACTAAAACAAAAGAAAACACTGGGCTGCAATTAGATGTGTGTTGTAACTCTGGTAAGAAGGAAGGGACATCTACAACAGGGTCACTAGATCATAAATTTTTCCTGAAGAATTAATTTCTACCATAAAAGATCTATGCTTTCCTATGTTACTACTACATTCTCAAATCAGTATAATACTTCGTATAGTATCTTGTCAGCGTAAAATTAAAATGGACAAATTTCAGGAGTTATGCAATAATGCTACACATAACATTATTACAAATATGCCATGGACACAAATTAACCACACTCTTTATGGAGTCCTTTATCTTTCAACTGAGTTAATAATTCTTAATGATGATTATGGTAATTTATTGGAGGAAAGTCTAGAAGCAAACAACAAAGATATTAGAAACTATTTAAAACTTCTTTTTCGTAAGACATCGCATCTAGAACAACTTACAGATGTGATGAGTCGTCTTTTAGAGAAATCGGAAACTTGTGTTTTAAACCAAATTATCCATTCGCATCCTCCAAAGTTATGCCAAGATTGTGGTTCAAATGAGCTTACAAGCAGATCTCATGAGCGTATGTTTTCAAAACCATAGAGATATTTTGATGATATATTTGAAAACCTTATTTATGAATAATTATAAAGTTATTAACATTTTTTACTATTTTGACTTTTCATCTTCAAATATATGTTGCAAGTTCAAATCATTAGAACTCTATCCTTACAATTTTATTATACTAACATTATTTTAAATCCAAACTTGACAGAATACTTGTTTTTAAATACTTCTTATCAATAGAACAGTAGAAACCAGACCCCCAAATTATATAAATTTTTGAATTTTCTTTTCTTTAAGTATATCTAATAAATTACTTTTTTAATTGTCATATAAAAAAAATTTAACTTTGAGTGTTTATCAAAAAGTACCAATTTATCAAAAATGACCAAATATGGTAATTTGAACCCAGTCCACAAATTTAGTTTAATATTAAAAATTTTAATTTTCCTATAACAAGTAAAAAAAAAAATTTTCTAAAAAGTCCTCAATGAGTTTTCTAGGATTTCTTAATCATTAGTTATGATCCTATTTCCAAAGCTTTGCCTTCTGGGCCCACTGTGCAAGTTAAGCCTATTATATTTCAGCCATAAAAAGAGTTAAAAGTAGTAATTTATATGGAAATATATATAAACAAACAGTCATCAAACTAAAAAAGTTCGTTTCTACGAGCCGAATCTTTTCTTAAAAATTTTATTTTCTTAAATGTTTACTGCGCTTGCGTATAATATCTTGTCCCTTCTAAACAACCGTCTTTATATCACAGCAATACAATACAAAAGTTTTAGGATTTGAATGTATTGTTAGAACAAAAACAATACAATAATTATTGTAACTGTTTTCATCACAGCAATACAATAACAATAAATAGTGTTTTAATTACATATCTGGTATTACAATACAATATTATTGTATTGTAATGTGTTATCGTATTTAATTTTTACAATTACAACAGTCCGAACCCTATACCTTCACATCAATCAACAAGTTTTTAAAACATGTGTCAAAAACTCAAAATGTTTCTAAAACATTTGTGGTCATTCCCAATTATTTTTTTAAAAGTTTAATTTCAGCATATATTTTGTAGCTAGCGTTTAATCACTTGGCAACTTTTGATTTATTAATTATCTTGCTTTAAACTTTGATTTTTTTTTACTGTTAACGTATCCGTACAAAATGTTGAAAATCAAAAAGAGAAAAACGAAAAAGAAAAATTAGCTAAAACATTCGTAGGTCTGTTTACCTGCTTGCATCGCCTTTAAGCTATCTACCTAGAAACCAACTTCCATCAAATAGACTTCTATTTGATGGAAGTTGGTTTCTAGGTAGATTTAGGTTGGTTTCTGGGTAGATTTAGGTTGGTTTTAAGGTAAGTTCTTCGATATTACTTGTTTAAACCTATTAAAACAAACTTTTCATACTCTCAAACACGGAAGGATGTTATATCATATAACATCCTTTCATGCTTGAGAACATAAAAAGTTTGTATATAATTTATATGCAAAGGGAAAGACAAGTTTTGTTATTCAAATACCGAAAAATACTGTTCACTCCGACAAATTGTAAATATTTGGAAGTCTGCTGGTTTCAGTAATTACTTGATTTCTGAGAGAAGTATAGTGGAAAAGTTTAAATCTCTATACAGCAAATACAAAATTTTGTGCAACAGAAAAATCTTTCAAATCAAAAAGCAATTTTCCGAACGCCACAAAAATTACTTTTACAATGCGGTGCAATTGCTTGACATCAGAGCAAAAAACTTTGAGAAGAAATTGAGACACAACGAATCAATGCCTTGTAATACTTCTGCTTTACAAGAGGATTTGACCTTCTTAGATGATCAAAGGTATTTTTTGTTCAAACTTTTTTGCGAAGATTTAATCTATTGAAATGAGAATTTTTGAGAAATTTTGTTTTTTTACTTAAATTTATCTTACACTAAGTGTTTTAACAATTTTTTGCACAGAACTAACAGAAATATGATCATATCTTTTAAAATTGACACAGAGCTTTAAGCAAGCTTTCAGAGAAAGATTGATAGGTGCAAGAGGAAAGAAGAATACAAAGATCGAACACAGAAGAGCAACGATTCAATAATTCGTGATTATAAAGAGGAAATTAGTGAAAAAAGCAATGTAACTCTAACTTTTTAGGAGGAACCTACAGAACCTAAAAAACAAAAGCTAAATCCCAATTAGATAATATCAAAATATAATTTGTTTAACACATAAAAATATTTATTTCAACTTCTGATTAAATAAAAAAAAAAGAATATAAACAATTTTTTCTAATAATGCACGGGCAGTTTTGGTAGAATTATCAATTTTTTGAAGTAAATGGATAACTGAGCTAAAAATCTTTATATTAATTTAGATGCTGGAAGTGTAATTGCTGATTCGGAGGTTTTTGTCAAAAATAAACAATGTTAACTTTCACGAAGAAAACTCAAAAGGTAGACATCAGTAAAGACCAGCATACTTTAGAGTAGAAAAGGAGATAATCAGTGAGGGTCTCATTGCAGCTGCAACTTCTACCAGTATAAGTGTTGGTCTCAGTATTCGAGATCAAGCCCTTCTTATTGCGAGCGTAGTGAACTAATTAGGAGGAGATGTTAAACAACTAAATTTAAGCAGAGAATCTGTCAGAAGGCAACTTTACAGATTTTTAGAAGAGGAAGAAGGCCAGATACGTAATGAATATATTGATTTAATGGCTAATAATATTTACAATTTGATGTTAAAGTTTTAAAGCATATTCAGGAGGACACTAGACAGGCAACCAGTGGCGGACATTTTGGGGCCCCAGGCAA
The DNA here is from genome assembly GCF_038396675.1 of Hydra vulgaris. Taxonomy (NCBI): domain Eukaryota; kingdom Metazoa; phylum Cnidaria; class Hydrozoa; order Anthoathecata; family Hydridae; genus Hydra; species Hydra vulgaris. The sequence goes on from NC_088933.1 coordinate 11,212,319, forward strand.
ACCTTTGTAAAGGGTCCCCCTCCCAAGTCTGCCTAAATTACGGTTAATCAATTCTGGTCTTTGAGACAAGATTTGATGGCTTTACAGCCCTGCACGTTTTACTCGTTTATCTGCTCCAACACACCTGATTTGAATGAATGGATGATTTTCAGGCTTCTGCAGAACTTGGAAGAGATAATTTACTGACTGAATCAGGTGTGTTAGAGAAGGGAAAAAAGTAAAACATGCAGGGCTGTGGACCTTGAGGACTGGAATTTATTATTCCTGGCCTAAAAAAACCAATAGGCCCTGAGGGTCAAAGGTTTTCATTTTCATATTCCAATGCTGTGAACCATACCATAAAATCAACAGTTTTTTCTCAACTTTAATAAGGTACAATTACTTATTAAAATTGTTTTGCAAAAACTTTTGTTTTATTATTGCAATAAAAAAGCTATTAATCAAGTCTTTGATCAAAATTCAATAACACTAACTAAGCACAGAAGACTAGAGATGTGAACAATATAGTAAGAGTATAATATTTTCCTAAATTAGAAGATTTTTATAACTTTAATTATTTTAGCTATTACATATTCTGTAACAGGGAAAAGTTGTCAGATAAATGTGAAAAAGTCTGTGTTTGAGATGCAGTACTTGGAGGTGACTCTGGCCCGATATGAATAGCAAGATATCCAGACAAGAAACGCTCTTGTCTGGATATCTTGCTAAAAAGTTAAAGTTCTAAAGTTAAAATTAACCATTTATGGCTAATTTTAACTTTAGAACTTTAGCTTTTTATAATATCTTATATTAATAAAGTATAAAACTGGTAGTTTGTGCTTAAGATATGAATGAATAATCTCTGTCAACTCTCTAAACCAGGGGTTTTCATCTGGCAGCCTGCGGGCCTAATCCAACCCGACCTGGTGGCCCAGACCTTGCGGGCTGTGTGAGGCATGCGGGCTGCCAGTTGAATACCCCTGGTTTAGAGATTAATCGTGAGATTTGTATGGTAACAATTTGTACTCACTGCTCTTCTGTTATGTGTGGTTAAAAACTGCATCTGAAAACTACATCTCCCTATTTCTGTCTCCACTTTTATTCCACTTTTCCTGGAAGGTGGGTGTATTCTTCTCTTTGTCCCTTTTTTTCTCGTCCTTTCCCTTATTCATTCTCTATGCTTTTGTAACTGAACTCCTTTTCGTTTTTTCATTATATTTCCTTTAAGATCTTTTTTGTTTGTCTGTTTCAAGTGTATTTTTTTTAGTAATACTGTATTTAGTTATTCAGCTTTAACAATATTCTCACTTTTGAGCTAGCTGGCACAGCTGACATCACTTAGGGGTCACCCATAAATGATGTCAGTGTTTTTTCTCAATTTTTCGACTCCTCCTCCCCTTTTGTAAAACTCTGTCAATTTTTGCCCATTTCCCCGTTATATATGATGTCAGTTTTTGTGTACTCCCCCCCCTAAAAAACAAAAAAAATGCTTAAAAACCATTGATTTTTTTTCTGACTAAATTATACATTTATATAATAGTAGATCTCATCAAATTATATTATATAATAGTCGATATCTTATTAAATATTCAACTAAGCAAACAGTGTTATATATCTTTAATATAATCTTCCCATGGGTTGTTGAAGTGATCATCGATTGAAACAATAGGTAGTTAATGCTCTCCGCGCTCTAAAAGGATATCGTATTCTTGAGGTACAATCAAATTCGTTGCGTCAACTTCATTTTCATCTAACCATTCAGAAGTTTCCAAACTCTTCTGCAAGGCGATGACTACCAAAAATTTTGTCTGACGTTTGGCAGCGATACAAACAGGTTGGACCCTTTTGATTAGAGGGAGTGTTATAGCAGAAAAATGGATAGAAGCGTACTTTTTCAACATAGTTTGAGAGGCAAAGTAGATATTGCACTTTTTACAGATTCTATCAGCTAGGCTAGACTGAATTGATCGACAAAACGCATCATACGGCAAAATTGGAAATTCTTTGGCAGTATGAGGAAGAATACTTTCAATGTTTGATGCAATGAGCATAAAGACGGATGATGGAAACAATTCTTTTGCTCCTTCTGAGACATCTTCTGCTTTGAGGCCATCTCTTGTTTGGTTGATAGGGACAGGTGGCGGAAGAAATTTAGCTCTCATCAGAGTAAAGTAAGAGCTTCTAATAGTCCGACAACAAGAACGATTTTCACATTTCACAATTTAAGTAAAATATTTACTTGTACGAAGAGGATCGGCAATCCAACGTTCATCTTGTAATAAAAGGCTCCTTGACTCTAGCTTTGATTTGTCTGAATCAATATACTCTGCAATGGTCGGATAACCGTCAATTTCTAGATCAGACTAAATATCAGCCAAAGCCAGTCAAGCAAAACCAAAATTCTGTTTTTCTAAATTTTCATCTATTGCCCTGCCTGATTTAAAAAGATATGTTGGTTATTATAGGTTAAAATTATATTAATATTTTTACAAATTAACTTTTGTCAATGTAATTACCTTGAGAATCAAGATGAGTTCCGTAATGTTTGTGCGGAAGAATCACCCCAGATAATTCTTTACTTAAAGTTGCCATTCGTCGCTCAGCTCTGCTGAATGTACAGCGGCCTGGAGCGTTCGTCATGATGAAAAGAGCGTCAAGGTTATTCTTCAAAAATGGTGAATCCCAATTTCAATTACTTTCTGGTATCTGGGATTTCTTTCGGGCCCTCCATTGACGCTAAACACAACGATATGCTTAACCATATTAGTTTGAGGATCTCTGGTAATAGAGTCGAATTCTTTGATATCCAAGAGCCGGTGAAAGTCAAATCCATGAGCGAAGGTGGTCGAGGATGCGTGTTTTCCTGATCGAACAGCAATATAGGTAGGTCCAGAATAAGTAACAGCATCTGTTTTTCCGATACCATCTTTTTTGATCGTATTTCCAGCGTATACAGATGATATATGCTTGTGTTTAGCAGCAACGATCCAGTCGTGGTCCGGGAGAGTTACCCGGTACTCCAAATGCATCAACATTAGCGCCTGTTTTTGGCTGCTGTGATTCCAATGGCACTCTAGGCTTGTCGTCTTGGCTAATGAAACACACTTCATCTGGCCCTAAAATAGAACAAACTTCTTCCACATATTTTATAGTTAAACTGCAAAAGAGTCCGTCAACATGTTTTAAATGAATTTCATTCTGACGACTGATCAATCTAACAGGGACTGTTTTGACGTGCCTTTTGCCTTCTAATGTTCCGTAACTTCTCGGAAGTAGACTAGTATAGAGTGCGCTCTTGCTGATTGCAAATCCAATTTTGTTCATCTCGGATGTCAATTCGTCGAGAGTTTTAATGCTCTAAATAATAAAGAAATATATTTGGATATAATTAACTGTTTTACAGAAAACGGGATTTATTTCGTAAATTATATTCAAATCAAATCTTGAAATTAGTTGTTCACATTTCAAGGATATTTGCAATAAGGCAAGTACTAATTAAGAGTAAAATTCTAACAAATACGATATTAACAAACATAGCCAAGCTATCATTACCCGAAGAACCTCTGACCGACGTCTTTCATCAGCGGACGAACCATGGAGCGCAAAATCCATAATCGCCTTCAAAAGAAGAGGTTGATCTACTTCTAATGACGGTCGACCAGGTTTCTTTCTGATTTTTAGTTTTTCTTTGACTTCTGGATGCTCCAAGCAGATTTCCTCCATTCTAGCTTTTTTCAGTTCTCAAATTTTCTTCTGTTGAGCTTGATCATACTTTTTTTTGGCCAGTTCTTTACATAGATGAGCTAGTTTCTTCTTTTTCTTTTTCAAATCATCCTCTTCAGCTTCAGTAATGAATCCACTTCTCTTTCTAGTCTTCGGTCCAGCAACTTCACAATTTAAAGCTGTAATCTCAGAATTGAGTCAATCTTGAGCCACTGTTCTTGCATTTTTTTGATTTTTCGTGGTCAACAAACTCAAAGTTAATGCACTTTGTTGATCATCAATAACAGATCGCTGATTGGTGGGCTCAACAAACTGTGAGGAATTCTTGTCAAATTCAAGGAGAGTATACGTGGGGGCAGACTGTTTTTGAGTATTGGTCCAAAATGATAATTGCTTGCTCTTGAACTTCATTGCCTTTTCATTAAATAAATTGATTAAATAAATTACTCTTGATTCAAGATCCTTATGCACCAGTTTCTCTTCTTTTAATGAATTCCATATACTATGGACTTTTTGGATACTAGCCTTTTTTTATCGGGATGAGCATTTCCATACGAGAATATCAATAAGTTAAGTAATGCGGTTTTATCCATATTTTAATATTGATTTATTAGTATTGTTTACATCACAATCAGAATAATAATTTTGCTCATCGTTAGCGCAAGCTTTTTAAAAGAATTTCTTCAACCTGCTAGGGAGAAATTAGCGTTTTGAATTTTCAATAGACTTTTATTGTTTTTATTGGATCACGTTTTACAATCAACTAGGGAGCAATTAGATTTTCGTATTTGAAATAACGACAATTTAATTTCAAAAAATGACAAATTTATGAGTTTACTTTTATGACTTTACTTTGAACCACATTTCATAATCCGCTAGGGAGCGAATAACGATTGTGAATTTTATATACAAAGAGTTAATATTTCTAACATAATTTGATTCGCAGTCAAATGGTAATATATTAATAAAACGATAGTAATTTTTATTTTACGTCAGTAGTTGTTATCTATTTAATGTTATATTATATTATAATATTATATTAAAAATAATTTAATAAAGTATAATATCAAATTCTCCGCATTTAATATTAATTTCCCCACAAACAGAACATTATTTCTATACTATTTGGTAGTTGTAAATACCATTAAAATCTGCTCATTAAAACTAAAAAAATAATTTAAATTGACATCATTTTGGCCTCAACACCTCCCTCCCCATTGTCAATTAGTGTCAAAATTTCCAGCACTCCCTCCCCCCCCTATATTTACTGACATCATTTATGGATGACCCCTTATTAAACTTAACAATATTCTCACTTTTGAGCTAGCTGGCACAGTTGACATCACTTATTGAACTTAACCATGCGGGCTTTGGCCTCTGCAAACCTTTGTATAAGTGTATCCATGTCCATTGTTTTCCTGACCTCATGTTCAATGGCAATGACAACAAGGGAAGACAGCCTGTCCTATAGCATGGGTGATCTCAGGTATGTTTTTAGTTGTTTAAATACTGAGAAACTTCTTTCACCTGAAGCTACAGTCACAGGGAGGGTGAGTAGCAGTCTTAGAGCTATACTTAAATTTGGATACAAGTCAAGCACATTCTGTTAATATATATAATCTAACATCTCAAATGGTGTTAAGATCTGTGAGGGGAAGGATCTGACAGCCCCCATTACTTCCATTTTCAGGTCCTCTGCATCAACATCTCCCATAGCCTCCTCCAGTCTGTGGCAGCATTCACCCAGCTTTCTTTCCTGAGCTGTGTTTCTCAGTGACTCAGTCGAGTAAAGGAATCCATATAAGTCAAAGAAAGCCCTGTAGGTGAAAGTAGCCCTGAGAAAATCTCTCCCTTAATGTGACTATAGCTGTGTCAACTAAGAGGAGAAAAAAGTCTCTTTTGAAGCGCTCCTCTGGAGTTGAAAGTGTTTCTTCTCTCCCATTATACTCAAACTGCCTCTTTGCTTTTTTCTGTCGCTTTTCAGGCCAGCTCATCTCCACCTCAAGTATTCTGCAATCTCCTTAGCATCAGTTTTTGCAGCATTAAATCCATTCTTTCTGAAATATTTAAGATATTTTAATACAGACAGTATTTCTCTTCTTACTGTTTCAATGGATACATTGGGGCTCTGCAGGATCTTACTGAATCTGTTTATTTGATACAATACATTATACCAAACAATGGTACTCACCAAGAAAGGCATTTTTGTTATGTCCTTGCAGAGGCTGTCAGCACTTGATGCACACTCTGCATCATTTTTCTCTTGTGCATACTCTTTCAAAGCAGTTAGAGCTTTCACAATGTCTGTGAGCTGATAACGTACTGCTTTCACAGCCTCCACCCGACACTCCCATCTTGTTGTGGACAAAACCTTGATAAAAAATCCTTGTACATGCTGCAGGAGAATTGTCCGCCGATGAACAGACCCACTAAACAAAGTCTTCAGCCTTTGCAATAACTCAAAGAAGTTAAGAGATATCACGGAAGACTTGGCAGCATCACCAACCACTAAGTTTAGGGTGTGGCTTCCACATGGCACACACATGGCTTTGTTGTTAACTTCTAGGACTCTCTTCTGAGCTTCCTGGTGTTTCCCTTGCATATTACTTCCATTATCATAGGATTGTCCACGAAGGTCAGAGATGCCCAAGTGCAGTTTGTTGAGGTGTCCCTAAAAAAAGTCTGGCAGATCTTTCCCAGTAGTGTCCTCGGCCACAAGAAAACCCACAAAATGTTCATGGATTGTAACTCCCTTTGTGAGCTCACAGTTTACAATGCGTAACACTACTGAAAGCTGTTCAACATGGCTAATATCTGGTGTGCAGTCAATGATAACAGCATAGCATTTTGCCTTTTTGACTCGCTCTACAATGACACAGTGACACTCTGTATAATAACTCTTATTAACTCATTTTGGATGGTCTTGCTCAGGTATGTATCAGAGAATTCTTTTTCCTGGATTCTCCTTAGATGCTCCTCTATCAACGGGTCAAACTTGGCCAGCAATTCTACTTGGCCCAAAAAATTGCCATTGTCATGTTCATACAACTTTTCTCTGTGACCTCTAAAAGCAATACTTCGCTCTGCAAGGTGAGTTACAATAGCAACTAATCTTTTTAAAATTTCTTTCCATCTTGTAACTTCAGCTTTTATTATACCTTGGCTCGTCTAATCAATGGTTGTGTTGTTTGAAACCTCTCACTCATTTTTTCATGTTGTTGATGTGTTCATCAGACTTCTCGTGGTGCTTAAGATGCGAGTGGATATTTTTCCAGTCGCTGAAACCACTGGAACTCAATTGGGCTTTTCCAAACAGTCTACAACAAAAGCATACAGCTGAGTTGTTTGCTCTATTTTAGATTGCCAAGGATCGTGTAATTTTCTCTCCGTTTTTCATTGCCATGTGATAATAATGTGATGTAAATCTGCGGCCATCTGGATTTCTAGGGAAGTCGATGTCAAGCTGAACAAGATCTTTTTGAACAATAGAGCATCGTTCTTTGTCATTCAAGTCTTTTGGCCACAATGTTGGATCAGCTTCCGAAACACAACCACCAGACAGTAAAGGGACTTCCTGATTTACAGCGTCACCAGGCTAAAAGGAAAAAGAAGACATTGTTGAAGTTTTAACTGTCAAATATTTTTGTAAAATGGTTAAGAAAGACAATTTTCATGAATAACATTGTAGAATATTTTAGATCTGTTCAATGTATGGCCCATAACATTTATTACATGTCTGTGAAGGCTACAAGCCATCCAAGTCTCCATAATCCAGACTGAAGGTTTTGACTTCTTTTTAAACCTTAAGACTTACACAAAATGACTCAAATAATGCTACTTTTCATTTAACAATTCTAACATTTTAGATAATAATTAAATTTACTACTCCTTGCCTTTTAATTCTGTTTTTTTAAACTAACAATGACATTTCTTTCAAAAGCAAACCAGTTAACATAAAAATATTTTTTGCATTATACTGACAGCTACAAGTTGTACTTTGTATTGCAATTAATGGAGGTAATATGGGGGAAATGATGAAACAATGAGAGTTGAAGTTTTAACAGTCAAATATTTTTGTAAAATGATGAGGAAAAATATTTTTCATGAATAACTTTGTAGAATATTTTAGATCTGTTCAATGTATGGTCCATAAATCGTAACTTGAAATATTTAAAAAATGTAATAAACAAGCAGGGTTGGGAGCTAAAGTAGGTAAAATATCAAAATCTCCTCTATCTCTACTCGTTTAAGTCAGAAAAGTTACAGACCGAGTATCGTTTTAATATTTTGATACACTACATAAAAGATGAAATAGTGATTGTCTCAGCTAGTTACTGTCAGTGAGGGTCTTTTTTACATAAGCTTAATCTAAAAAAAAATTCCTAAAATTCTTAAATACATCTACGTAAACTGTAATGTACATCCTTCTATCATCAAACCTCATCTTCTGAATTCATACCTCATCTGAATTCGTCTTGAAGCACCACTGCCTCGGTGGTGCTTCAAGACGAAGAGGAGAATTTACAAGATGAGGTATGATGATAGAAGGATGTACATTACAGTTTACGTAGATAAAATCGTATGTACTTTATGGACGACACCTAAAGGAGATTTAGAAAAAAAATGTTTGTGCACCTTACTTGTTTATGTTTTGATAATCAAAAAAATTAAATGATTAAGCTTTTTGCAGTGGAAATTTTATAGTAACAATTGTTATCAAATATTTTATAAATTTAATCTCTTTAGCAGAAAATAAAAGTTTACATTAAGATTAAGTCAAAGATTACTAATAAAATTAATCAACTCATAAACATATATTTTGGATCACTGTTTTCTCTGGTTTATGCATTATCAAAAATCTTTCTAGAATACTGTCTATGCTTGTTCATCTTGCACCTATTTGTGCAACATCAACCTCTACATTTGTATCCTGATTGTCTGATTTCGTCACCTGATTTGTAAACGCAAAAAACTAGGGTATAAGAGTTAGCTTTTTAAATGTAAATTCATAAATCTCTATATTCTGTAAATTATAAATCTTTATAAATCAATAACTGGAGTTACACAGAACAACTTTAAATATAGTGTAGATTAGGGTAATATGAGCACCTTGGTAATATGAGCATACTTAAAGATTTCTTAAATGTAAGCAGTAAAGTTAAAGATGCTTTGTATTTTTTGAATCGACTTTATGTGATGATAACAGAAATCAGTACAATTAGCGTAAGTTTAAATGCAGTAATTAGCGGCTATCATCTAATTAAAACGCTGTTAAATTTTTTGCGCTGATAAAATATTATTATCACGCATCAATAAATCTGTGGCGCGAAATTTCGGTACCAAGATAATGAAATTAATTTTTTCATTAAGAAAAATATGTTTTTGCTAATAATCTAATCCATTTTTGTTCTAAAAACAATGCATAGAAACATTTAGTTTTGACTTTTTTTAAAGATGCCATTTTTGTGTAATATGAGCATGCTCAAATTACCCAGTGTTTTTCATTGAAATTACCTAGTTTAAAGTCCAAAAATGGCAGTGGTTTTAATTGCTTTTTGAATAAAAACAAAACATAGTAAAAAACTTTATTAATATTAACAATACTAAATATTTTTCTGTAATTTAAATTCAAAAAATTTGATTTTTAATTGTTCAAAGGTTTGAGTTAATAAAATTGAAAAAATTCGAACTGATTTTTTTTTTCTTTTCTTTTCTTTTGCGGAAAACATAGTAGTATTATTTCAACAAAAAGTTAAAATTTAATCTTTTAACGATAAGTTTTGTTTGTAACAAATCATTATATTCCGAAAATTCTAATTGTCACATTGGTATTTTTTTACTTAATTAATGTTAATTTTTTGAGCTGGTTTAAAGTGCTCATATTACCAAGTGGTCTGGGTAATATAAGCACTTTTGCTACTTTTTTAAAACCTCTGTGTTTTTAAGAAAAAATTTCGGATGCCAAAATATTTACTTGGATCATAAGTATTGATCCCTAAAAATCGTTTATTAGCAAAAATTTTGGATCCAGCATAATTATTTTTTTAAAATATTCCAATTTTCGCTTAAGGTGCTTAGATTACTCTAATCTATCTTAGATGATTTTTTGAATGGAAGTTTCCAAAATTTCCTGTACCATCCATGTCAATTTTGGACATTAAAAAATTAGTAACGTCGCGACATAACATATGCAGTGGTTTTTACCAGCTCTGTTCGACCAATTTTCTTTAGCAAATGTAACTAAATTAAGCTAAAATGCATCTAAATTAAAAAAATAAATATTTAGTTATTAAACCTCTTGATTATTACAAAGATGAATACCTACAGTTACAATCATACAGGCGTTTACAAAATGAATTTAAACTGTTTATAAAACTTACGAAAAAAGTTCTTGCAGCAGGACTTTCATAAGGAGAGACTAGCAACTCATATTTTTTAACTGTGTCAATGTCGCTATTAATAGTTTCTAAAACATCGGAATCCATTGATTTGTTGGCATATAGGAAGGCAATAGGAGCTTTTTAACTTCCATGAGTTAAAATGGCGCACCCGACACTCATTTTGCTTTCAGTTCTTGTAAGTATGTGAACCTTGAAAACGCATTTAAATAAAATTTAATTATTTAGCCAATAAAAAATAATTTTTAATGAGTTTTTTATTTCGTTTTAATTATGCCTATTTAAACCGCGTGACTTATATTATTATATTATAATATACGTTTATTAAACGTCGATCAAACGTATAGAATAACGTCTTATATTGGTCAATATTGTAAACGTTTGATCGACGTTTAATAAACGTATATATTAAAAGATTTAAAGCGTAGATTTTAAATCTATAAATATTGACTAAATATTGACCAATTCTGAACCAATCTGTTTTTACTGGGTTAGTATTGGGTTAGTATAGTATACTAGTTAATATATTATAGTATATTAGCATAATGGGTTAGTATATAAATGGATTAGTAATTAATATAATCGGGTAGTACAATATAGTATATTAGTTTAGTCTCGTATACTGGGTTAGTACTGGGTTTGTAAAATATACTGGGTTAAGTAGGAGGTTATTATGCTGAGTCGGGTGACACAAAATAAGGTCGAAAAATGAAATTTTTCAAAAATTAATAACTGCAGTTGCATATCCTGTTCTACAACATTCAGTTAGTCTAAATACAAAGCTTATTTTTGTTGATTGGAAGTGCTACATGTAATTTTTCAAATATTGAGGATTGGCTGAACTTTATATCATTTTTACGGGTTAAAATATGTTTATAACTAAACTTTTGCTTGATCTTAGAAGAAAAAAAACACTGTTTATAGTTTCATACTGTTAGCTATTATTTTACATCAATTTTTCAACTTTAGGTTTCAGCTTTACCAATTGCATAGGCGACATATCTTTTGATATTAGCTTTCTATATTCCTTGACTACCAAAAGAATGTTCTGTCTCTGATCCTCGTTGTGGGAACTGTGAACAAAGTTTTTAATTAAAACAATATTTCTTTCTGCGCAGCCATTGGTCACACTTAGATTGTGAACTAACTGAGTGAAATGTATCGTGAATCTAGCGCTAACAAATCAATTGAAGTATGCCACTCTTAAACAGATTCGGTGTAACCTGTAAGTATAAAAAAAAGCCAACTTTCCTTTTTAATTAAATCCCCTAATCGATTATCACTGGTAATTAATAATAGCAGGAGTTTCTACCGAAATCTCTCATAACCCAGGAGCTGGAAATTTAAAAAAAAAAATTTTCTCAATGATTAAACGGTAAGCATCTGCTTTCATATGAGGATCTCCTAACGATAGTACGACAACTTTAGGAGATAAATACCATGTGTAGCTATGCTTTTCTGAAGTGAGTTTTCAACTTCATAACCCATTTTGTTTTGATTTTTTCAGCAAATTTGAAGGTAATGACAACAATCACCTATCACAAGGTTTATGGTCTATGCAAAGTACTTTCTAATGCTGGATAATTTATGACTATTTTGTAGGATTCTGTTCTGACACCACAGTATGTAAAACTTGATGGATGTCTGGTGCAATAACTATTATGGCAAGATTTCTTGGTCAACAATTTCTTTGGTTGTTGTGTAGACACCATATTACCGAGATAAATATTACTTGGGCTTTTTAGGGAATTTTAAAGGAAACCTCTAAAGCCCTTGAAAATAAGTTGCTCAAAGATTTTCAGAAGAAATTTTATCTAACAGTTTCAGCCGTTGGTGCTGTAGAAAAGTTCAAATGATTTCCTGAGCAATACCTTATTGTTGGCAGTAATCTCTTCAAGTTCTATTTGAAGTCTAAAAAGTTTGTAACTAAAGCACTAGAACATGAAATCTTTCCCAGGTAAGTGTTTTCCAGGTAGTTAATTAGCTTTTCCATAAATATATTTTTTTTAAAGGATATTAAATAAAAATAAGAATATTTTAGGAATGATTATAAGCATCTTTTTAAACATTTAGCCTAATACATGAACATTAAATCTGAGATATTAAATAATTTTCACATCTGTCAGTCTAGCACCTATCACAAGGTTTATGGTCTATGCAATGTACTTTCTAATGCTGGATATGACATCCATAGTCATTAAATATCTAACTCCTAAAAAGAAACATTTGTTCTCAAGGGTAGCATTTATTGCTGCTATTTATTATGGAGCTGCCTTTCTAAAATCAGAAAAAGCAAAGCATGCCGTTCTAAATGATTTTAATGCATTTAAATTTGCTGAAAAAATCAAAACAAAATGGGTTATGAAGTTGAAAACTCACTTCAGAAAAGCATAGCTACACATGGTATTTATCTCCTAAAGTTGTCGTACTATCGTTAGGAGATCCTCATATGAAAGCAGATGCTTACCGTTTAATCATTGAGAAAATTTTTTTTTTTAAATTTCCAGCTCCTGGGTTATGAGAGATTTCGGTAGAAACTCCTGCTATTATTAATTACCAGTGATAATCGATTAGGGGATTTAATTAAAAAGGAAAGTTGGCTTTTTTTTATACTTACAGGTTACACCGAATCTGTTTAAGAGTGGCATACTTCAATTGATTTGTTAGCGCTAGATTCACGATACATTTCACTCAGTTAGTTCACAATCTAAGTGTGACCAATGGCTGCGCAGAAAGAAATATTGTTTTAATTAAAAACTTTGTTCACAGTTCCCACAACGAGGATCAGAGACAGAACATTCTTTTGGTAGTCAAGGAATATAGAAAGCTAATATCAAAAGATATGTCGCCTATGCAATTGGTAAAGCTGAAACCTAAAGTTGAAAAATTGATGTAAAATAATAGCTAACAGTATGAAACTATAAACAGTGTTTTTTTTCTTCTAAGATCAAGCAAAAGTTTAGTTATAAACATATTTTAACCCGTAAAAATGATATAAAGTTCAGCCAATCCTCAATATTTGAAAAATTACATGTAGCACTTCCAATCAACAAAAATAAGCTTTGTATTTAGACTAACTGAATGTTGTAGAACAGGATATGCAACTGCAGTTATTAATTTTTGAAAAATTTCATTTTTCGACCTTATTTTGTGTCACCCGACTCAGCATAATAACCTCCTACTTAACCCAGTATATTTTACAAACCCAGTACTAACCCAGTATACGAGACTAAACTAATATACTATATTGTACTACCCGATTATATTAATTACTAATCCATTTATATACTAACCCATTATGCTAATATACTATAATATATTAACTAGTATACTATACTAACCCAATACTAACCCAGTAAAAACAGATTGGTTCAGAATTGGTCAATATTTAGTCAATATTTATAGATTTAAAATCTACGCTTTAAATCTTTTAATATATACGTTTATTAAACGTCGATCAAACGTTTACAATATTGACCAATATAAGACGTTATTCTATACGTTTGATCGACGTTTAATAAACGTATATTATAATATAATAATATAAGTCACGCGGTTTAAATAGGCATAATTAAAACGAAATAAAAAACTCATTAAAAATTATTTTTTATTGGCTAAATAATTAAATTTTATTTAAATGCGTTTTCAAGGTTCAAATACTTTTTTTTTTTTTTAAACATCTTCGCTTTCAACAAGGCTGCAAGCAGCCACTAATTAAAGTTGGAAGTTACTGAAAGAGAAAAGATGAAGATTGTAGAGCAAGATAAACGATAGACGGACGACTTAAAAGATTGCAAATTATATGAATCAGGAAAGCAAGATGAAGGAAGCGAATTCCAAAGAGCTGATGTTCGAGGAAAAAAACTAGACGAATAAGCGTTTTTGGAGCACTTAGGAACATTCACAGAAAAAGGATGACACTTAATTGAATGACGAGTAACACGAGAATGAATTATAGTAGATGGGACAAGAGACACTAGTTCTTTAGAGCAGTGCCCATTATAGTATTTGTAGAAAAGAGAAAGAGAAGCAACATTACGACGATGTGATAATGGTTGGAGGTTGGCTGCGAGAGCAGGTCCAACAATGTTTACAATGCGTTTTTGCACCTTGTCTAAAAGAGAAAGGGCATCATTAGAAGATCCGCCCCAGATATGGCAACAGTATTCCATACAAGGCCGGATTTGAGATTTATAGAGATAGAGAATAGAATCCGAAGTAAGAAAATGACGAGCTCGATAAAGAGATGCAACCTTAGCAGATGCTAATTTTGCAACTGATTTGATATATGGTTTCCAAGAGAGATTGGAAGTAAGAGTTAATCCTAGAAGATGAAGAGTAGGTGCCTCATCGAGTACATTAACGTTCATAAATATAGGAAGATCTAAATTATTGCGATAACGATTGGCTGAAAAAAATTTAGTTTTATCTGAATTAAAGTTCACCAGCCACTGTGAGCCCCATGCTGTAGCAGAAGTGAGATCCTTTTCAATCTCAAATGCCCCCTCCATGCAATCAGAGGGTGATGGTTTCTTATCGCGACAAAAATAAATGGTAGTATCATCAGCAAACAATGCCACCTTAGATATGAGAATATCTGGAAGATCATTAATGTAAATTTTAAAGAGTATAGGGCCAAGGATAGAACCTTGAGGAACCCCTGAACTTACAGAATAAGAAGAAGAGTGTTGTCCATCGAGGACAACTTTTATGCTACGATTGGAAAGGAAGGATTCAATGATCTTAAAGATGTTGCCGGATACACCATAAGAAAAAAGCTTATGGAGAAGACCAGCATGCCAAACTTTATCAAAAGCTTTTGAAATATCAAGAGCGATGGCCTTAACCTCTCCAACTTTATCTAATGCACGATAAAACCTGTCAATTATTACTGTTAGCAAATCAGCTGTAGAACAAGAAGATTGAAATCCATATTGATAGTCAGAAAGTAAGTTATTCGATTCAAGATGAGAAATTAAGTGTTTGTTAATTAAAGATTCAAAAACCTTGCTTATGATAGGAAGAAGACTTATGGGACGGTAGTTAGACGAATCGGATCGCTCTCCAGAATTTTTGAAGATAGGAATAACAGATGCCGCTTTCCAGCAGGCTGGAAAGCAAGACTCTGATAAGCACTTGTTGAATAGTTTTGAGAGTATAGATGAAAGCTCCGGAGAACATTTCTGCAAGACAATAACAGGTATGTTGTCCGGACCACAAGCTGTAGAAGAGTCTAGGCAGGAAATCACTTTAGATACAGATGCTGGAGTAATATGAATGTCAAGCAATTGATCAACCTGTTTGTTGGCAATATCAGGTAGAACGCAACTAGTGGAATCAAGAGATGAAATTGATGAAAAGTTTTTAGCAAACAATTCGGCTTTGTCTTTAGGTGAGGTGACTAAGTCTGAACCATACGAGAGAGGTGGAATTATAGATATGTCCTTATTATTGATATTATTAAAGATTCTCCAGAAGTCTCGAGAGCCTAATTTTTGAGATGAGATACGAGACTTCATGAACTGAGAATAGCGGGTTTTGACGTTAGACAAAACCTTTTTACAATTGTTTCTAGCAGTAATAAACAGACTTCTGTTTTCTGGAGAATTGTTTTGCTGATAAATATGGAAGTAACAGTTTCGATTGGCAATCGCAGCAGCACAGTGTAAAGAAAACCATGGAGGAGAGTGAGGCTTGACCTGGAATCGTCGAGAGGGAATAAAAGATTCCATGCCAGCCTGAATCCACAAAGTTATGTAAGAAGCACATTTGTCGACAGGAAGACGAAAGATTTCTACCCAAGGGCCATCACGAAGAAAATCACGGAAAGAATCCCAGTCAGCTTTACTGTAGTTGTAAGAGGTTCGATAATAGGGGTATTCAGGTGATGAAGAAGAATGAGATATTAGTTTTAAAGAGATCAAACTGTGATCAGAAGAACCTAAGGGTGAATGTGGAGAAACTGAGCACTGACTAGGATCAGAAACAAGACATAAGTCAAGTAGAGAAGGTAAATGATTCGGGTTGTCTGGAAAGCGGGTTGGAAAGTTTACTATTTGAGTTAGGGATTGAGAAAGGCAAAATTTGTGGGCTTTAATGCCTGCCGAATCACTGACACTAGAGCCAAGCCATTCAGATTGGTGAGCATTCAAGTCACCGACTACAACTATATTAGCTGATGGATAAAGAGAGAGGGCTTGGTCAATATGATCAGAAATAACATCAAAAAGTGTGCAGTCTTGAGATGAAGGAGAGCGATATAGAACAAAGAGAAAGGCAATAGAGTGAAGTGGTGCTAAACGAAAGCACATAAAAGAATAGTCTGTGGATTCAAACCTAGTTTCACGACAAATGGGTGAATTCTTACGAATGTAAATGCCCAGGCCAAGCATGTGACTATTGGAGTCTTTACGAATTAGAGGAAGATAACCATCAACAATAAGATCACAAGATGAGACAGCCGATCTCAAATTAGTCTCACAAAGAGCAAGTAGGTCTGGTGAACTTTGCAAGAGATAAGACTCAACAGAAGAAAAGTTACTTCGAAGACCACGAATATTAGTGAATGATAGGTTTAGAGAACTTGGTGATGATGATGGTTTTTTGTGTTTTTTAGTTTTTGGTACTTTATTCATTTTTTAAACTAGATTGAAGAACTTGACTCAAAGCATAGATAGTACTCAGAACACTGCTTAATAGCCCAAGCAATTGCCTCATTACTACTAATAAACCCTAAGCCGTAACAAAGGGCTCCAAATGTGGCCTTCGCAATGCACACCAAAAGTACAAACAGGGACACCATCCATGCGCAACATGGCACTGTTAGTACTTTGATATTTTTCAGCTGTTGATGGAATCAGCCTCTCTGAGAGCTACCACAGAGTTCGGGAAACCTGACTACCAGCCGGCCTCAGAACCATAAAACTGAGTTTTAAAGCTGTACCCTCATTAGGAGATAATAGATTGAGTTGCCTGGTCATAAAAACAGAGACACAAGCAAAACCCATGCATTGAGTCAAGAAGATCCAGCATTTAACATCCTAAACTGGAAACAATGTATTAAAATACATCTGCGCCAGCCTAATAGATAAAGAAGGGGTGCGAGGCTGGTCAACAGATAGAATCTGTTTACCCCTTAAGTCTTTGCCTAGGAGGCCTTCTATAAGACAGTAGCTGGGTGCATTTAACATCTGCCCAAGATGAGTATTTTTATTGAGACACCATCTCTAGCCTTTACCCAACCAAGAGCCCCAAGGCAGGGGGTGTTTTAAATCGGAGTTGGCATCTCCTAGCCTTGGCATCTCCTAGACTTACAAGAACTGAAAGCAAAATGAGTGTCGGGTGCGCCATTTTAACTCATGGAAGTTAAAAAGCTCCTATTGCCTTCCTATATGCCAACAAATCAATGGATTCCGATGTTTTAGAAACTATTAATAGCGACATTGACACAGTTAAAAAATATGAGTTGCTGGTCTCTCCTTATGAAAGTCCTGCTGCAAGAACTTTTTTCGTAAGTTTTATAAACAGTTTAAATTCATTTTGTAAACGCCTGTATGATTGTAACTGTAGGTATTCATCTTTGTAATAATCAAGAGGTTTAATAACTAAATATTTATTTTTTTAATTTAGATGCATTTTAGCTTAATTTAGTTACATTTGCTAAAGAAAATTGGTCGAACAGAGCTGGTAAAAACCACTGCATATGTTATGTCGCGACGTTACTAATTTTTTAATGTCCAAAATTGACATGGATGGTACAGGAAATTTTGGAAACTTCCATTCAAAAAATCATCTAAGATAGATTAGAGTAATCTAAGCACCTTAAGCGAAAATTGGAATATTTTAAAAAAATAATTATGCTGGATCCAAAATTTTTGCTAATAAACGATTTTTAGGGATCAATACTTATGATCCAAGTAAATATTTTGGCATCCGAAATTTTTTCTTAAAAACACAGAGGTTTTAAAAAAGTAGCAAAAGTGCTTATATTACCCAGACCACTTGGTAATATGAGCACTTTAAACCAGCTCAAAAAATTAACATTAATTAAGTAAAAAAATACCAATGTGACAATTAGAATTTTCGGAATATAATGATTTGTTACAAACAAAACTTATCGTTAAAAGATTAAATTTTAACTTTTTGTTGAAATAATACTACTATGTTTTCCGCAAAAGAAAAGAAAAGAAAAAAAAAATCAGTTCGAATTTTTTCAATTTTATTAACTCAAACCTTTGAACAATTAAAAATCAAATTTTTTGAATTTAAATTACAGAAAAATATTTAGTATTGTTAATATTAATAAAGTTTTTTACTATGTTTTGTTTTTATTCAAAAAGCAATTAAAACCACTGCCATTTTTGGACTTTAAACTAGGTAATTTCAATGAAAAACACTGGGTAATTTGAGCATGCTCATATTACACAAAAATGGCATCTTTAAAAAAAGTCAAAACTAAATGTTTCTATGCATTGTTTTTAGAACAAAAATGGATTAGATTATTAGCAAAAACATATTTTTCTTAATGAAAAAATTAATTTCATTATCTTGGTACCGAAATTTCGCGCCACAGATTTATTGATGCGTGATAATAATATTTTATCAGCGCAAAAAATTTAACAGCGTTTTAATTAGATGATAGCCGCTAATTACTGCATTTAAACTTACGCTAATTGTACTGATTTCTGTTATCATCACATAAAGTCGATTCAAAAAATACAAAGCATCTTTAACTTTACTGCTTACATTTAAGAAATCTTTAAGTATGCTCATATTACCAAGGTGCTCATATTACCCTAATCTACACTATATTTAAAGTTGTTCTGTGTAACTCCAGTTATTGATTTATAAAGATTTATAATTTACAGAATATAGAGATTTATGAATTTACATTTAAAAAGCTAACTCTTATACCCTAGTTTTTTGCGTTTACAAATCAGGTGACGAAATCAGACAATCAGGATACAAATGTAGAGGTTGATGTTGCACAAATAGGTGCAAGATGAACAAGCATAGACAGTATTCTAGAAAGATTTTTGATAATGCATAAACCAGAGAAAACAGTGATCCAAAATATATGTTTATGAGTTGATTAATTTTATTAGTAATCTTTGACTTAATCTTAATGTAAACTTTTATTTTCTGCTAAAGAGATTAAATTTATAAAATATTTGATAACAATTGTTACTATAAAATTTCCACTGCAAAAAGCTTAATCATTTAATTTTTTTGATTATCAAAACATAAACAAGTAAGGTGCACAAACATTTTTTTTCTAAATCTCCTTTAGGTGTCGTCCATAAAGTACATCCGCTTTTTTTGTCTACCCCCCTCCACTTGCATTTTGCTATACGCTTTTTTGAGTTCTCTCCACCTCCCTAAAAGTACCTATGCTTTTAACCTATTTTTTTAACATTTTATGATATTTTTTAGAGTTTAGTGTCTCCTTTTTTTTATAATTGACCCACTGCCCTACGATCTCATATACGCCATTTACAGACCCCCTCTTGCCCTCCGAACGTACTTACTTTATGGACGATCCCTTATATGAAAACGTTTTATTTAAGTTTGTAACTTTATATATAGTTTTATGAAAAAAAAGTATAGTATAAGTAGTGTAGTAGAAAAGTTTAAAAACATGTTGTAACAGTTATAAAAAATATAAAAAATAAGACCAGGTCTTTTTATAACTATATCTTATTTATGAATTTCATTACTTATACAATAAATTATTTAAAAATTTTAAAACCTATATAGCTCTTATTAATTATATAAAGTTAAATAGTTATAACGTAATTTTAATTTATGTTAGTTTTAAAACTTAAATAAATTAAAATTACGTTAACTAAATCAAAGAAACTGTTAGACAAGATCTAAAAGTTTAATATACGTTTACTTATACTTAATCTATACGCTTTATATACGTTAATTAAAATAGATTTAGACAAAATCTAAACGCTTTATATAAGTATAATCCTATAATAGACGTCTAAAATACGTTTGAATATAGACGTTTTGTGGACTTTTGTTCTAAACGTTAATCTGGATTTCATTCTAAACAGATAATCGACCAAATCTGTTTTGTCAAAACGTTGTTTTTACGTTTAATAGATGTTTGTGTGTTTATTGGGAGTCAACAACTTAAAAAATGTTTTTAATGCAGAAACTATTGCCCTATTCACAAGCACTTGCGACCACTCTATGATCTTTTTTACAGGGTTATTCATTTTTATTTGCGCGTTTATGCAATCTTATATGCTCATTTATTCATTATTATATGCGTGTTTATTCATTCTTATATGCGTGTTATATCCGAGTCAACTACTCATAAAATCTCTAATATAACTTTATATTGTTGTGAAATCTTAATATTAACATTAATGTATTTGTAATAATGCGGTCATCGTGAAGGTATTGGAAAATTACGCCAACGTAATTACATGTATTTAAAGTTAATAATATAATATTTTGTGGTTCTGAATTTTGGATAAAAAGGATGATATTTGTAAATAATATACTCGCAGTGAAATGATAATAAAACAACTATAAACAAACGAGTGAATTCATTAGTGTCACTGGGAAACGTTTAATAATTCCCCGTTTAATAATATAAACAATAAATAAGACTTCATGTTTTTACATAGATATATATAAAATGTAAATTAGGTTGTTGCCAATGCTATTTATTTAAAAAATGGTTGCCGAGCCAGGGCTAGATTTATGTAACTACGCATATGGTTTTTAAATGAAATTAAACTAAACTCTGTGGTATCTATAATATTTTTAAGTTTTCTGATTAACCCATCCGTATTCCGAGGCCTTTCTTCCTGTTCGTAAGTATGCTTTAATAAAGAAAAAAATTCTTCTATTGGATTAAGCTGTGGCGTGTATGCTGGCAGATACTTAATAGCTATGCCATGAGAAACTAGTGTTTGCCTAACAGAAAGACTGTGAAATATACAATTGTCCATAGCAAGCACCAACGCTTCCACATCTGCATCCCTAATCACTGGTGCCAACATTGTAGTAATAAAAGTACAAAGGGAATCTACATTCCAGCGTCCAGTTTTTGTTTTATAAACCAGCACTCCCGTTGTTGAAACAGCACAAATTAAACTAACATTCTTGCCACGATTTGCAGACGACTGTAAAACTGCTGGCGCGCCTCTAAAGCGAATAACCATATGTGCTGTTAGTGTGCACATTAAATCCAGTTTCATCTAAATAAATAAGTTTTTCATTTAAAATTCCGTTAATTTTGCTTGCAAATTTTGCATCAATAACTCGTGTTGAGTTTCGTTCTTCTGGCACATGCACAACACGCTTTTTTGATAAATCCGAGCGTTTGAGTTTTCTTGAAATAGTAGACTGAGACATGTTGAAGCCTAATGCAGAAAGATTTTCTTTTATTGCTTCTTGCGAACAAAGATTATTTTCTTGTACGCATAATTCGATAATATTTTGTATTTGAGCGTTTATCGGTCTTTAACCTCGTTTTTTTTTTTATCAGAAAACGACTTGCAGTCATGTCGTCAAATATTCCTCTGTTTAACTTAACAAGAAGATTTTGATCTGTGCGCTTAGATAAATTAAGAGAAGTGGAAATGCTTGTTATAGATTCATTCTTTTTACCTAAATGCTTAAGCACTTCATTGTGCTCTTTTGTAAAATTTCTCCTTGTATTACGAATGCCTCTGCTTTTTTCTCTTTCGTCCATAGAATAAATATTTGATATTAATAATAGTTATAAATAATTAAATTTAAATCTAGATAAATGAATAATTAGATAAATAATAACTTAATCAATCAAGAAATTTAATAATAAAATTAAACAAAGATCTAATACTATATTAAATAAACCATCATCGAAAGTAAAATGTCTTCGTCTTAAGTATTTTTAACCTCAATTAATTTTTAAGTAATTTTAAACAAAAAAATTTGTTTTTTCAAAACAAATTGCCTAAATACGCTTTTTTATAACGTATATAAGAAAGAGTAAATACGCATATAAGAATAAATAAATACGCATATAAAAATGAATAGACGCGCATATAAGAATGAATAACCCTGTTATTGTAATTTGGAGGAATCTAAATCAATTAAAAAATCAACTAAACACATTTTTTACAAAAATGATTACAACGCTATACAATTAGATTTATAAAATATAAACTGATATATGCTTGCCAAACAAAATTAGAATGTTGAAGCATTCTGGCAAACTATTTGTAAATATTTAAATTCATCTCTAATGAACTCATCTATTTCCGAACATGTTACAGTACATTGCATTAAAAAAAGTAACTTCCAGCCTCTAGCCATTCAGAAGTTAGCTTCCAAAAACGCATTCTCTATAGATAATACAAAAGTACTGGTAATGCATCCGTTCGTATCAAATACAAGATTTGCTTTCGTTTATACGATGCAAAAATGAATAAATGTTGTATTTTCAGAAAGAAAGATTGGTAATATATAATAGTTTTAATCCTTTTTAAAGACGAAAACCAAATGCTGAAAACCATCTATGCTAAGATACTATTACGACCAGATGGTCGTATTAGCTCTTAGCATAGATGATTGTAAAAAATCTTACAAACAATTTTTTCAATGCTTTTTTTGTTACAGATAATGGTATTGCACCTGCCTTAGATTTGCCAACAAGCTCAAACTCTTTAAATAATGTTTCCATACAGCTCTGTAGTTTCATCCATACAAAATCTTCAATTAAAGTCCTCCAAATCACCTAATGGATACCTAGAAATACTTCTAAAATCAATTGCAAATGTCATTGCTGTCCCTCCTTCCAAACTGTTCGAATTATCAATGTTGAAAAATACCATACTATTAATCTGGAAAACCGCTATAATGTGCCCCATCGTTAAGAAAGGAAACCCACTTCTAACCAAAAACTGTTGACCTATTTTTATGACGTGCATTGTTTGTGAAGTTATAGAGTCAATCATTGCAGAATGCATTACAAACTATTTACTAATCAATAACCTTATTACCGCTCATCAATTTGGCTTTTTAAAACGTAGGCCCACCTGTACACAGATGTTGACAATCTTAAATGAGTGGACCACTGCTGCTAATAACAAAAAGATGAACTGCTAAACTGGATTACCAATTTTGAAACAAATCGTTTTCAATGTATCTGTGTCGGTAACTTGTATTCAAACAAAATTCTTGTAAAGAGAGGAACATCTCAAGAGACTGTTTGGGACCCATCTTTTTTTAAGTTTTTATAAAAAATTATTATGTTTTACCTATTATAGAACTTTGTACCTCTGTGTGGAATCCCTATCTTTTAAATATACGCCAGTTAGAAAAGGTTCAGAAGTCTTTTACTAGAAGTGTCTGTTGAAGATGTCGTATTCCTTATAAAGATTACTCTTCAAAACTATCTTTATTCTAGAATCTCATAAATGCCGTAGAATAAAATTTGAGTTTTTTACATCTGCTCTTTCTTACTATCCTACAAGATATCATGCATGTAAAAATGATACACAAAAATTTTTCTTCCGTGAAAAATTATCAAGATATGGAATTCTCTACCTGATTATATTGTTTGCTCTTCCACTTTCTTTTTGTTCAAATCAAATTAAAAAATGTAAAATGTTCATCACCATTGCACACTATTTTAACTTGTTTTTTTTTTGGTGTTACATAAGAGTAATTTTGATATTACCAGTATCACATTTTTGTATTTCGTATTTTTGAATGCAATTAAATCAGAAATAGCAGTAATAATAATTTATTTTGTCGAACATAACAACTTTACTATTTTTATTGTTTTAAATATAACAACTTTATTTGCTTTGTTGTTGCTTATCTATTTGTCGAAACTACTGAATCTTACTAATCGCTATAAAATCACTAAATATAATATATTTCACTTAATATAATCAATGAGTATAATCCTAAATATGTCAGAACTTCTAAATACATTTTACAGATTGTCAAAAATGTTGTGAAGCAAAAACCTAGTGAGCCGCACGAATTACCAAACATTGTTGCGTTTAGATTCCGACAACAAAAAAAAATACACGCCAAACAACTGCCAAATGATGGTTTACCTCCATATGTTTGTAGATTTGACCCCCCCCCCCCCCACCTCCTTTTTTTTCATTTCTTTTTCTTCATATTTTTTCTTCATATTTTTTCTTCATCATCTGAAAAATTGAAAAAGCGTAAAGTTTATTTTTGAGACTATTTAAGGAGTTTTTTTTTTTGTTGTTTTGAGAATAATAAGACGTTTCCTTAATTTGTTTTTGAATTTGTTGACTTATTAATTTAAAGATTGAGCTAACAGCAGTTATATAATATTCAAAGTCATTATTATTTAAAGAATTTTTGTCTGAGCCATACAATTTTGTTAAACCTCATGAAGAAGCAATTTGAAATGGTGGAGCCAACTGGGTAATAGACAATTTTTATAAATCAAAAGGTAGTGTTGAATACAAATACAAAAAAAACTTCGACATACATTACATACTGAAACAGCAGCTCTGCATTAGGCATTAAAATGAAAAGTGAATAAGCATGACTGACATAGCCAACCAAGGGAAACCAAATCTGTAATTTCAGATGCATTTGTGTCAAAGGTACTGGAAATAGAAATACGTGCATCAAACTTATGTTGGATGTAATATGATAATAGGGCGGCATTTTTTTCTTCTAAAATGGCATCTATCGATGCGCGACACATATCAAAATAACGAATATCATCTTCAATCAGTTCTAAGTGACAACAATCTGATTGAGCAATGGAGCACAAAGATATAGGAAAATCTATAGTATCCAATTTACTAAACAATTTTTAAAGTTGTAAACGCAAACTATTTTAAACTTCCTTTATTGAAATATAGTAAATGCCACCACAAAGTTGCCTATCAAAAATTAAAATCACAATTTGAATTAGTTTTTTATTTAAACCGCCTTTAGAAAAATTTTATATACATAGGTCCATAAAATAAAAAGTGAATTTAATTGCAGAAAAATTTGGATTTTATCAAATATTTTTACAAAATAACTATAATAATGGTTGTAAAAAAACGTAGATAAGCTTCACAAAAAAGTTTAATTACCTGTATCATCCAAGTTCTCCTTCTAATCAATTTGTCTGAAAAATTCCAGGGAGAAAATACTGATTATTTTCAGTCAACAATTTTCTGACTAAATGTACAATTTCATAGAGTGTACTTGACAAAGCTTTTTTAGTTTTCCTTCTAAATAATTTTTCGCTTTAACATTTAATTTTAACACTTTTTTATTCACAACTGCAAACAAATGGGCTACATTTTGATGATCAAGTGCCCTTGGAAAAGTACCTTTGTATGAAAGATTTATCAGAAATGGCTTTGTATGAATGATTCACAACGTTGTTTTTTTCTTCGTCATATAAACTTATCAAATCCTTCCAGTAGCCTTTAAATAACTAACCATTTAGTGTGAGTTGAATTTTTTTTAAAACATTTCAGTTAACAGATCTTATCGTCAAAACCTTATATTAGTTACAAGATCTTATCGTCAAAACCTTATATTAGTGTAAACAAAATATTAGAATATAAACAGTGGCGGAACTTCAAAATTTGCCCCCCCCCCCCCCTCCGCAAAAGAATGTTTTTTTAAAAAAAATAAAGCTTCACATATTAAATAGATATTTATTTCATATATCATATTTAAAAACAAAAAATTAAATAAAGATAAAGATAACTTCAAAACGAAACTAAAACTTAACCGAACTTATATAGTGAAAACTTTCCTCCTTGATTTCATATTGGGAAAATCGGTAATGATGTTTTTCATTTCCATTTTTCCAGCCGCTTTTGCCTCAATAGAAACTATTGCAAGGTCGCTTAAACGTTCTTTACCAATGGTATTTCGTAAATAATTTTTTATTAATTTAAGTTTCGAAAAAGAACGTTCAGCTGATGCAACAATAACAGGTAATGTAAGAAACAATAACAATGCTGTTATCACTTGTGGAACGCTTGCAGCTATAGTTGACAATTTTACTATTAAAAGGTCAGCCAATTCACGTATAGATGATATTTTTGATATTTCATCGTGTAGCATTGACTTTACCATAACCATTTGCAGCGGAAATTCAGTTGTTATATCTTCAGTATATTTTCTCTGAATAGCTTCTGCACAGCTTATGATCTCACGTTCTTTCATTACCATTAATTTATTTGGATGGATGCAGGAAAATAATTGTACCACTTCTTGCATTCCTTTAAATCTATTGTCGAGTTAGTTGATAACAACGTCCAAAATTTTTATAAAAATCTTGATGCGAAAAATTTCCTCACTACTATCAAAACGGTGATCTGTAGATAACTTGTCAAAATGCCTTTTCACAATTTTTCTTCTTTTTTGAAAAAATATTGCAGGAATCTGCCACGTAGTCGCTATTTCTACCGCTTCAAGTTTTGCTGAATCAAACATCTTTCTATATTGTTTTAAATTTTTGCTGGCATTTTCTAGAGAACCTGAAGCTGTCGTAAGATCTAAATTTTTTAGTTTGCAGCAATTTTGATGGTATATGTACCTCATAAGGGTTTTAGACAAAAGCACGCATAAAAAAACAAATTCGAAACTGCTCATATTTTTTTGTATTCGTACTGCTTCTTCGCGTTCTTCACGTTTTGTACTTGTTATTGATATCTCGGAAAGAGCTTTCATTATATCAAGAAAGCGAATTTTAACGGCGAAAAGAGAAGTATATCATCCTGCCCATCACGTTGGATTTAACCTTTTTAATGTTATTTGTGATTCTCCTGTATATTTGGATAGTAGATCCCACCTGTTTATGCTATTTCCGAAAAATGAATACACATCTTCTAGCATTACAAAAAATGAAGCAACTTCAACACAACATTTAACCGCATCGTTAATAACAAGATTTAAATTATGAGCTGCGCAATGCATATACATAGCATTGGGTTGATTTTTCTTAAAAAGGGCCTGAACCCCATTGTATATCCCACTCATGACGTTCGCACCATCATAACCTTGACCCCTGCAGTTACTTAATTTTATATGATGTTTTTCTAACAGATTTAAAATTTCTTCATGTAGTCCAGCAGCAGTGTGGTTATATATTTCCGTGAATCCCAAGAAAACTTCTTTAATTTCAATTGATGTGGCTTCATCTTTTTCATTTTTAATAATTTTTACGTATCTAAATACTTGACTGAGCTGATCTCTTTTAATAATATCTTGTGTTGTATCCATTATAATTGAATAAAAAGGTGAACTATTAATATCAGCAGTAAGAGTGGCTTTTAAATGCGTTGCAAGGCAATGTATGACTTCATTTTGAATTTGATGGCTTAAATATTTTATAGATCCATTTGGCATACTCAAAACTTGCTTCATAACATTATCATATTTAGCTAAAAGTTGAACTTGGGTTAAAAAATTACCATTATACTCATTGTCAAATGATTCACGATGACCACGAAAAGCCAAAGAATTTTTACAAAGTGCTAATGTTATGTTTACTATCCGCTCTAAGACTTGCACCCAAAAATTTGATTGGTATCGTATTTGTTCTTCTATATTTTTATCAATTGTTTCATTATGTCGCCATTTTTCATAAATGCAACAAGCAAATATATGTTGTTGACTATTTTCGTGAATTTTAATTTTTTTAGAAAGACCACGCCAATCTCTAACACCATGCTCACGCCAGTTATCCTTTGCTTTTCGTTCTTCTGAGAAAAGCCAACAAGGCTCGCAATAAACGGCATCAAGTTTTGGGGAATAGCAAAGCCACATTCTTTCTATAGATCCATATTTTGTGGTAGTTTTAAAATATTCTTTGGAAAACCTACGGTTTTCTTGCAAGGGGTCGCGTATAAAAGGATCTTTTGGCCGACACGATTCCGATAATACAATTATTTTCTTAATATCTTTTGTTAGTATTTTACCATGAAAATTTGCAATGACAGTAGAAAATAATTTACTTGATTTTTCTAAATTAATTTGTTCAATGGCGTCATTCGTATCAGAGTTTGAATCTTCCTTGTCTTCATTTCGGTGGTTTCTCGGAGACCTATTCACATCTTCTTCGTTCACATTTTTATTACCAGTAGCAATGTTTTCTTCGATATCATCATGTTCTACTGACTGATTTATACATACCACTTCTGCAAAGTTTTGACTTTCCACTTCCGTTTCCGCTCGCTTTTCGATTGGTTTCAAAAACGTTGTTAGCTTCGGCAATTTAGCTAAAGTAGCTTTTGTTTCTTTTAACTTTCTTCTTTTTGCTGCACCGCTTGTACTACTTAATTTCTTTTCCATTATTATGAGTCAAAATCTAAATTATTACAAATTTATAAATTCAGTACCTGTAAAATTTTTAATTATTACAAATTTATTAATTACCTTTTATTAAACATATCAGTGAAGTAATAAACTCTCGTGCAACAATACTTTATTATTCGTAACACAATTAAATAAATTGGAGACTAGTAATTCAGATAAAATAAGAAATGAAAAGTTAACTTAATACAACGGAAGATTTGATATAAAATTGAAAATGAGAACATCCCTGTAGGCACGCAACGTTTTATTCACGTTTCAATCACGTGTATTTAAGGTGACTTCGTCCAGGTTACTATTTTACGTGAAAGTTACGTGAAAGTTACGTGCATAAATATCGCGTCTAACGGAACTTTTTTTATTATTCTTAATAAAAACCTGTGATGAAATATAAAATTATATTTTTTATTATATTATTTATTTTTTTATAGTATAGTTTTTGTATTCATTATATTAATTATAATTATTTTACTTTTATGATGATATAATTAATTTTTATTGTAGTTTAATTATAATTTAAAAAAAATTAGTCTATATAATATCTTATAACGCAATGCATTTAAAACAAAACTAAATAGTCCAATATATTTTAAGTTGTAATATCTAATATCCAAATTACATCAAATTAAGTTAAATAAATTAGTACCAAGTGTCCCTATTTGCCACACAAGTAAGATTAAACTCAAATACAAGGCATGCTTTTTTTCTACTTTATAATATAATATTTTAGACTGGCGAATTTGCCCATTTTGCTTGCTTAATTTAGTACAAAATAAGTTATGTTATAACGAATTTAATATCAAATTAAGTAAGCTACATGGACAAATTATAAGTTCTAGCAGAACTTATTCTTAATTCTTGAGCAATAATAATATCTGTAGAACTTCTGCATACATTTTGCTCAAGAGTCGATTAGATAAAAACCCAAAATAGATTTTCTTATATTATTTGGTTTTTATCAACAAGGTTAAAGAATTTATCCAAGATAATATCAATAAACAAATTTGTTATGTTATTTATTATTGATATATTTATATTTTGTTATTATATACTTTATCTTTTTGTAATATATGACATCTTGATCTTGTGCTTTACTTGTTAAAAAAGATTAATACTTATTTCATTTTTTTATATTATTTAAATATTATATGATTAATATATATATTTGAATTGTATTTATGAAATTATTATTGTATATATTATATGACTTTTATTGCTATTGTTATTATGTACAATATAAAACAGGTTATTAACGCGGATTTGTTCAATGTTTTCCCCACAAAAAGATGATTATGATGCTATTGTATTTGAAACTGCATTATACTTATTTTTCAATGTTGACAACCTTCCAATATGTAAAGCAAGTTTCTCTCAAATATAGCATTGCTTTTTTTAAAAATTGTTTCATGATTTTGATCAAAGAAGTAGCAACACCAGAAAATCTTGTTGCCAAAACATTTGGTGACTCACCATGTAAGACTTGTGTTAAAAGAATGTGATTTAAGATAATTATATTAATAATCATATTATTATTTAAGTTTTTATTTGTTTCTTTTTAGCTAAATATGGTGTCGCCAGCTATTATTGGAGAAAATATCGACTTATTCATTAGAGAAAGTTTGATGCATGCTCTTACCCGGTTTCCTTCTTCACATTTCAATCATGTATATTTTAGGTGACCTCGTCCAGGTTACAATTTTACTTGATTGAAGCATGAAAGTTATGTTGCCAAAATATTGTGTATTTTGGATCTTTTTTTATTCTCTATAAAAACCTATGATTAGAAACTTGGAAAGATATTCTTTATTTTATTTACTATTTTTTTATAATTGAGTTTCAGGGATTATTTTTTTTTGGATATTCCCAGAATACCGGATATTTTTCTGAAATTTATCTTTTTCCAAATATCCGAAAAGTTTTCCATACATGCAAGTTAAAGTATATATTATTGTCATCAACTTGGCTGAATGCAAAATTAAGGGAAAAATTAGGGGGAAAATATTCTGAATTTTTTCAGGATATTTTCCGCAAACAATTTTCAAATTTTTTAAATATAATGATTATATGAAATATGTAGTTTATATATTCATTATTGTAATACTTTTTATTATACTTTTATAATAATATAATTATTTTGCATTGTAGTTTTATAATAATAAAAAAAGTATCAGGGTATAAGATATCTCATAACATCGCAATGCATTTTTGACAAAAATAAAATGTCACATATATAATATTTTATCTAAACATATTATATTATTTTAAATCTAAGTTTTATCAATTTAGGTTTAATAAATATATTACAAAGCTTAGTTCAAAATCATGTAACGTTATGGCAGATAATTCTCATATTGCAACATGCAAAAGATCAAACCCTAATACAAGGTATACTTTTTTATCTACCCTATTATATAATATTTTAGACTGTCAAATTTGTTGATGTAATTAATTTAATAATAAATAAGTTATTATAACTTATTTAATATTAAATTTATTAAACTACATGACAAATGATAAGTTCTGTATAAAATATCATTGACTAGGAAGATCCAATGGTATTGTTATGTTATTACCTAGAAATATCATTCTGTAGTAAGACACAATAACCTTTTAACTTTTAAAGTTTGAGAAATTTCACTTTTCCCTCTCTTCGTCTTTTTTTGTGATCGCACCCTATAGCAAGAATTTAATTTAGTTCATATCTTGTTGGAGAATGCAACTTGATTCTGAGTTGAATTTTCAGCACTCGGTATTTATTGGTGACCTAATTTGACAATACTTTATTATACATACTTTTAGTTTTAAACTTAATATATTATATATAATTAGGGGTAGATGAGGCTCCTTAGCCGTAGTGAATGTTTTTCCACAGCAAAAGGAGCCTCAAGATGAAAATCTCACCATGGGTAGGAAAATCATGATATAAAATCTCCACTATAATGTTGTGTGGTTATGTGGTAACTATTACATTTTTAAAAATTGTTATAATTTTTTCTGTGTGCATTCTAAAATTTTTCTATTTTGTTTTCTTAAAATTATTTAATGATTTAGATAAAAGAAAACAACTAGAAAATCTTGTAGCCAAAATGGTTGGCAACTTACCAAGTAAGATTTGTTTTAAAAGTTTGTGGTTTAAGATAATTATTAAATAATCATATTATTATTTAAGATTTTATTCGTTTCTTTTCAGCTAAATCTGATTGATTAGATAAAGTTTGATGCGTACTCTTATAGGAGAAAATATCGACTGATTCGTTAGATTATGTTTGAAGCGTGCTTTTATGGGAGAATATATCGACTGGTTCGTTAGATTAAGTTTGAAATGCGCTCTTTGTGGATTGAAGCGTGCTTTTCGTAAGTTGCAGATCTATGACTTTGTACTTATTACTTATTGGATATAAGGAGGATATTTTAACAAAAGTGCAGCTTTTATTACAAATTCAAAATGTGTATGTCAAGAACTAACATACTGACTAATAAAACCATGTAATTTAATACGTATTGAATATTTCCTCGACGATGAGTTTTTTTTCTTTACACGAATCCAAACACTTCGTTTTTATAAAGCATAGTTATTGCTTAAATATTACGTGCCAAAATGAACGTAAAAAGCACGTCTTTTAGACAGTTCATGGGGACCAAAAAGTCACCTAAATATCACGTGCCAAAAGTAACGTGAAAAACACGTCCATAAATCACGTGAATTGGTCATTTCATGGGGACCAAAAAGTCACCTAAATGTCACGTGCCAAAATAACGTGAAATTCACGTTTTTGTCACGTCGCTGTGCCTGCTGGGATACATTCAAAATTTAATTTGTATATGCAACAAGGATTATAGAATCATTATCCTTGATATGCAACGACATAACAAATAATATTGTTTATATTTTAAAAATATTGAATATGCAACTAAGAACTTATAAATTGAAGAACTTCTTACAGTTTAAAAAAAATTTATACGCAACAAACTATTACTTTTACCGAATTCAGTCTAATTGTCTAATTCATACACAAACACAACATAACGGTATAAAAATTAACTATACAATAACATCTGGCAGTTTGCAGCTGATAATCGTACTTTATTTCTCAATTGCGTATGCAATTTTAAAAAGGTTACAACTTTTCGTTTAAATGTAAACTACGCACTCCAATACAAAAATAAATTTTTGAACAATATATTTTAATACGATGGATGACATTTTTTTATCCAAGTTTTATATTTTAGGGCCCACTATACCTGCGGAAAAGAGTTTTATAGTATAAATATTATTGAGAGTATAATTTTTTTTATATGAGAGCCCCCTATTGCTGGTAGGTTCCCCCCCCCCCCCGCAACGCAGGGTCCTGCGTCCAGTAGTTCCGCCACTGAATATAAAGTAGCTATAAGTACAACAAATTAAAATAAAATATACATACATATATCACTTTGTAGTATAGGTAATAAAGTTTAATTAATATTTCCATAATATCAATATTATTGTCAAAAATTGATATTATGGGAGAGTAAAAAATTTTTCAGCTTAATTTTAAAAAGATGCAAAGAAGTAGGTAGATCAAAATTAAAATTAGGGAAAACAATTTTATTCCGAAAATGGGGTGCACAATAATTAATGCAAATTTGGTTAAAATTTGTTTGACAAAAAGGCTCGTATAGAAGGTTGTTATTTTTTAGAGAGTAGTTATTGTTAGGTTTCAAGGTAATTAAGTCGTTTAAAACGGCAGGGGAAAGATTATTTTTACATATATATATACAAAGCATAAAATATTAAAAATATTAAGTTTGTAACTATTAAGTATTCTCATTTCAGCAAAAAAGTTGTTTAGAGTGAGAAAAACGATCAGCAAAATTAATTACACGTACTGCATGTTTCTGACCGCGATAGAGAGATTGTTACTTATTTTTTTCAGTGCTTGCCCAACCAATATTTGCATAACTCATATAGCTATGGAAACTTTAGTACCAACATAATCAATATGTTGCTTCCATGAGATGTTCTTATCAAGGAATACGCTTTTCCTGTAGTTACAAAATGTGTGAAAAAAAAAAAACATTTTTAAATCCATGGACAACGCCTGGAATTATAAAGTCGTCAAAAACAAAGCAACGACTATATAAAAAGTTTCTCAAAAAAATAAAACTTTCAATATTGAAACTAATTACAAAAATTATAAACGTGTTTTTGAGATGGCTATTAAAAAAGTCAAAGAAATATTACTATACTTAGCATTTAATAAAACATAAAAATGATCCAAAAAATATTTGGAACATAACTAAGGAATTAATTGGCACAAAACAAACTGACGGAAATAGTCTTCCTATAAATCTAAACATTGAAAGTAAAACTATTACAAATAAATCTTTATTGCTGAAACACTTAATCAATATTTTGTCAGTGTAGGTTCCACTTTAGCGTCGAAAATAGAAACTACTGAAGTAAACTTTGAGTCATATTTTACTCCTAATAAGACCTCGAAGATGGATAATTATGAAATTACTGAAAAGTAAATCTTAGATACAGTATATCTTTTAAAACTAAACAAAAGTGTAGGGTATGATAATGTTAGTAGTAATGTAATTAAAAAATCGATAAAATGCTTAATAATCCCTCTTTTACATTTTTTTAATCTATCTTTAAAAATAGGTATTTATCCGGAGAAACTTAAAATTGCGAGGGTCATACCTATTTTCAAATCAGGAGACATTTCTAACCCTGAAAATTACAGACCAATTTCAATTCTTCCTTGCTTCTCGAAAATCTTGGAGTGAATTATGTTAATTATATTAAATAATAACGTATAACCAAATCTTAACTTTTCTAAGTATAAATAATATTTTATATAATAAACAGTTTGGATTTCAACCCGGGTATTCAACTGACCATGCCATTATTAGTATTGTTCACAATATATTTAAAACATTTGACGAAAGTATGTTTACCCTCGGAGTTTTTATAGATCTTAGCAAAGCCTTTGATTTATATATAAAAAAACACGAATTTATTTTATTCTAATGGAGATGTGAACCTTTTATTGAAAATAGTAAACAAGGAATTTATATATCTAGAGGAATGGTTTAAGGCAAACAAATCGTCCTTAAATTTAAATAAAACTAAGTATACTTTTTTTCATAGAATTCACGATAAAGAAAATATACCATTAAAACTTCCTGAACTTTATATTGGCAATTCTAAAATAATTAGTGAGTCATCATTAAAGTTTTTAGGAGTGATACTTGACGAAAACTTGACATGGAGAGAACACATAAGAACGTTAGAAGATAAAATTTCAAAAATATTGGCATTCTATAAAAAGCTAGGCCATTATTAAACCAAAACTGCTCCAAAATCTTACATTTCTCCCTCATACATTGTTATATAAACTATGCAAATATTGCATGGTGCAGCTCTAATGTAAGTAAAGTTAAAAAAATTGCTTAGTAGACAAAAACACGCAGTCACAATTATTTCAGGTGCAGGTCGTTTCACACATTCTAAAGAACTATATAAAAATTATCACATAATGTTTTTCAGTTAAACCTTTATCAAATTCTTATATTTATGTACAAACTTCATAATAAAGTAACTCCTATAATATTTAATTCACTTTTCAATAAGAGTAATAACGAGTACCTTTAGAATTGATAAAGTTATTTAATTTTGAATGTTTCAGTTTTGTTTATATGCAAGTAAATGAAGCTAATTCTTTCGTCCCCACATAAAAATAGATTCTGCAACTATTTAATTATTATGGTAGTCTAATAGGATGGGTTTGTCGTTTTCTAAGTGAAGATTTTTTAAATTTCCCCCGTCTTTAGATATTTTTGAGTGCGATAAGGTAAATTTGCCGTTTCTCTCTAACTAGTCTAAAAATTTTTGCACATGTTGAATTATATTTTTTGAGAGCTGAGATTTTATTACATGTTTTTACTTACAGTATTCTACAGCGGGTTTACTTTTTGTTGTTGATGTTGTTGTTGCTAACCAATTAGTTTATCAGTAAGTTTTATTTATTACTTACAATTTACTTTTTACTTAATTTACCTAATTTTTAAGTTTCTTGCAGCAGAACAGTTTAACATTAAAATCCACGCAATATCTACAATATATTGCATCATAAGATGTATCTTTTAATAACAAATACCAATCATAAATACTTTCATTGATCATTTTATCTAAATAAATATAGATTTCAGTCCATCATTTCGAACAAATATATTATTTCAAAGACTTTTACTTATTATATATATATATATATATATATATATATATATATATATATATATATATATATTTTATATTTTGGATTTATTGGTTCGCACAAAACCCAATGCATATGTTCAAACTATCCAGGCTTTGACAATGTGGTCTCTGAACCAAACATTAGAATGGCTTAATGGTAAAACAGATGAAGAAAGAAAACAATTACTTGAATATTCAAGAACTAAAGTAACATTAATGAAAAGCAAATATGATGAAATAAAAGCAGCTCTTAAAAAAGATAAAGCTATGCACCTTCTAGCAAAGCAAGAAGGAAAATAGAGAAAGGAAATAGAGAAGAAATTAAAGAACAACAAAAAAAACTTGCAGCTTGTAATGATTTAATAAATTTAAATGTAAGGGCATGAATATTATAAGAGGAAGCAGAGAAAACAGTTCGCAATATAGAAGAGCCATTAATGGCAAAAGTGCTCCTTTCTCAACTAAATTTTTATCGCGTAATCTTAGGTGTCGAATGTGACTAAAAACTTTTTTGTAAAACAAAGATAGAAGGTAGCAAAAGAATAAACTTGTCTTTCGAGGAATTATATCAAAATCTTTATACTTTCATTTGAGCAAATTTAACACCAAACAATCTTTAAGTAATATAAGTAATAATTTAAAGCCTCGTATAATATGTGATGCAGCTGTTAAAAGCAAAAAAAAAGAATTAATGGAAAAAATTCAGGATGCAAGACTAAACAAATGATAAGAGCAACAAAAAAAAAACATCAAAGTTTATTAACAATCCATCTGATTTTGTAGGTTTTTCTATACAACATCGTGTTAGAGAAGATGGTTCTCTTGAAGTATCTTGGGAACGTACGCAAGTGGTACAAATTAATCAATTAAAGGGTAGACGAACTACATACCTTGTTAAGTATGATAACGAACATGATGAAGTATGATCATTTCCTTTATTAACTGATTTTGAAAAAGTTGATCTTATTCTCTGTAGCTAGGATTGTGAGGTAATTTTATTTAATATAAATTTATAATTATGTCATAGTATAAATTTATCTTGTTTCTTTGATTATTATGTCATTTGTTTTTACTGGGTTTGAGTACAGTTGTTTTTATCTTTATAAGTGGTATGAATCATATCTGATATATTTATATGTACCAATATTGTTTAATTTAAAGATACTTTTGTATTATATATCAATAATTTTATCTATATGCTTAACTGCACATTGTTATAAATATCAAAATAAAAAAAAAATAAAAAAAAATTAGAATAACAAAAAAATTTTTTTACATTAACTACCTATCAAGCAAAGGAAAGAATCCAGAAATGAAAGGCTAACCTTAGGCTGAGTTACTATTACTTTTACATGAACTGCCTATCAAGTAAAGGAAAGAACCCAGAAATGGAGGGCTAACCTTAGGCAACATGACAGCTCACTGATGGAGAGCAAAGTCCTATAGCTTACCTTCTCGTTGGTGCACTTCGTTAAGTATGTTAGATAATTTTGTCTAATTTATGAACGGGAGAGCCAAGGCAAATTTTGTATAAAATTATTTGATGACAATACATACAGCCCTCGGAATTAGGATCAGGCCGTGATCAGGCCCTCGGAATTAGGATTAGGCCCTCGGAATTAGGATCAGGCCCTCGGAATTAGGATGTGCGGCCGTGGCGCAGTGGTTAGAGCGCTTGCTTTATAAGCAAGAGATCCAGGTTCGAAACGAGCTATGGACATATTTTCGCGTCACGGTAAGGAAGGAGGCGTAAACTTTCTGGTTAAATGCACTTTCGCGGTGCTCTGTGACAAGACCGTTAGGTCTTCTTGGGGCACCTAAATAACAGTATAAAAGGATCAGCATTCGGCAATACCGATTTATTTTTCTGAAGCGTCTGAGGTAGGAAATTTTTTGCTGACCTCTTTCTATTTTTTATGGTGAAACCTTTATAAAAAAATGTTGTTGCAACCTATAACAGTTTAAGGTCGGCAATTTATTGCCACTTTTAGTTTTTCTGGTTCCAAGGGTTGAATACATATATATATATATATATATATATATATATATATATATATATATATATATATATCTGTGTGTGTGTGTGTGTGTGTGTGTGTGTGTGTGTGTGTGTGTGTGTGTGTGTGTGTGTGTGTGTGTGTGTGTGTGTGTGTGTGTGTGTGTGTGTGTGTGTGAACTGTTAGAAAAGGGCTGTCAAATTTTTAAAAATTATACTAAAAACCAAAGCTGCCCGCTATCCTCTAATTTTTTTTAACATTAGGTTAATCTTATATTAACTTTAGGCTAAAATTAAAATAATAAAAATATATAAAAAAACGTTTTTATAATCGAACTGCAATTCAAACTTCAGAGTATACTCTGAAATTTGAATTGCAATTCGATAATAAAAATTTTTTTTCAGTAAATTTACCGACAAAACGACAGTGAAGTTTTGAATGAATTTTGAAAATTGAAATTTTTAAATTCAAATAATTCGCAACATAAAGATAAATTCAACGAGTTTTTCATTCATTGTTTTCGAAAAGTTTTTATTATCATAGGTGCTGAAAATAATAAATTAGTCGAAATAGTAGACTATAAGCGGTTAAATCTCTTTTTGAATCTATGATAATACTGAAATTATTAACAAATCGTTGACTAAATTTTGTTTTATTCATGTAAAGATAAATTTTTGATTTATATTTATTTTTTTACATATTTTGAAGTTTTCGTCTTGTTTTATTTCCGCGTTTTTCACTTGATAATTTAATAATAAAGGTTAATTTAAACTAGCAGAAAGCAACCCGTAATACGGGTTACGGTCGGTCTGTTATTTAATTTATAGTGACTGTTTTCCACAATTTAAAGTTGCGAAACCTTAACTAATACCCTGTAAGAAAAACGACTTCAAATTAAAAAATTAAACCATCTGTAAAATTTAAATAAATTAATTTACCAACTATTTAACGTTATTTGAGTAATTTACAACCGACATAGGTCATATCAGTGTATGGCAGAACCATTTTCCTAGACATTACTAAGTTCAACACAATACGTTTTTAGTTACTGACACAAAATAATAACACTTCATCATGCCTTAAATTGACGAAAGATTAAAGCTAAATTCTTGTTATATTTTTTATAACATGAACTTTAATTAATAAGATTAATATGAAGTGACCGTAAATTATTTATGAGTTATTAATTTTTTGGTATCCCCTTGATACATGTTTCTTTAAAAAAGGAAATTGTCTTTAAAACGATAAATGCACACAACTAAATAAATTTATTATAAATAACTAAGCAATTGAGTACAAATACGTTTCAAACAAAAAAAAGTTGGTTTACAATCAAACATGTGTACAACAAATTGTAAAAAATATGTAAACTTTGATCTTTTATATTGCATTAATGCGTCGTATGACAAACCTAAAATAAAAATTGTAACAGATAAGTAGACATAAAAGAAAAACAAAACAAAACAAAAAAAACAACTGAAATACAATTTACCTGCTTTTCGGTAGCCTGTTGTCATACTTAAACTGCTGTCATGATGCAACTTGTCGGTGTTGTTTTACGACGTTATTTCACGTTGGCTTTTAGTAAACTTTAGTTAAATTTAAAAGACATAACAATAGATTTAAAATATTTTAATTAAAAAGCAAAAAAACAAATGGTTCAAAGAGCCAAACTAAAAACATTAAAGATAAAAAATCAAATAGATATAAATAAATTGCATTTATATAGCTAAATAGTCTTGGCTTATAGTAAATTTTCAATAAATTAAACTACCAATTAATTATGTTTAACAAATAGAATGTAGCATCATATTATGATGATTGGGTAGTGAATCAATTTAACTATATTTAAGTTTAATTAGTGAAAAACAAATAAAATTTCAATTAAAAAAGATAAAAACAAACCAAATATACAACAATATATTATAAAAAGAAATTACAAAATTAAAAAAAAAAATTACAAAATTAAAAAAAACAAAAATAAATCACCGAAAAAAATACGGCAACAAAAAAGTTATAAATATCTTCACTGATAGAAGACATTTACAACCTTTTGGTTGCTGTTTTTTCTTCGGTATCTCCCAACACCCCGGTATGGATGAGCCCTTCATTTGAAGGATGGCTCATTCATACCGCCATTACTTTGCCACTTATTGAAGGACCTCTCCGAGAGAGGCCCTGGATGTTGGGAGCGATATCTTTGGTATTCCTCAAATGTTAATGACTCTAAAATTACAAATAGAAGGATATAATAAAATTTAAAAATATTTACAATTTTTTTAAATCAAAATATAAAGCATAACCTCACCATTTTCACAGGATGAAGAGTATGCTAAAAATAAATTAAAAAAAAGTAAATTAAAAAGAGTTAAACTTGTGAGAAATTTGATTTTAATAAAAATATGAGTAAAATGCAAACAGTTTAAAAATGTCATATTTATATTAAATAATTCTTTCACCTATTGCACATGTTTTTCCGTAAAAAATATATAAAATTTAAAACACAGCCCTACCAGTTATGCTTCTACCAGACACTAAAGACAAAATATACCTCAGAATAATTGATAGAATTATATTTACATATAAATAAATAAATAACTATAATTTTTTTTACTTATTCCCCTAATGAAGTTGTCTAAAGTAAGAAAAAAGATATCTGAAGCTAAAACTAATAAAAACTAAACTAAAATTAACTATAAACTAAACCAAAAAACTAAAATAAACTTTAAATTTTAATATCTGTACCTCAGAAGACAAAGGTCGGTTATCCAGTTTTTTGTGAAAATGAGTTATGTATGAGACCTTTTTAGTTTTTCAGTATCTACATAGGTATAAAGACTGTTTTCCTGCAACAATGTGAAACAAAGTTTGGTCAATAAAAAGGGTCTGGTGTCCCCAGAATGTTCAAAGGAAAAAAGTCTGTAGTTCAGAAATTACTTTTCATTTTTTTTTTTTAATTTTTAATTTTTGTCAAAATTATATTTCATGTGCCTCAAGACAAATTAAATAAGACAAATGAAATAAAACATAAATTTAACAATCAAGAATAAAAAAGCCAATAAAGACTAATTATTTTACTATTTACTCTCTCCTGGACAATTTCTAAAATGTGACAACTGACTTGGACTACTGAGTGTACAGATATAAATGCTTTATTTAACTATACTAATCACATAATTTATACTTAGTTTTTTTTTCCAACTCTCCTAAAAAAAAAAAGAAAATAAAGCTTTAGTACTTGAAGTTTTAAAATTCCAGTTACAGCACAAATAAACAAATTTCTATTAACAATTATCTAATAGCAAAAACACTGACTTATTTCAGTCTTCAATTCTGTGTCTAAACAATAAAACCACTTAAATGTATAGACGTTAAAATATCTACTTAACTTTTTAAAAATAAATTCACTCAACTAATGTAACTAATACCTTCATTAGCTCTCTCTTGATCAACTAAAGAAAATAAATTTTAATTAAACTAACTTGATATAAAATAATAAGAAGCTGTCTTACTGAGAATTTTAAATTCCTTCTCTATTATTGACAATACGATTTTAAGTATTACCTAAGTTCTTGGGCTTATTGTATAAAATTATAAAAACCTACTGTTTTACTTTTAAGTCAACAACAATATTTTAAAAAACATTTTAGTTATTTTATAAAAAAATAAAAATCCTTTTAAACATACTACCTCTCTCTTCATTGTTGTCAACTAAACAGAAAACAAACAAACAACTGATAGTAAATTTTCCCTTTGGTAGTAGGTTATTAAATAGATTAAATAGATCAAAGATCTATAATTTGCTCTAACAGTTTACAACATTATCATTAAACTATAATTATTTTCGACAACCTGGTGTAATTTAACATTGATATATTTTTTTTCAAATGACAAAAATTATTAAAGAACATTATATAAACATAGAACAAATGTAGTGATAGTGGATTTAATCCAAAAATAGAAAGAACCTTTAGAAAAAAGCTTACTGCTTTTAAATCTACAATAATTTCCAACTTACACTTTTTTATCTACATTTATCTATAACAAAATATGAATTAATGAGTTACCATTATTTAAAGTTGATCCAGAAGCAACTAAAATAAATTATCAAATAAAAAGTTTATTTATATAATCTTGACGATAATGTTGAAATAAACAATATTTATTGCTTGAAAAGTTAAGTAACAAATGTAATTCAAGTATATTAAAATAAATGTACGAAGTTACCTGTTGTGGCTGGTGCAACTGAAGTTATAACTAAATAAAAAAATATTAAATAAAAAAGCTATTTTATCTATCTTATCTATTTTATCCTGATGATTATGTTTAAATAAACAATATTTATTGATTCTTTTTAAAATGATTTAAAAGACATTACTATTTGCTGTAAAATAAAATAAAAGACATTACTATTTGCACCAACTGATGATGCTACCACACCTAAATGACAAAGTTTATTAAAAATATTTAAAACATATTCAATGCTTTAAAAGAATATTCAAAAGAAGTTTTTAAATCTACAAAATCTAAGTCCTTACTGAGTTCTACCTGTCTGTCTAAAAATAAAAAATTGAGATAAAATTATATACAATAAAATTGCTAATGCTACATTTGTACTCAAATAAAATCTAAATGATAAAACTTACTTAAGTCGCTGTCAGCTAGCCTGTCTAAAAAAAAATTTGTATTCTCATTAATCCTAATCTATAATCTATAAATAAACTTACTAATATAAACGATAAATAAACTTGAACAAATAAACTATAAACTTGAATAAATAAACTATAAATAAACTACTATATACTATATAAATTAATATAAACTATAAATAAACTAATATAACTATGTTACTAATATAAACTATAAGTAAACTACTATACACTATATACTTACTAAAAAGGCCTTCAGCTCCTTTTAACTGCTCTAAAAAATGAAAAATACTTGCTTAAATTGATTTAAAAAGACTGAAGACAAAACTGAAACGCTTTACTAAAAAAGAAACATTGTACTAAAAAAAAATTTTTTACCAGTCATTTTAGTTTTAACTTCTAAAAAAAAAAACAGAAAAATGAAAACAACGAACAACAAACAAATTTTAGTTTTTAAACAATGAACAACATCAGTTCCTCTTGAAACTAAAAATTTATCAGCTCTAATCGGCTGGAAGGCCTTGCTTGAAAGACCGCGTGGAGTAAAGAAACGCTTTTAGAAAAGCCTAGAAAGTTCTTTATTAAAAAAGAAAGTGAAACGACACTAACACTATTAAATTACAATATTCATATTTAGAAGATTAGATAAATTACAGTATTCATGTTTAGATAGTACATAAAAAATATTTTACCAGACATTTTATTTCTAACTTCTTCTAAAAAATGAAAACAGGCTATTAGAAAAATAAAAACAAAATTAGAAAAATAAAAACAACCAACAACAAACAAACGATTATTTAAATTTTTTATTTTAAACAATGAACAACATCAATTCTTTTCGAAAATAGTAATATATCAGCTCTAATTTGCTTGCTGACCTTACTCGAAAGACCGCATGGAATATATAACTGCGCATTCAAAAGTCTAGAAACTACTTAAAAACTAAGAAATGGTGTATTTTACAGAATACAGAACCGTCATTAACAACACGAACATTAGGCGTAACTATGCGCACTATTCATTAGCGTATTAATATTTAGATTAATAATTCTCCTCAAAGTTATGTTACGCTTATTGTTTTGTTACGCTTAACGTATTTTAAGTAAAAACTTTTAAAAATTTAGTTTATTTTTAACAATTTTAACAATTTTAAAGCATATTCTATAGTTAGTTGACCATTTAATAGTACGTGTTTGTTAACCTCGAAAAAATTATATTTATGAATTATTCAAATAAATTGGATTTACGATTTAATTTCTAATAAAATTTTATTGTTAACGCAACTTTTTACGCAAGAAAAAAAAAAGGATGAAAAAGTTTTTTTTTCGGTGCCAATATTTTAACGAGATACTTTAAGGAAATATTTCATAAAATGTATAAGAATTGAAAATATTAAAACACGAATATCTTAGGAACTAAATACAGAAGTCGTTGAAACCATTTTGAAAATAAAATATGTCGAGGAATCTAATGCATTTTAAAATAAAAAGATTTACATTGGCTATAAAAATTGCCTAAACTCCCTATCTGAATTACGTTTGGAAGTGTGTTTTTTCATAATGAAAAACAGATCAAACGAACATATAAACTAAAATTAAAACCTCGTTATTAGTATTGGTTAAAAATATTTAGTTTAATGATTAACTTTCCGCAGACATTTCATTTGGAAATAGTTTAATGCGTGCGCTTTTTTTTATTTTATCTCGAAATAATATTGAAATCTAAATAATAATAACTAACGGTTTTATAAGGGGTCGTCCATAAAGAACGTACGCTCATAGGGGAAGGTCTTCAAAAAACGTACAAAAGCGTGGGGGGGGGGGGAGGGAGGGAGAGGGAGGGGTTGAATATAAAAATACGTAAGCACTAATTAAAAAATACGTAAGCACTAATTTTCTTAGTT
Organism: Hydra vulgaris; assembly: GCF_038396675.1. Lineage (NCBI taxonomy): Eukaryota > Metazoa > Cnidaria > Hydrozoa > Anthoathecata > Hydridae > Hydra > Hydra vulgaris. The sequence continues at coordinate 11,256,541 of NC_088933.1, forward strand.
AATGCTTGTATTTCTAACTTATCACCACTAACAAATACTTATCTATAACTAGATATTTTTTAATAAATAACTAGATATTTTTCAATATAATAATAAATAAATTTATTTCTTTAAAATAATAAAACCATGACAGTCACTATGAAATGGCAGTTAGGGAAGGAGGGAAGAATACTTGCCCTTAAAGAAGATCTAATTACAATTTTTTTTTTGGAAACTTTAAAGTTCGTTTTACCAAAGGAACTCAAAAATTAGTAAAAAAAGTTTAAATTTAAAAATAATAACGTAATAAGATTTAATGGGCTTGGTAAACATGTTGTGGGTTTTTAGTTTCAAATAAACGGGCAGGAACGTTTATTTGGCACCTCATCGTTACGTTTGAAGCGTTTTATAAATGTAACACCTCACATGCTTGGTTACGTTTATTAGTTATTTAGGAATAGAGAAAGTTTTAATGATTATGCACAATTATCGTATTCTCTTGTGATATTCAAAAAGATTTGCTTGTGATGGTCAAAATAATTGTTTGGACTATATCCAGCCTGGAAATTTTCTTTCAAAATGTTACAGTTTTTTACATACCCTCCACCTATGTTTTTGTATCCCAATTAAAGTAGGAGATTAATTACCGCGTGGAAAACACATTTGTGCTTAATCTTATATAAATACGAAAATTCTTTGTGTATGAGAACATAGTTATTATTTGTTAAATATAAAAAATGTCACGTTACAAAATTGCATCATCTTATATCTTAGGGTAATTTTTTTGATAAATATAATAAACTAAGAAACTTGAGAAAACTGGAGATTATAAATTTTTGAAAAATATTTCAGCTAAAAAAAATGCAAGCAATCAATTTAGTGTTTGAAAATTTTTAACTCTGAACATCAAGGTGACAGTGAAGTGTATTACTTTGCAATCATTTAAAAGATCGTTTACACAAAATAAAACAAAAAAGACTTGTTAAAGATTTGTGTAGTTGACCTTTAAGCGCTTTTGCTGGCCAACAGGAAACTTTTAAATCAACAAACTGGCGAGAATGTTTGTTTGGTACCTTTAAAGTATAGGTTGTGGTTAAGGCCAGGGTGATAAATTTTTTTTAAGTAATCACAAATTAAAAAACATATGTTATCTTTATAGGTTTCAAAACATTGTTTTAATATTGAATAAACAAAATTATCAATATAGTCTTCATATATCAATTAACTTAAATTGTTGGTGATCTAAATCAAAGGGTGATTTCACCCATTCAATTATGTTTTCGATGACATGAATTTGATTAGAATTTCTTTCATTTACTTTTTTAATTTGTTTCATTTAATTTGTGATTACTTTTTTAAGTAATCACAAATTAAAAAACATTTGTTATCTTTATAGGTTTCAAAACATTGTTTTAATATTGAATAAACAAAATTATCAATATAGTCTTCATATATCAATTAACTTAAATTGTTGGTGATCTAAATCAAAGGGTGATTTCACCCATTCAATTATGTTTTCGATGACATGAATTTGATTAGAATTTCTTTCATTTACTGTTAAATGAGTATCATTGTTTTCATCGTCATTTTTATTTTCCTTAGAGGTTGTGTTGATTATGTTTCTAAACACGCATTTGTGACACTTAACACTCGCTTTAGAAGCGTGATAAATTTTGCAGGTTTTGCAAGTTCTTTGATCAATTTTTTGTTTTGAAATTGATGGGTAGTACAAATTAAAGGAAGCTTCCATCGAAAGTTTTGAAACTATATATCCTAAGCGCTGCGCTAGAGAAGAAAAGTAAGGTTTAGGAATATTTCGTGCTACCTTAGGATCAGGAATAAAAATTCCTTCAGCAGCATGAGACATTAAAACTGGACCTGGTAAAAAACGCTGAGGAATATATTTTTTCCAAGAACTTCACCAAGGTTTACAGCAATTCGGAACATCACACTTAACGATCATTAAAAAGTATTGACTTTGTCTTACGTGATTTTTAATCCCTTTTGAATCTTTCTCTGGTATTGGTGACAGTTGGGAAGGTTCAATATATTTAGCACAAACAGAATAGTTATCAATTACTATATCAGACCATACCTCAGCTAGAGTTTATGCAGCTTTAGCAAAATTATTTTTCTAAATCAACGTCAATTGTTTTTCCAGATGCATTTAGATGTGTTCCAAAATGATCATCTGGCAAAACAAATCCTGCTAACTCTCAACTCAGCCGAGCCATACGCTGTTCAACCCTGCTATATGCTGAATAATGAGATGCACGAGTTTCTGTTAGATAGACATCCAAAACCCATTTTATAAATCTTGCAATTGCAACTTGCAATGGTTTGGAAAGCCTCGGATTTTCATCAGGGCCTTCATCACATGCAACAACAAATATAGGTTTCACCTGATCTTCTGGAGTATAAATGTGAAGCTTAAAATTTTCAATTGAAGCAAGACGCTCCAAATCACGGCCATGAGTAATAGCAGTGCTGCTAGTATGATTTATAGATCTAATAGCAATATACTTTGGTCCAGAATATGACACTGCGTCAGCGAATTTGTTTGGATCAATAATACAAGCTGCAATAATACTAAACAGACGATATAAGCTTATGTCTGGAAGCCACTAAAAATCATGATCTGGCAAACGTACTTGATAATCAAGATGCATCAAAGTTGGTGATTATTCCCTCAAGTGTGTTTGATCACTTTGGCATCAGTCTTAAATAAGTTGCAGATCGCGATAAACAATACCCAGTTTTAGTAGGTTTTTATTTAAGTCATCAAGTGTCTTACATTAACGTAGCTCCTGCTTTCTTCGTCGATTGCCAGCAGCGGCTCCTATTGATGGAATGTTAACGATGGCATTAAGAAGATCTGGCTGATCTTCAATTACAGCTGGTCTACCATTTTTTTCTCTATTGAATTTAGAAAGTGTGATTTTAAGTAGGGCGTGTCATCAACAATATCATTAAGTGTTCGTTTCAAACTTGCTCTGCGTTGTCTTTAACGGATTGCCTCGCGTTTCATTTTTATAAGACGGGTTTGTTTTATTTTATTTGCTTTTCTACAAAAGTTAATTTTATTTTAAATTCGTCAGTTATCAATCCTGCAACGGCGCACATTTACCAATGTTAACAGCTGCTCTTTTTACTGCGAAATTTCAGTTTGAATTTTCTCTTGCTGTGGAGTATGAGGTTTTGTCGGCTAATCAATTAGTACTTTTGTTTGCAATTTTTTACTTTTTTGAATATCAAATTTAGAAGAAGTAGATAATGTTTTATCGATTACAAAATCTATTTTGTCTGCTTCATCGGATGTTAACAAAGCTTCTGGTCCCTCATCTGATATTTCGTTTATGAGAGGAAGCTTCACTGCAACAGATTGATTATTTGATGTTTTAATATCAGACCAAAAAGACATCAACTGACTTTTACTTTCCATTGTTTTTCGTGTGAGTTATATTAAAACTGATTCATACGTCAATTCTTTAAGCTTAACTTTATACCACAATTTATTAGCATCTTTCTGTTGCTCCTGTTTACTTTTTTGTGGCATAGCTTTTGCTACTTGTTGGTAAATAATTTTGTACTTTTCGCTATTATTCATTTTAATAATTCCGCCTTCAAACTTGTTTTAACTGACTACTTAAAGCAAAACCTAAATTTACAAGGTACAATAAATTCAAACGGGGGTTGTTTGTTTAGTTTTGAAATAATTTATTATATCTTATTTTTATTATAAAACATTTTTTACAAAATCAAGTTTATAAAATTGTTAAAAAAGTACTATTTACATAACAATTTCAAAAATTAATATTTAAAGTTTTGCAATACTTTCAAACTTGAGCTTTAAACTTGTTACCGTTAGTAAGAGTGTTGTCGCGCTAATTAAATAATAATTGAAATATGAAAAAATTCTTTATATACTTCATATCGTTTTTGAAAGTATTGAGCAATCATTTTAATCAAATAGAACGTTTTGAAATATAAAGAATATCACCACTTTTTGATGACTTCATTTTTACTCATGCTCGGCGTACTTTGTTGAAAATCTCTAATATTCAAATTTCTTAAATAATGTTTTTTTTTATAAATTTTAACTCTTTAACTCATAAAGAGAAAAGAGAAGGGGGGTACTTCAAAAGCGAACATACTTTTCAAAGGGGAGGGGGCTAAAAAGTATGCATGACAACAGGGGGAGGATGGGGGTCAATTTTTGAATTCTTTGACGTACGTACTTTATAGACGACCCCTAAAGAGTTATTTGAAATAGATCAAGTTGTAAGTTATTATTTTAATTATTATTAGAATAATATATTATCTCTTTGATTTTTTTTAATAATTTGGTTTATATTTAGGTTTAGTATATATGAAATAATAAACGAAAAAAAATTTAGACTGTATTAATTTTTTTATATAGGTAATCATACCAAAAACTGTACTTATAGTGTTTGATAAAACTATAAATACATTCTACATGAACTAAAAATTCAAAGATTTTGCCCAAAGTTTGTAAAAAGCAAAAAAATATTACAAACTAATAATTACTCTTAATCAACAATATTGTTGAATAAAAATGTAATCAATACTTTTTAATCAATACTAGTAATCAATACTTTTTACAAATTTTATTGATATTGCCATAGTTTTTACCAAAATATTTGTTTACATTTCATTTCTTTCAGAAGGATTTTTCATAGTAGAATATACATTATGTGTGCAATCTATATTGCCATTGTATATACAATCACAATATACATTGTATATAGGAAGTCAAAAAGTGTTATATATCTTTAATTATTATATTATTTTATACAAGACGAAAGTATTGACAAAGTATATTCTATGACAAACAAAACACAAAAACCAAATAATAAGAAAAGGAATTCAAAAAGAATAACATTTAGTCAGGTTTTCTTTTTAAAATGTATAATTTTTTGTTTGTTTGGTTGGTTGCATTTATATATATATTTAGTTGATCTTTCTTTTTTATTTTTGGCAGTATTTATTTTTGGTATATGTTTATACTTTAAAAAAAAAAGTTGCTGTCCCAACCCAAACCTATAGTTGATGTATCAGTACTCTTGTGCATATATATATATATATATATATATATATATATATATATATATGCCCGTATAAAACTGAACACTTTTTTCAGAAAAAAAGTTTTTTTTAAAGACATGAGCAATATAAATATACAAAAAAGTTGTTTTAAATTTATAGAAACCACCAAAATATATGAGAGGTGTATGTTAGCAATAGAGGTGGGTGTGGTGGTGATACATCCGATATCAAAACGACTTGATTTTATAAATATTCATATCTTTAATAAAATGAGTAAAATTAGTATACAATATAAAATTATGTTATACAAGATTTTACGTATACAAAAGGTGTTTCTATTACGGAAGGAGCGTATACCCCCCCCCCCTCCGACCAAAAAAAAAAAATGTATTACTGTTTTCAAAATTTAAATAATAAATTAAAAAATAAATTATAAAATTTGAAATAAATTAAAAAATAAATTCATACCGACAGCCACCAAATATGGAAGATGAATGGAAAACTCATAATAGATATGTTGATGATGTTTTAGTACTATAATATCAAAAAATGTTTCAATACTTGAAATACCTTATTGAATATTTAAAGTACAACAACAAAGAAGTAAAAAACATATTCTACTAGATAAAAGATACATTAGTGGTGCATCCATTGTTATAAGAGAGCGGAGTAAAAGGTAGGGCGTATCCAAATATACCATAAGAAAGGGGCATTCTAATGGCTATTTTTCCCCTTTAAACAAAAATTATTATTTAATTGGATATATATTGTTAAAAAAATTATACAACTATTATTGTGGGGCAATAATTATAAGTCAATTGGCTGTAAAAGACATGATATCTTTCTAACCAAGTATAGCAAATACCTATAATAAAGTCTTTCATTTGATTATCACATTAACAGAAGTAAGAACCATACAGCATACTTAACAAGTTAGCCATTTTTTTTGGTTAACAAACAAATTTCCTGTTTCAAAATAAATAATAAATAAAATGTTGACGTAAAAGAAATAATAATTTATAACTTTTTTAAAGATAATATAATATATTTTTGTCTTGGCTTAAAACATAGATTCATTACTGGAATTAAAATGATTAATTCCAGTAATGAAACTATATTTTAATCATTTTTAACGATAGACATCAGATGAAGGTAAGCCAGAGCCATCTATCAAAAAATTTAACAAGTCACAACACTTGCTATATAATTTAGGCAAGTCATAACAATAGCTGTATTATTTATGTAAGTCACAACATTTGCAATACATTTTTGGCAAGTCACAACACTTGCTGCATTATTTATGCAAGTCACAACACTTTCTATAGAACTTATGCAAATCACAACACTTAAAATACATTTTTGGCTAGTCACAACACTTGCAGTGTTATTAAATTAATTAAATTGTAACTCACCAGAAACAACATCAGCAGCAAGCTGGATCTTTTTCATGCAATAGTCAACAGCTTTATTATCAGTTTCATCATCTTTCCAGTAAGAAATGGTGTAAATAAAGTCATTTTTTCTTTTATTAACTTTTTCTACTCTGCCGCTATATAAAATACTTTTGCATGTTTTTGGATCGTACCATTCATGATCTAGTTTCTTCCCAATAATTCTATATGACATGACATCTTATATATATATATATATATATATATATATATATATATATATATATATATATATATATATATATATATATATATATATATATATATATAGGTATATATATATATATATATATATATATATATATATATATATATATATATATATATATATATATATATATATATATATATGTATATATATATATATATATATATATATATATATATATATATATATATATATATATGTTATAATATTATAATATATATGACATATATTATGATAGTATCTATATAATAACTACTTAGCTATTGAATACAGAAAGTAACTAACTGATGTCGTCGGCTGACGCCATTTCACTGCAACTTTGAGCATCTAAAACAGCGAAAGAAATATTTAAGTTATACATAAAGTGTATAACTTAAATATTTATAGTGACCAAATTTTAATTTAAAAACAGCTTAATAAATTTATATTGAAATAACTTATTTATAAAGACATTCCCTGTTAAATAAAGATAACGTTCAAACTTCAAATTAGATTTGATTCATAACTAATATGATTCATATCTAATTTATATTATGAATATGTTATGAAATACTATGTGAAACCTTTATTCTTTTCTCTATTTTGTTTCTACATGAAATATAAAATCGAAGTCTTATTTTATTATTTACTAAAAATCGTTTTAATAAAACAATTTCTTTTAAACTTACAAATTTTTTAACAATTTTTTAACTATAAAATATCTAGGTTAATAATATCAATTTATGACATAAACCAAAACCAAATATTGCTAATATGAATGCTATATATATAAAAAAAATATATACATAAAAATAATCAATAGAACCCTCTGTCTTCCGCGCTAACATCAGGGAAAATGTAAATTAGGTAACAAAAGTGCAGTAAGAAATAGAGTGACTGGTACAAAATATTTTTCAACGAAATTTGGCACTTTCATAGATAAATGAATAACTTAAACAAAAAAATTGGATAAAAAAAAGGCTATATGCTGGACATTAATTTCACCTCAGAAGTACGACCAAAGTTTTGACATCAATATACTTGTTAATATATCAAGTGAGTATAATTAAAACCAAATTGAACTTATGCTTCAACTATTCTTCTTTCTAAAATTAATCTATGTTGATAACGAATACTTAAAAGTTATTCCACAAAGCCTTCCTCAAGTACGCTAACTTTGAAGAGACTACGAAAAACGTGGCATAAAATTTTGGGACAAAATTCGGTCCGGAAAACGCGATATATATAGGTACGTGACGTACCTATATATATATATATATATATATATATATATATATATATATATATATATATATATATATATATATATATATATATATATATATATATATATATATTTGGCTCCTCTTACCACCTCGAATTCCAACTCAGAGGATTGATTCTGGTGAAAGAAAACTGAAGAAGTTTTATGGTGAATATCAACTGTTGAAGGTGAATAGGACAAAAGCATATTAAAGCTGCAGATTTAAAGAGCACCAATGACATAATTAAATATTTCATATAATTTTCTCAAAAAAATTAGTGAAAATACTATTTACACTGCCTCAGCTAGTGTTTATAAATTTATTAAGCATGTAAAATCTAAAGAAGTTTGTTAGCCTACAATAGCTATGTTCCATTGCTATAACATAACAAACTTTGTTGTATACATTTTTTCGCATACTTTGAATAACGTTCGAAATAACTCCACTACCTAAATTGTCAGAAACATGAAATAATTTAAAGATTTCCTTTATCTTATGTGTTTGATATATA